>NC_087068.1:45450504-45522157 GCF_963678635.1 Symsagittifera roscoffensis
TTTGCACGACGCGCAAAACAAAGAAGAAGTGGAAAAAAATACATTTTAATATGATTTCCTACTTGTTATTAAATCCATTATAGTGGTTTCCAAACGAATTATAATGCATTTTGTTTTGGCGAGAAAAAATGGATTTAAAACTATTTTTAGTCCAATTTTGTTGTTTGAACGTAACATGGGAATCGATTATGTTTACAACTTTTTAGACCAAGAAAATCCCTTATAATCGATTTGTTTTCACTTTTCTTGAATGGAGGACCCTTTTTTGCGGAGATCTTTAAAACTGAGATATTCTTCCCCTTGAGTTGCTGTTTTATCTTCTTTGGTTTTGGTCCTTTTCTTGAAGTATTTTCGATAATTTAGCAGGCATTTTTGAAACAATATAATTTCAAACAACCTGAAAAATTTTGTAAAATTAGGTGAAACTTGAAAAAAAAGTCAACCATTTTCAATTTTTCTAGAGTTGCAAAAAACGCCTATTAGAGGGAAAAACAGAATCGCTGACAGAACCCACTCCCGACTCCATTTCATCTGCAATCATTTTTGTTCCTTAAATTAAAAATTTTACCCCCTAACGTTTTTTTATCCCCCCCTAACATCTTTTACGCCCCCCCCCCCACATACACACTAACAGTTTTTAATCCCCCCATTCTAACCGCTTTTACCCCCCCTCCCCCCTCCTCCCCCCTCCCCCCTCCCCCCTCCCCCCACTCTAATAGTTTTGTAGTTTTTACACCATAAGTCAACTCACATGTCATCCCCCCGCGCGCCCCACAACTAAGTATGATTAAACATAAAACAGGTTTGTAAAGAGGCACGAAGTAAAATGAGCGAAATTGCGAAAAAATGCAATAAAAAGATACAATAAAGAGCTTTGCATTGCAAGAAACTAGTTTGCAAAATGAAATTAAGGGCCAGCAAAAAGAAACTAAATTAGATGTGGACAGCAAATGCAGTTTTGAAATTGAAGCTAATGATGAGCGGCAAATGATAAACAATTGCGTTTGTGTTTGATGCGTAAATTCCGCGGCATTATGTTTGCTAATTGGAAATAAACTAATCGGCTCAGTCTTTGCTCGTTTGTTCACTTTCAGTCACAACTGCTGGATCAAGTCTGAACAATGTCTGAATAATGTCTGAGCATTTTCCCGCTATGTCTCTGAACTTTTTTTGGAAATTCGATCATTTACAGTGGTAGTCATTCTCGTATTTGAAAACTTCTGGCCTTGCTTCACATCGTTTTTCTCTTTCTTTTTGAGAATAAAATGAAATACAGACATGTACACAGCTGATTATCAGCGACGAAAGGTTTTTGACTGGTCATGTGTGCAACTGCGTTTGCACTTAGGTACGGGCAATTTAAATCTAAATAAAGCAATAAATAAAAAACTACGCTGGATTGATTCTAAACGAAAACTAAACTGCTCGTATATCAGAAAATTTTCAACTGATGTATCCGTGCTTTCCTTGAAACAAATACCCTAAAAACAAAGTAATGCTCTGATTATGAAAGCTTTTTGAGTATTTTTAGCAGGGAACATAACTTGTCTTCGGAATTCTTCAGTGAATTTAAAAGCAGTTAGGTTACATTTTGTAGCTTTTTTTTCCAGGGTTCCTGATTTTACATCGAGAAAAACGCCCAAATCTTAAATTTTCTCATTTTTTTATTTGCATGTCTCTCTGAATTTTTTTTGGAAATTCGATCATTTACAGTGGTAGTCATTCTCGTATTTGAAAACTTCTGGCCTTGCTTCACATCGTTTTTCTCTTTCTTTTTGAGAATAAAATTCAGCAACACCAGTGATAGCAGCATAAGAGTTAGTAGGAATGCCCAAAAGCAAAATAAAATGATCGAAGTTCGGTTTGTTAGTTGGTCACATCCACGCGTCGCTTGTCGTTAAAAGTCTGACCTGAACACAGCACACAGCACAGTGTGACAAAAATGGGAATTATTACGTTCCACGAACTAGTTTTTGTGCTTTTTTGAGAGTATCAACCTTCGAACAAAAGATAGATTACTCAAAAATAGAACTAGTCATTTTGAGGAAAATTTTAGTGATCATAATCAAAATAGAGAGTATAAGCACTTAAGAGCCGCTCTTGATATTAATCAACCAAACAAAATGAATTAAAATATTTTGAGTTGTGTTTTGACTATAAAATCTCTAGTTTTATTTTTTTTAAGCGAACGGCGAGAAAAATTTCACATATTAAAAGTTAAAAAATGCACAAATTTTTTGTAACTGTCGTTTATGCACGAGCAACATGAGCAAAAAGGAGCGGACGCAGCAAGCGATGATTTGTGTTGACCTGTCGGCTCGACCTGCTTTTGGATTTTCCGCCGGCTCGGCCTGCTTTTGGATTTTCTGCCGGCTCGACCTGCTTTTGGATTTTTCGCCGGCTCGGCCTGCTTTTGGATTTTTTGCCGGCTCGACCTGCTTTTGGTTTTTTCGCCGGCTCGACCTGCTTTTTGATTTTCTGCTGGCTCGAGCTGCTTTTGGATTTTCAGCCGGCTCGACCTGCTTTTGGATTTTCTGCCGGCTTGACCTGCTTTTGGATTTTCTGCCGGCTCGACCTGCTTTTGGATTTTCTGCCGGCTCGACCTGCTTTTGGATTTTCTGCCGGCTTGACCTGCTTTTAGATTTTCTGCCGGCTTGAACTGCTTTTGGATTTTCTGCCGGCTCGGCCTGCTTTTAGATTTTCTGCCGGCTCGACCTGCTTTTGGATTTTTTGCCGGCTCGGCCTGCTTTGGATTTTCTGCCGGCTCGGCTTGCTTTTGGATTTTCTGCCGGCTCGACCTGCTTTTGGATTTTTCGCCGGCTTGGCCTGCTTTTGGATTTTCTGCCGGCTTGACCTGCTTTTGGTTTTTCCGTCGGCTCAACCTGCTTTTGGAATTTCTGCCGGCTTGACCTGCTTTTGGATTTTCAGCCGGCTCGACCTGCTTTTGGATTTTCTGCCGGCTTAACCTGCTTTTGGATTTTCTGCCGGCTTGATCTGCTTTTGGATTTTCTGCCGGCTCGGCGTGCTTTTGGATTTTCTGCCTGCTCGACCTGCTTTTGGATTTTTTGCCGGCTCGGCCTGTTTTTGGATTTTCTGCCGGCTCGACCTGCTTTTGGTTTTTCCGCCGGCTCGACTTGCTTTTGGATTTTTCTCCGGCTTGGCCTGCTTTTGGATTTTTTGCCGGCTCGGCCTGCTTTTGGATTTTCTGCCGGCTCGACCTGCTTTTGGTTTTCCCGCCGGCTCCACCTACTTTTGGATTTTCTGCCGGTTTGACTTGCTTTTGGATTTTCAGCCGGCTGGACCTGCTTTTGGATTTTCTGCCGGCTTGACTTGCTTTTGAATTTTCTGCCGGCTTGACCTGCTTTTGGATTTTCTGCCGGCTCGGCCTGCTTTTAGATTTTCTGCCGGCTCGACCTGCTTTTGGATTTTTTGCCGGCTCGGCCTGCTTTGGATTTTCTGCCGGCTCGGCCTGCTTTTGGATTTTTCGCCGGCTTGGCTTGCTTTTGGATTTTCTGCCGGCTTGACCTGCTTTTGGTTTTTCCGTCGGCTCAACCTGCTTTTGGAATTTCTGCCGGCTTGACCTGCTTTTGGATTTTCTCCCGGATCGGCCTGCTTTTGGATTTTCTGCCGGCTCAACCAGCTTTTGGATTTTTCGCCGGCTCGGCCTGCTTTTGGATTTTCTGCCGGCTCGACTTGCTTTTGGTTTTTCCGCCGGCTCGACCTGCTTTTGGATTTTCAGCCGGCTTGACCTGCTTTTGGATTTTTTGCCGGCTTGACCTGCTTTTGGATTTTCTGCCGGCTTGAACTGCTTTTGGATTTTTTGCCGGCTCGGCCTGATTTTGGATTTTCTGCCGGCTCGAACTGCTTTTAGATTTTTTGCCGGCTCGGCCGGCTTTTGGGTTTTCTGCCGGCTCGACCTGCTTTTGGTTTTTCCGCCGGCTCGACTTGCTTTTGGGTTTTTCTCCGGCTCGGCCTGCTTTTGATTTTTTCCGCCGGCTTGACCTGCTTTTGGATTTTCAGCCGGCTTGACCTGCTTTTAGATTTTCAGCCGGCTCGACCTGCTTTTCGATTTTCTGCCGGCTCGACCTGCTTTTGGAGTTTTTGCCGGCTTGACCTGCTTTTGGATTTTCTGCCGGCTTGAACTGCTTTTGGATTTTCTGCCGGCTCGGCCTGCTTTAGGATTTTCTGCCGGCTCGAACTGCTTTTAGATTTTTTGCCGGCTTGACCGGCTTTTGGGTTTTCTGCCGGCTCGACCTGCTTTTGGTTTTTCCGCCGGCTCGACCTGCTTTTGGGTTTTTCTCCGGCTCGGCCTGCTTTTGATTTTTCCGCCGGCTTGACCTACTTTTGGTTTTTCTGCCGGCTTGATCTGCTTTTGGTTTTTCCGCCGGCTCGACCTGCTTTTGGGTTTTTCTCCGGCTCGGCCTGCTTTTGATTTTTTTGCCGGCTCGACCTGATTTTGGTTTTTCTGCCGGCTTGATCTGCTTTTGGATTTTCAGCCGGCTTGACCTGCTTTTAGATTTTTAGCCGGCTCGACCTGCTAGTGGATTTTCTGCCGGCTTGACCTGCTTTTGGATTATCTGCCGGCTCGACTTGCTCTTGGATTTTCTGCCGGCTCGACTTGCTTTTGGATTTTTTGCCGCCTCGGCATGCTTTTGGTTTTTCCGCCGGCTCAACTTGCTTTTGGGATTTCTGCCCGCTTGACCTGTTTTTGGATTTTCTGCCGGCTCGACCTGCTTTTGGATTTTCTGCCGGCTTGACTTGCTTTTGAATTTTCTGCCGACTTGATCTGCTTTTGGTTTTTCCGCCGGCTCGACCTGCTTTTGGGTTTTTCTCTGGCTCGGCCTGCTTTTGATTTTTTTGCCGGCTCGACCTGATTTTGGTTTTTCTGCCGGCTTGATCTGCTTTTGGATTTTCAGCCGGCTTGACCTGCTTTTAGATTTTTAGCCGGCTCAACCTGCTTTTGGATTTTCTGCCGGCTTGACCTGCTTTTGGATTTTCTGCCGGCTCGACCTGCTTTTGGATTTTTTGCCGGCTCGGCCTGCTTTTGGATTTTTTGCCGGCTCGACCTGCTTTTGGTTTTTCCGCCGGCTCGACCTGCTTTTTGATTTTCTGCTGGCTTGACCTGCTTTTGGATTTTTAGCCGGCTCGACCTGCTTTTGGATTTTCTGCCGGCTTGACCTGCTTTTGGATTTTCAGCCGGCTTGACCTGCTTTTAGATTTTCAGCCGGCTCGACCTGCTTTTGGATTTTCTGCCGGCTTGACCTGCTTTTGGATTATCTGCCGGCTCGACTTGCTCTTGGATTTTCTGCCGGTTCGACTTGCTTTTGGATTTTTTGCCGCCTCGGCATGCTTTTGGTTTTTCCGCCGGCTCAATCTGCTTTTGGGATTTCTGCCCGCTTGACCTGCTTTTGGATTTTCTGCCGGCTCGACCTGCTTTTGGATTTTCTGCCGGCTTGACTTGCTTTTGAATTTTCTGCCGACTTGACCTGCTTTTGGATTTTCTGCCGGCTCGACCTGCTTTTGGATTTTTTGCCGGCTCGGCCTGCTTTTGGATTTTTTGCCGGCTCGACCTGCTTTTGGTTTTTCCGCCGGCTCGACCTGCTTTTTGATTTTCTGCAGGCTTGACCTGCTTTTGGATTTTCAGCCGGCTCGACCTGCTTTTGGATTTTCTGCCGGCTTGACCTGCTTTTGGATTTTCAGCCGGCTTGACCTGCTTTTAGATTTTCAGCCGGCTCGACCTGCTTTTGGATTTTCTGCCGGCTTGACCTGCTTTTGGATTATCTGCCGGCTCGACTTGCTCTTGGATTTTCTGCCGGCTCGACTTGCTTTTGGATTTTTTGCCGCCTCGGCATGCTTTTGGTTTTTCCGCCGGCTCAACATGCTTTTGGGATTTCTGCCGGCTTGACCTGCTTTTGGATTTTCTGCCGGCTCGACCTGCTTTTGGATTTTCTGCCGGCTTGACTTGCTTTTGAATTTTCTGCCGACTTGATCTGCTTTTGGTTTTTCCGCCGGCTCGACCTACCTTTGGGTTTTTCTCTGGCTCGGCCTGCTTTTGATTTTTTTGCCGGCTCGACCTGATTTTGGTTTTTCTGCCGGCTTGATCTGCTTTTGGATTTTCAGCCGGCTTGACCTGCTTTTAGATTTTTAGCCGGCTCGACCTGCTTTTGGATTTTCTGCCGGCTTGACCTGCTTTTGGATTTTCTGCCGGCTCGACCTGCTTTTGGATTTTTTGCCGGCTCGGCCTGCTTTTGGATTTTTTGCCGGCTCGACCTGCTTTTGGTTTTTCCGCCGGCTCGACCTGCTTTTTGATTTTCTGCTGGCTTGACCTGCTTTTGGATTTTCAGCCGGCTCGACCTGCTTTTGGATTTTCTGCCGGCTTGACCTGCTTTTGGATTTTCAGCCGGCTTGACCTGCTTTTAGATTTTCAGCCGGCTCGACCTGCTTTTGGATTTTCTGCCGGCTTGACCTGCTTTTGGATTATCTGCCGGCTCGACTTGCTCTTGGATTTTCTGCCGGCTCGACTTGCTTTTGGATTTTTTGCCGCCTCGGCATGCTTTTGGTTTTTCCGCCGGCTCAATCTGCTTTTGGGATTTCTGCCTGTTTGGCCTGCTTTTGGATTTTCTGCCGGCTCGACCTGCTTTTGGATTTTCTGCCGGCTTGACTTGCTTTTGAATTTTCTGCCGACTTGACCTGCTTTTGGATTTTCTGCCGGCTCGACCTGCTTTTGGATTTTTTGCCGGCTCGGCCTGCTTTTGGATTTTTTGCCGGCTCGACCTGCTTTTGGTTTTTCCGCCGGCTCGACCTGCTTTTTGATTTTCTGCTGGCTTGACCTGCTTTTGGATTTTCAGCCGGCTCGACCTGCTTTTGGATTTTCTGCCGGCTTGACCTGCTTTTGGATTTTCAGCCGGCTTGACCTGCTTTTAGATTTTCAGCCGGCTCGACCTGCTTTTGGATTTTCTGCCGGCTTGACCTGCTTTTGGATTATCTGCCGGCTCGACTTGCTCTTGGATTTTCTGCCGGCTCGACTTGCTTTTGGATTTTTTGCCGCCTCGGCATGCTTTTGGTTTTTCCGCCGGCTCAATCTGCTTTTGGGATTTCTGCCCGCTTGACCTGCTTTTGGATTTTCTGCCGGCTCGACCTGCTTTTGGGTTTTTCTCTGGCTCGGCCTGCTTTTGATTTTTTTGCCGGCTCGACCTGATTTTTGTTTTTCTGCCGGCTTGATCTGCTTTTGGATTTTCAGCCGGCTTGACCTGCTTTTAGATTTTTAGCCGGCTCGACCTGCTTTTGGTTTTTCCGCCGGCTCGACCTGCTTTTGGGTTTTTCTCTGGCTCGGCCTGCTTTTGATTTTTTTGCCGGCTCGACCTGATTTTGGTTTTTCTGCCGGCTTGATCTGCTTTTGGATTTTCAGCCGGCTTGACCTGCTTTTAGATTTTTAGCCGGCTCGACCTGCTTTTGGATTTTCTGCCGGCTTGACCTGCTTTTGGATTATCTGCCGGCTCGACTTGCTCTTGGATTTTCTGCCGGCTCGACTTGCTTTTGGATTTTTTGCCGCCTCGGCATGCTTTTGGTTTTTCCGCCGGCTCAATCTGCTTTTGGGATTTCTGCCCGCTTGACCTGCTTTTGGATTTTCTGCCGGCTCGACCTGCTTTTGGATTTTCTGCCGGCTTGACTTGCTTTTGAATTTTCTGCCGACTTGACCTGCTTTTGGATTTTCTGCCGGCTCGACCTGCTTTTGGATTTTTCGCCGGCTCGGCCTGCTTTTGGATTTTTTGCCGGCTTGATCTGCTTTTGGATTTTCAGCCGGCTTGACCTGCTTTTAGATTTTTAGCCGGCTCGACCTGCTTTTGGATTTTCTGCCGGCTTGACCTGCTTTTGGATTATCTGCCGGCTCGACTTGCTCTTGGATTTTCTGCCGGCTCGACTTGCTTTTGGATTTTTTGCCGCCTCGGCATGCTTTTGGTTTTTCCGCCGGCTCAATCTGCTTTTGAGATTTCTGCCCGCTTGACCTGCTTTTGGATTTTCTGCCGGCTCGACCTGCTTTTGGATTTTCTGCCGGCTTGACTTGCTTTTGAATTTTCTGCCGACTTGACCTGCTTTTGGATTTTCTGCCGGCTCGACCTGCTTTTGGATTTTTCGCCGGCTCGGCCTGCTTTTGGATTTTTTGCCGGCTCGACTTGCTTTTGGTTTTTCCGCCGGCTCGACCTGCTTTTTGATTTTCTGCTGGCTTGACCTGCTTTTGGATTTTCAGCCGGCTCGACCTGCTTTTGGATTTTCTGCCGGCTTGACCTGCTTTTGGATTTTCAGCCGGCTTGACCTGCTTTTAGATTTTCAGCCGCCTCGACCTGCTTTTGGATTTTCTGCCGGCTTGACCTGCTTTTGGATTGTCTGCCGGCTCGACTTGCTCTTGGATTTTCTGCCGGCTCGACTTGCTTTTGGATTTTTTGCCGCCTCGGCATGCTTTTGGTTTTTCCGCCGGCTCAACCTGCTTTTGGGATTTCTGCCCGCTTGAACTGTTTTTGGATTTTCTGCCGGCTTGACCTGCTTTTGGATTTTCTGCCGGCTTGACTTGCTTTTGAATTTTCTGCCGACTTGACCTGCTTTTGGATTTTCTGCCGGCTCGGCCTGCTTTTGGATTTTCTGCCGACTTGACTTGCTTTTGGATTTTTTGCCGGCTCAACCTGCTTTTGGATTTTCTGCCCGCTTGACCTGCTTTAAGATTTTCTGCCGGCTTGACCTGCTTTTGGATTTTCAGCCGGCTCGACTGCTTTTGGATTTTCTGCCGGCTTGACCTGCTTTTGGATTTTCTGCCGGCTTGACCTGCTTTTGGATTTTCTGCCGGCTCGGCCTGCTTTTATATTTTCTGCCGGCTCGACCTGCTTTTGGATTTTTTGCCGGCTCGGCCTGCTTTTGGATTTTCTGCCGGCTCGACCTGCTTTTGTTTTTTTCGCCGGCTCGACCTGCTCTTGGATTTTTCTCCGGCTTGGCCTGCTTTTGGATTTTTTGCCGGCTCGGCCTGCTTTTGGATTTATTGCCGGCTCGACCTGCTTTTGGATTTTCTGCCGGCTTGACTTGCTTTTGAATTTTCTGCCGGCTTGACCTGCTTTTGGATTTTCACCGGCTCGACCTGCTTTAGGATTTTCTGCCGACTTGACCTGCTTTTGGATTTTTTGCCGGCTCAACCTGCTTTTGGATTTTCTGCCCGCTTGACCTGCTTTTGGGTTTTCTGCCGGCTTGACCTGTTTTTGGATTTTCAGCCGGCTCGACCTGCTTTTGGATTTTCTGCCGGCTTGACCTGCTTTTGGATTTTCTGCCGGCTTGACCTGCTTTTGGATTTTCTGCCGGCTCGGCCTGCTTTTATATTTTCTGCCGGCTCGACCTGCTTTTGGATTTTTTGCCGGCTCGGCCTGCTTTTGGATTTTCTGCCGGCTCTACCTGCTTTTGGTTTTTTCGCCGGCTCGACCTGCTCTTGGATTTTTCTCCGGCTTGGCCTGCTTTTGGATTTTTTGCCGGCTCGGCCTGCTTTTGGATTTATTGCCGGCTCGACCTGCTTTTGGATTTTCTGCCGGCTTGACCTGCTTTTGGATTTTCTGCCGGCTCGGCCTGCTTTTGGTTTTTCTGCCGGCTCAACCTGCTTTTGGATTTTTCGCCGGCTCGGCCTGCCTTTGGATTTTCTGCCGGCTCGACCTGCTTTTGGTTTTTCCGCCGGCTCGACTTGCTTTTGGATTTTCTGCCGGCTTGACCTGCTTTTGGATTTTTAGCCGGCTCGACCTGCTTTTGGATTTTCTGCCGGCTTGACCTGCTTTTGGGTTTTCTGCCGGCTTGACCTGGTTTTGGATTTTCAGCCGGCTTGACCTGCTTTTGGATTTTCTGCCGGCTTGACCTGCTTTTGGATTTTCTGCCGGCTTGACCTGCTTTTGGATTTTCTGCCGGCTCGGCCTGCTTTTATATTTTCTGCCGGCTCGACCTGCTTTTGGATTTTGTGCCGGCTCGGCCTGCTTTTGGATTTTCTGCCGGCTCGACCTGCTTTTGGTTTTTTCGCCGGCTCGACCTGCTCTTGGATTTTTCTCCGGCTTGGCCTGCTTTTGGATTTTTTGCCGGCTCGGCCTGCTTTTGGATTTATTGCCGGCTCGACCTGCTTTTGGATTTTCTGCCGGCTTGACCTGCTTTTGGATTTTCTGCCGGCTCGGCCTGCTTTTGGTTTTTCTGCCGGCTCAACCTGCTTTTGGATTTTTCGCCGGCTCGGCCTGCCTTTGGATTTTCTGCCGGCTCGACCTGCTTTTGGTTTTTCCGCCGGCTCGACTTGCTTTTGGATTTTTAGCCGGCTCGACCTGCTTTTGGATTTTTAGCCGGCTCGACCTGCTTTTGGATTTTCTGCCGGCTTGACCTGCTTTTGGGTTTTCTGCCGGCTTGACCTGCTTTTGGATTTTCAGCCGGCTTGACCTGCTTTTGGATTTTCTGCCGGCTTGACCTGCTTTTGGATTTTCTGCCGGCTTGACCTGCTTTTGGATTTTCTGCCGGCTCGGCCTGCTTTTATATTTTCTGCCGGCTCGACCTGCTTTTGGATTTTTTGCCGGCTCGGCCTGCTTTTGGATTTTCTGCCGGCTCGACCTGCTTTTGGTTTTTTTGCCGGCTCGACCTGCTCTTGGATTTTTCTCCGGCTTGGCCTGCTTTTGGATTTTTTGCCGGCTCGGCCTGCTTTTGGATTTATTGCCGGCTCGACCTGCTTTTGGAATTTCTGCTGGCTTGACCTGCTTTTGGATTTTCTGCCAGCTCGGCCTGCTTTTGGTTTTTCTGCCGGCTCAACCTGCTTTTGGATTTTTCGCCGGCTCGGCCTGCCTTTGGATTTTCTGCCGGCTCGACCTGCTTTTGGTTTTTCCGCCGGCTCGACCTGCTTTTGGATTTTCTGCCGGCTTGACCTGCTTTTGGATTTTCAGCCGGCTTGACCTGCTTTTGGATTTTCTGCCGGCTTGACCTGCTTTTGGATTTTCTGCCGGCTTGAACTGCTTTTGGATTTTCTGCCGGCTCGGCCTGCTTTTGGATTTTCTGCCGGCTCGACCTGCTTTTGGATCTTTTTGCCGGCTCGACCTGCTTTTGGATTTTCTGCCGGCTCGACCTGCTTTTGGTTTTTCCGCCGGCTTGACCTGCTTTTGGGTTTTTCTCCGGCTCGGCCTGCTTTAGGTTTTTCCGCCGGCTTGACCTGCTTTTGGATTTTCTGCCGGCTCGACTTGATTTTGGTTTTTCTGCCGGCTTGACCTGCTTTTGGATTTTCAGCCGGCTCGACCTGCTTTTGGATTTTCTGCCGGCTTGACCTGCTTTTAGATTTTCAGCCGGCTCGACCTGCTTTTGGATTTTCTGCCGGCTTGACCTGCTTTTGGATTTTCTGCCGGCTCGACCTGCTCTTGGATTTTCTGCCGGCTCGACCTGCTTTTGGATTTTTTGCCTGCTTGGCCTGCTTTTGGTTTTTCCGCCGGCTCAACCTGCTTTTGGATTTTCTGCCCGCTTGACCTGCTTTTGGATTTTCTGCCGGCTCGACCTGCTTTTGGATTTACTGCCGGCTCGACCTGCTTTTGGATTTTTTGCCGGCTCGGCCTGCTTTTGGTTTTTCCGCCGGCTCGACCTGATTTTGGATTTTCTACCGGCTTGACCTGCTTTTGGATTTTCAGCCGGCTCGACCTGCTTTTGGATTTTCTGCCGGCTCGACCTGCTTTTGGATTTTCCGCCGGCTCGACCTGATTTTGGATTTTCTACCGGCTTGACCTGCTTTTGGATTTTCAGCCGGCTCGACCTGCTTTTGGATTTTCTGCCGGCTCGACCTGCTTTTGGATTTTCCGCCGGCTCGACCTGGTTTTGGATTTTCTGAAACTTTGTATGAGTTCAAGGATTTTTCGCAAAGCGACTGATTTATATTTTCTATGTCCTGAAAATAAAACAGCGTTTCAATCGATCCATAGAGGCAGGACTTTTCATCCAATTAGGCAGAAGGAAAACGGAAGAGATTAATTAATTTGACATCTTGCAGGTTGTATCATTCGCCAGTTCAAATGCACAAAAAGTCTCCCTGAAAGAACCTTTATTTTATTTATTGGACTAAAAATAAAGGACACAACCTCACAATAATTTTTTGGCATCTGGTTGAGCTTTGGGGTTGAAATAGGGTAAAACTGCGGAAACAACTCAAATTAAATTTGAATAATACATATACTCGTAAAATTAGATCATAACTGTAAAATTTTCAACTGAAAATCCTTGTCACTATCTGCAATCTTAGTGGAGCATTCTTGACTTATTCTATTTTTCTTGAAATCGTCTCGTTTTTAACCAACTATACTAGAGTCTTCACTTTCAATACTTTTTTTACAAAATTTCCTGCCGAATTTATTTAGAATGTAAGAATCTTAAGATAATCTTGGTCAAATTACTTTGACCAATGACAATTTCTAATAGAAAAAAACGAAGCTTTAGAGAAAAAATAATCTAAGGAATTAAACTAGGTGTTTTGCTCACATCATGGATAAATATAATGCTTCCGACTGTTTTATAACTTAGTAAAACTTGTGTTATGGTCCCACAAATTCAAAAAACTTTAAAAATTACATTTTTTTGTTCATTTTTTGTGATTTTTTCTAATGCCATTTACAGAGCGAATTGTTTTCTTCCTACATAATTTGTAGTCCAACTGGCTGGTTTTATTGTTTATTTTTTTTTTGAGCTAGACTATTTGGCCATGGACAATAAGCACTGATCGATGCATGTTTTTTTTTTAACCTTCGAAGCCCACATTTTCACAAAAATTGGTTGCAGATAAAACATCTTCGTATATTTGATCTTGAGAAAACTCATATTAGATCAAAATCCTCAACAAAATACATATATGAACAAGGATAGCCGGTCACTGTGCAATTTATGGTCATTTTTTTTCTGCCTGGTGTGATAAAAGGAGTTAAACAAAAAACTAAATCTTTTTTTGATTTTTAGACTTCTATGTTTCCAAAAAAGCGCTAAAACACTCAAAAACAAGTTTTAGTAGAGTAAAACTTAGAGTTTACTGCTTACGCAATTTTGACGTTTTAAGCTAATAAAACAAACACTTGTAAGTCTGCTCGCTCACTCGAAGTAAGACGAAAAATCCAAATTTTCAAACCGGTTATTCTCGACACCGGGAAAGTTTGTTTTAAAACTTAAATGTCGTTCGAATCATAATTGAAAGAACTTTTAAATAATACATAACTCATTTCTCTACAATGATTTTTTGTGGTGGCTGACTCTGCATGGAAATCAAAACAGAAGAAAAAATGGTTGGAATCGTGTATTTCCCTCTTACATGGTTTTCGCTTCTGACAAAATGTTTCTCAATAACTCCTAGTTTACCAAATACCCCATAAATGTCTGAGCCATGAAATCACCCTGCAAACCTTTGAACGCGGAATCAAAACGCTCCGAGGAGAAAGAACAGAAAAGCCACAAAGTAGGGGCACTTAGCATAGTGGTAAGGCGTTCACTTTAGAATCGTCAGATCGTGTAATCGATCCCATGCCAGGCAATGATAGTGTGTGAGGACGAGCTCTCACGTGACCTCTAGCTTCAAGTCTACCACAACCTGATCAAATTTGGCTGCAAAAGTGGTACCTTGCGAAAGTTCTAGACTCACAAAGACGGCCTTGAGTCGCAAAAAAGAGCTTCGCTTAACGAAATAACACAGTCTGGAATGTGGGGAGATAATACAAATGGACTATCCTCGACAGGACTGTTAAAGGCCTACTGATAGATCCACTGCGATTCGCAGGAACTACAATAATTATTATTATTATAAAGTATCATCACAATGGGGCGTTGTTGTTACTGAACTCCGTAAATTGAGCTGTAGCTAAAAATTCAATGATTTAGTCTAAGAATAGGACTGCATTATTTGTTTAGGAGCGTGTTGTTTTATGTGCTTTTTAATTGGAAGTTTTGGCTCGTGTAGGGGGGAGGAAAGAGGAGGACAGTGAGGCAGGGGACGCGTGGGAGCACAAGTATCGTAAGATCAGTCCGTAATTAGTTTGGTTACTTCATTAGCACAATACAAAGTTTCAGTGAAAAATTGAGTTTACTGTAGATTAAACGTTTCTTGTCCCCACCAAATGTTTTTCATTTTGCATTCACCGTTTTTGGCATCAAATTTTACAACAAAAAGATTTGACTACCTCACTGTCCAAAAGGATTTCTTTGGTGCCCGTTTATGATTCTCAGTTTTGATTGAATAATTTTAAAAGTTTTCTAAAGGCGCTTTTGGTGCCCATAAATGCTAAAACTCGCATGAGACGTCAAAATTTTGTCAAAACAGGGTTTTTTCAGTTTTCTGGCACGGCTCAAAAAATCAATTTAGTCCGCCAAAAAAACGTCGGTAAAAGTTATGATTTTTGATTCAAAACTCTGCCCATGTTGCAAAAATCCCAAGTTCGCCCCTCGATAATATTATAACAAATTAAGTCAGGGGTTCGAGACTACCTTTTTATCATAAAAAGATGGTCAGTAACTCGTCGCTAACCAAATATGTCATAAATTGTTAATCTCATTAGGGAAAGATGCTGTAGTAATCGGCCATGTGACTGAAGCATCAAAAATCCGAGCCGAGAAGTCGCCCTGCAAGCCCTTTGAACTCGAAACTAATATACCCTGCGAAAGAACAGACTAGTCAAAAAATATCATCATTATGACCAGTTGAATGTTGTTTTCCCAGGTTGACCTCCATAAACTGAAAATGCTTATCTTACAATTCCATACACCGAAAAAGCTTATCATACAATTCCATACATCAAATGCATGGAGAAATGCTAGTCATTCTATTTCCATACAATTTCAAAAAATCTTTAAAAAAGATTCGAACTAGTTTCTGCTTGAACCAAATAAAACAGTCTGGTGATGGATGAAAAAAAATATGTTTGTTTTTTTTTGGAGAAAAAATGGTTATCATGCAAGTTCCATATATGAAAATTGTATGACTAGCCTTCTTTGATGGCGACAACAAAAATTTTTCTAAGTATCATTGAAATTGCCCTAATTTTTTTCTCAACCGCAAAATGAATTTTGTACTCAAACAAACATTTTCAAAAAAGTTTTGCATGCAAAATTTAATTTTTTGTCTGCATAACATAGTCCTGGATACACAACAACTGAATTTTTTCCGTTTCTCTGGATAATTTTTTCAAACAGGCTGAAAAATCCTATTTCTTTTGCATGACATGTTTATATGCTTTCAGTTAAATGCAAAAATTTAAAAGTTGATACTTTCAGTATATGATTTATGAAGAGAACTCTCACATAATTCAGGTCGTTTCCAATGCATTGTAAATGTCAGACGATCAACCCTTTGGTGACTCTAGTTTTGAGTAAACCATGGTTTTAGTCACTTGTGTTCAGTCACGAACACATCCCAAAAAAAATTGAGAAATAAACTTTTACAAAAATAGAGTAGCACAAAACAAAATTCCACAAAAAATTGAATTTGATGAAGATTAAAAGTTTTTTGTTGTCCACCAAAAGTCCTGTTCACCATTTTTGTTAGCAAATATTTTTATGCTCCAAAAAGTTTCGAACTTCTCACCGCTCAAAGGATTTTTTTGCTACTATTTTATATTTTTCAATTTTGGTTGACTATAACTTTAAAAGTTTTCTAAGGCGCCTTTGGTGCTAATATATGCAGAAATTCGCATGCGACGTCAAAGTTTTGCCACAACAGGGTTTTCATAGTACTTTGGGATGGCTCAGGAAATCAATTTGGTCAACCTATGAAACGCCGCCAAACTTTTTGATTTTTGAATCGAAATCCGCACATGTTGCGAAATCCCAGGTTCGGCCCTCGATAATGATATAACACATTAAGCCAGGGATTAATGTCTATTTTTTTAAATGAAGGTAATTTATAACAGTCTGAACGATGAAGAGCAACTTTCCACAAATAGTGTCCGCGGCAAAAACTGAAAGCGCGGGTTATCTAGCCAGATAAAAACTTTTCTACCAGGAACGTAAAAAGTCCAGGGCATTTCTGGATTTTCTAACAAGAACGAACCTGGAAACCTACCAAAAAAGTAAGAAACGCATGTTTTACATTCAAACATCACAATAGCTAATCGAAGGAAAAACGAAAGCGTCGGACTCCTTGAAAACCGGCAGTAGACTCTTGGACCGATCCAGTAACCTGTTAACTTTTGTGAATTCAGGGTCTTTCTTGCTACCGCCAGATCATTATTATCTGGCAGGTTTGTCGACATTTGCTAATGTTAATTTTTTTCCAAATTCCTGCAGTACAGGGCAATATATGCAAGACTTTAATATGGTCTTTCCTCTGGCCAGCCAGGCTTGGCTCCAGGGGTGGACTCTCAAGAACAGATAACCGGGGAAAGCTCGTAGAACACCACCATGGCTTAGTCGATTCAGTTCAAGTAAGTACATCACCGGCTGCTCGAAGTTAATTTCTTTCTAACTTTTCTGAAACGTGATATCTAGAAACATTTTCAGGGGGGTAATTTTCAAACTTGCGCAAAGACAGTTTGAGGATTGCTATGTACTGACATGTACAGTATGAGATAAACTTACTTGTTTTGTTATATAACTCAAAAAACATACCCATTTGAGATAAATAAACTAACTGATCGCTCTAAGTTTCTCAGGACCAGTCATCTTGAATATTTTGCCAAGACCTTGAAGATTCTTGAAGATTTATTAAAGATAGCAAAGAAAAGTTAAAATAATTCCGGCGGTTTTAAAGGTACCTAAGCATTCAAACTACATAAATACGACCTCAAAAATACGTACGATTGCTCCGGAACCTCAACAGAGGAATTTGACTTTTCGTGCAATCCTGAAAAGATTTTCAAGATTCTTCAAGATTTTTTGAAAATTCTTCAAGATCTTTAAGGATATCAATGAAAAAAATTCATAGCAAAAAAATGAGCAATCACTCAGTCAAGCTTCTCAAAATTTTTGTGATGATTATCAGTTTCAAAGCAATTTGTGGCAATCAGCTGTAACATATTAAGATTCAATTCGTTTGTTATCTATTGGAAAACTTCCTTTCATTATTTAGAGCATTATTTGATTGATTGCCCAAAACTGCTTTTGAACTGAGTCATAACAAAAAATTTAAATAATAATAAAAAGCGCAATTTGAGAACGTTCGTTTATTCTTACCTTTTCACCCCAAATCTTTATTTGGTGACTAAAATATTTCCTTTCATTGTGCTAATTGTCCATCGAACTGGAATTCGTCGATTTTTTCTAAATTTTCCCTTCGAAATTTTTAAAAATCTTTAATCGTGAAATTTTGAAATTTGCAATATTTTCTAGACTAAAAACTGATGATTTCTAGTTAATTTTTGTGATTCATAGGCGCTTAATCGGTGACAGAAATTACTTTATTTTTTATCTGTTTGCCTAAAATTGCTTCAAGGCTGATATTCATCAGAAAATATTGAAATCTTTCACTCTGATTTTTATTCTGATAATTTTCTAGGCTAAAAGCTGATGATTTCTAGTTCATTTCTTTGATTCATAGGCGCTTAATTTGGTGACATGAATTACTTTATCCGTATCTATTTGCATAAAATTGCCTAAATGTTGATAAGCATCAGAAAAATTTGAAATTTTTTGTTCTGATGATTATTAGTTATAGGCCAAAATTTATTGATTGCCTAGAATTTCGTTGTGAATTTTATTTTATAACAACATTTGAATTTTTAAATAATTTTACTTAGTCTATTTTATGAAAGTTTTACAATTGAGTTTTAAAGTCGAGAGTTCTGGGGAATTTTAAAATTTAAAAAAAAATTTTTGATTTATTTTCAATAAGAAGGCCGAATCCTGAATGTAAAATCACCCATTTTCCTGGCAAATCGTTAAAATTCTTTTAAAAAGTCTTTGTTATTTTTGTTTTTTTCTTCAAGATTTTTCAAATTTTCTTGAAGAATCTTTGATATCTTCCAAGATTCGTTGGCAATAACTTGCCAAGACAGCCAAGATTTTCTTTAAGATTTAATCAAAATTCTTCAAGATTTTTCAGAGATATGAAGGATTGATGGAACTGGGCTAGTATATGCCTTTTGACATTGATTGTGGTATGATAATTTTCAAATAAAATTGTTTGCAGACAACAGGTAAATTTTGGTAGCTAAAATTTTTATATGTCAATCATGCATAGTTTATTCGATTTAAAACTCATCTTTATTATTCGGATTTGACATTTTATGTTCATTTACACTAATTGTTTTGATAAATTTTGCCATTTTATGTTTCTTTTGTGTTTGTGAAACTTGACTCTTCAGAAAAATTTTTGTTGGCCCTTTCCTTTTCATAGCAGTGACGTCTAAAATGCCAGATCTGTAAAAAAAAGTTTCGTACAATTTCGTTTTTGTAGCATCCGTCTAATTTGCTTAACGTCTAATTTCCTATGCCCCACTTTTACACTCCTCTCATAACCTAATCGACGAACAGTACTGGCTTCTATTATTACCCTCCAGGCATAAAATTTTGCTTTCGCTGAAACTATAAAGCGCTCAAAATGACCCCAATTTTTAAGCCCTATAATAATTATTATCTCATAAAGATAAAAATAAGCTTCTAATGAAAATCAATTGAATTTATTGAATTATTTGTCGCAGCTTTTGAAATTCATATATGAATACGATTTGCTCATATTCATTTCAAGTATTTCACTATTTATTTGGATTGAACTTCAGTTTTTCTCAGAATTATTGAAGTTTATTGGCAATCAATGTATGGGTTTTTGAATAATTTTCTGCTTTGGTTTTTTAATTTACTGTACAAAAGCCATCCATATTTTTTCACACTGTATTTCAAAATTTCTGACTATCAATAATGTTTTCAATCATTTTCGATCTTTTTTATTTTAAAATCTTTATTGGTTGTTCTGAATCTTTCAGGAAGATAAGCAAAGGAGCTATAGATTAGCTAGTATTTTTTGCCCGCTTAAAAAAAAAACTCGCAAAAGTGGCAACATATTGAGGCCCAATTGGCAATGATTCGAATTCCAAAAAAAATTTCAAAAACTTCTCAGCGTCAAAAAACATTGGTCTGAATTGTTTTAGCCTTCAGACTAAAATATACAAAAATCGTCAAGCTGACCGCCCGGCAAAAGTTCAAACGTTAAAATACTTGTCTAATTATTTTTGAAAAATTCAATTTATTCAGCCTCGAGTAAGCGTTTTTTAATTTCTTTTAAAAGTCTGCTAGCTTAAAAATAATTGAAAATTTTGAAACTCCTTACACCTCGAGATAATTCTAGATCCGTCCCTGCTGAATTATAAATTTTAACTCAATCCAATCTGACATTTTTCGTAGTTTCGTGACTTTGTTTTGAGAAAAGCACAATCTAATCCGGAATTCCGTCTCAAAGTTGTTGTTTGTCTGCCTCATCGTGGTGAAACCAAAGAGCCTAGATAAATAAATCATTGATATTCTAAACTGGTAAGCAAGTTTCAACTTTTTTTGAGTTGTCCACTGTATTAAAAAATTTTCTCGTGTGGCACAACCCGCACTGACAAAATGGAGTCAGGTTAACTCTAGTTCCAAAATATTTGTAAGAACAAACTGAATTTAGGAAAACGAAACAATTATGTTGAGTTAAAACTGTAAACTAAATTATTCAAATTGATCTTGGCTGTTTCTTTTGTTCCCCTGACTTTCACCCCAAATTTTTACAAGTAAACGATTTTCTGCGTTTTTCCAATGCTACAGAAGCTTGAATGGGGACAAATTAGGGACAAACATATTTGGTCTCCGTACTTAATCCCGTAAAACCACTAGTGACACCATAAAACTGATGATAGTGCGAAGTGAGAGGGAGTGGGGGAGTAAACGAGCTTGATCCCAATTACAAGCTGAAAAGTTAATTACAGTAGATTCTGAACCAATGATTATTACCTTTTTCAGTGTTCAAAAAACTCCGTTTTCCGGAGTTTTTAACCGATCTAAATATTTTTTATACTAATCAATTGACAAAGATTTTTTCAATTTGCTTTGATTTTTCGAATGTCAATTAAAAACAACATTAGAAAGTATGGGTTTCACTTGTTCAAAAAAACTTAACCGAAATAGCTGGTCGCACGGAAAATGAAAATGGCCTTTAAGACTAATATCATTACGAAACCAAATTGTGCATTTTCTGAATTATAAAGGGATTTCTCGACAAGCCAAAATTAGATTTGTCGCAGAAATCGTAACCTTGCTATTTTTCCTTGATCTTCTTTGCTGATTTGGAGTCTCTGACTTTGATTTGTCTGATTATTGCGCCGCGTGAGAGCAAGCTTTACTATGGCTGCAGCTATCACAACAAGTGCAGGAAAGCCAAAAAGCATTAAAAACTGTTCAAAGATCGGCTTGCAATTCAAACACATCTTCTCGTCACAAGCTGTCAATTCGATTGTGGTCCGCAGCATCTAATGACAACAATGGAAAAAATAATGTCCTATATTTTTTTAGGTAAATTTTGTGAGCACCACACTAAAGAGAGGTTCAAAACGCTGAAGATGAGCTGCAACTTATCTTCTCATTTTTCTTAGTTTTTTCTTCTATTGTTAATTTTCTTGTATTTTCTTAAGCTTGTTTTTGATGATTTTCATGCTAATTTCAGAAAATATTAGAAAAATTTAGCAGCAGTAATGCATTCGTAACTAGAAAAACAAGGAAAATAACCAAAGGTTAAAAACAGGTTTTTAAAAAGAGACATATTATTCGTTTTAAAGTTGACATTATAGATTTTTCTTCATTAAAGATGTATAGATTTTCAAAAACTATTACACGCTATTGAACAAAAACAAAACTTTCTTTTTTTGAGAGCAAAAAGTCTTGACCACACAAATAAGTTATCAATGTCACAGTTTTATAGCCTAAGCATTTCAACAGTGTAGTTTTTACTTTTCGATTTGATCTAGTTTAATTATCATGCAATAATAATTTTGATCGATTCTGTGATCATATTTTCTTCTTGTTTTTGTGTAATTTTATTCGAAGCAGACACAGACTTTCATTCTATGAATCGTCGATTTGGAAATGCATAAATTATACAGTAAAAAAAAACAGCTTTTAAACTATGTTAGGTTTTGATTTTCTTAAATTGTAATGAACTGCTCAAAAACGTGAAAAAACCAACAAATATTGAAGAAGCTCCATGAAATGGAAAATTAATAAAAACAAACGTCAATTTATGACAGTTTCGTTTTTTCATCAGATAATTTTTGGCTTGAAGTCCCTGATTTTACGACACGATTTGAATTCTGGTTGGATTGATCTCCGGCATCCATGACGTTTAAGCTCCACTAAAAAATAAACAAGACTGCTCTTATATCAGGGCAAAGCTCTGAATGTTCTGGCTGTCCTTTATTTGGTATCGAACATCTCTTGAGAAAAAAATATTGAAAACCTATAAATTTTGGACAATAGCCCGGGTTGACCTCCATACACCGAAAATGCTTATCATACAATTCCATCCAACAAAAATCATTATCATACCAATCCATACATCAAATGTATGGAAAAATGCTTGTCATACAATTTTCATACTTTTTCGAAAAACAATTAAAAAAATAAAACCATTTCTGCGGCTTTTTGAGAACACTTGAACAGACTGGTGACAAAAAAAAACTGATTAAAAATTTTTTTTTCGAAAAAAGTGCTTTCCATACAATTTCCATATATGGAAATTGTATGACTGGCATTTTTTGATGGCGACATAAAAATTATTTCAAGTAAATTTGAAAACTTGCCCAAAATTTTTTTTGTTTTTTTTTTCAACCGTAAATCGATTTTTGTACGCAAAATAATTTTTTCCGAAAAAAAGTTTTTCGCATGCAAAATTTAAATTTTTGTTTGCATAACGTAGTCCTGGATACGATAATTTTGGCTTTGTTTTTTTTTCAATAAATTTTTATTTTTCAAAAACGCTAAAATTTTCTATTTGTTTTGAATGGCTTGTTTATGTATGCCTTGATCAATGTCTGATAATTTGAAAATTCAAAAATTTAAAAAAATCGGCACCGAAAATTAAAAATTTGTTGCTTTTGTTATATCTTTTGTGAAAGCCATCTAGAAGACAATTCGGGTCGTTTTTCACGCATTGAAATTGTAAGACCGTCCAATTTTTGGTGCTTTGAGTAACCAAGGTCTTTGTCACTTGTGTTCGGTTGCAAACACAACCCAAAATTTTTCAAAAAATAAACTTAGAAACAGAAAACAACTTTTTGGTTTATGGAGAAATTAGCTGTCATACAATTTCCTTTTACGGGAAAATGTTTATGATAGAATTTTCATACAATTTTTTGTACGTAAGGAATTGTATGAAATTGTATGAAAAGAAATTTACCTTTTATGAGAATTGTATGATAAGCATTTTTGGTCAACCCGGGAACAGTGTGAAAATTCAAGTTATGCGAATTTAATGACCGATCTGATTAGCTAGCTTCATTTCAATTTGGAACAATTTTGTTGTGCGGGATAACTCGCTACGCACAAATCTTTCGTGTTAGGCTCTCAGCAAAATGAATAAATTCTTCAAAGTGCGCATAACTTAGTCCAGAACATGGCCAGTTTGGCAATTTTCAATCCCCCAGAACTTTACAAAAATTAATCTGAGCTAAATATATTTTTTTTATATTCGAACTCCGGAAGTCGATACCTTCAATGGTGTATGAAAAATTTTTGTAGAAAACTATAATTTCGATCGGCAAAAATTGACTGAATAACAAAACCACATCGAGCATAAATATTCCGTTTTCTTCGGAAGTCGGATTAATAACTTTAAAGTTTATTTGCAAATTAGGCTTTTTATTTGGAATTTAGGTGTGAGATCAAGCTTTACTATGATGGCAGCAGCTATCACAACAAGTGAAGGAAAGCCAAAAAGCATTAAAAACTGTTCAAAGATCGGCTTGCATTTCAAACACATCTTCTCGTCACAAGCTGTCAATTCGATTGTGGTCCTCAGCATCTAATGACAACAATGGAAAAAACAATGCCTTATATTTTTTTAGGTAAACTTTATTAGCACCCCACTAAAGAGAGGTTAAAACGCTGAAGATGAGCTGCAATTTATCTTCTCACTTTTCTTAGTTTTTTCTTCTACTGTTATTTTTCTTGTATTTTCTTAAGCTTGTTTTTGATGATTTTCATGTTGATTTCAGAAAATAGTAGAAACTTTAGGTTAAAAAACTTTTAACAGCAGTAGTGCATTCGTAACTAGAAAAACAAGGAAAATAACCAAAAGTTAAAAACAAATTTTTAAAAAGAGACATGTTATTCGTTTTAAAGTTGACATTAAATATTTTTCTTCATTAAAAATGTACAGATTTTCAAAAACTATTACACGCAATTGAAAAAAATTTTTTTAAAATTTTTTTGACAGCAAAAAGTCTTGACCATACAAAAAGTTATTAATGTCATAGTTTTATAGCCTAAACATTTCAACAGTGTAGTTTTTTGTTTTCGATTTGATCTATTATAATTATCTTGCAATAATAATTTTGATCGATTCTGTGATCATATTTTCTTCTTGTTTTTGTGTAACTTTTTTCGAAGCAGACACAGACTTTCATTCTATGAATCGACGATTTGGAAATGCGTAAATTATACAGTAGAAAAAAAGATTCTAAACTATGTTAGATTTTGATTTCTTAAATCGTAATGAACTGCTCAAAAACGTGAAAAAAGCTAACAAATGTTGAAAAAACTCCATGAAATGGAAAATTAATAAAAACAAACGTCAATTTATGACAGTTTCGTTTTTTCATCAGATATTTTTTGGCTTGAAGTCCCTGATTTTACGACTCGATTTGATTTCTGGTTGGCTCGATCTCCGCAACCAAGACGTTTAAACTACACTAAAAAATAAACAAGACTGCTCTTATATCAGGTCAAAGCTCTGAATGTTCTGACTGTCCTTTATTTGGTATCGAATATTTTTTGGGGAAAAAAATGAAAACCTATAAATTTTGGACAATAACCCGGGTAAACTCCATACACCAAAAATCTTATCTTACAATTCCATACAACAAAAATCATTATCATACAAATCCATACATCAAGTGTATGGAGAAAATGCTTGTCAAACAATTTTCATAATTTTTCGAAAAACAATAGAAAATGCAAAAAAAATAAAACCGTTTCTGCGGCTTTTTGAGAACAGTTGAACAGACTCGTGACAAAAAAAACTGATTTAAAATATTTTTTTTTCGAAAAAAATTCTTTCCATACAATTTCCATATATGAAATATTGTATGACTGGCAATTTTTGATAATTTTGGCTTTGCTTTTTTTTCACTTTATTTTTTTTCAAAAACAATAAAAATTCCGATTTATTTGAATGGCGTGTTTAAGGTCTTAACATTAATTGACCTGAAAGTAGTAAAAGAAAAGTATAGTTGACCCCCAAGCTCCAATGCTCACTTTCTGGAAGGTACTAACGAAGAAAACGATTCCAAAACTGTTGAGCGGGAAGTTGAGGGATGGCGCAAAAAAAATTGTTTCAAGTAATTTTGAAAACTTGCCCAAAAATTTTTTTGGGTTTTTTCAAACGTAAATCGATTTTTGTACGCAAAATAACATTTTCCGAAAAAATTTTTTTTGCATGCAAAGTTTAATTTTTTGTGTGCATAACGTAGTCCTGGATACGATAATTTTGGCTTTGCTTTTTTTTCACTTTATTTTTTTTCAAAAACAATAAAAATTCCGATTTATTTGAATGGCGTGTTTATGTATGCCTTGATCAATGTCTGATAATTTGAAAATTCTGAAAAATTCGGAAAAATAATTCACAATCGTTACATCCCATTTATGCAACAATTACGAAAGCTATGTAACATCTCTCTATTTGCATGGTTAGATTGGTTTTATTAATTTATCATAGCGGGTTTTAATTCGTCTTTTATCCTTATTTCTTTATTCTTCAATTTACTGTTTTTGAAACTCTTTTATGTTTTCATTATTTTGTTGTCTGATTCTCAATGTAGAGCTCACCGAAAAAGAAAGAAAGAAATTAGAGTTAGTTTTGAATGTCTAAAACCTGTTTGGAAACATGAAATTTTAGTAATTTCATAACTCTGATGAGGTTAAGGTCTTAACATTAATTGACCTGAAAGTAGTAAAAGAAAAGTATAGTTGACCCCCAAGCTCCAATGCTCACTTTTGTTTTGTTCGTTGTGTTTTGATGGAAGTCAGGTTGACAAAAATTGGGCAAACCGCGGAAATTTCCATCAAGAAAATAATCTGACACCCAGACAAGATCATCGACTCCCAAGTTGATGGAGGTCGTATTCCATTTTGCCTTTCTGGAAGGTACTAACGAAGAAAACGATTCCAAAACTGTTGAGCGGGAAGTTGAGGGATGGCGCAAAAAAAATTGTTTCAAGTAATTTTGAAAACTTGCCCAAAAATTTTTTTGGGTTTTTTCAAACGTAAATCGATTTTTGTACGCAAAATAACATTTTCCGAAAAATTTTTTTTTGCATGCAAAGTTTAATTTTTTGTGTGCATAACGTAGTCCTGGATACGATAATTTTGGCTTTGCTTTTTTTTCACTTTATTTTTTTTCAAAAACAATAAAAATTCCGATTTTTTTGAATGGCGTGTTTATGTATGCCTTGATCAATGTCTGATAATTTGAAAATTCTGAAAAATTCTGAAAAATAATCATCACTGAAAAACTTTGCGAAAATTAAAAATTTGTTATTTTTGTTATATCATTTGTGAAAGACATCTAGAAGACAAATCAGGTCGTTTTTCATGCATTGAAACTGTAATACCGTCCAACCTTTGGTGCTTTCAGTAACCAAAGTCTTTGTCACTTGTGTTTGGTTGCAAACACAACCCAAAATTTTTCAGAAAATAAATTTAGAAAGAAAAAACAACTTTTTGGTTCATGGACAAAACACCTGTCATACAATTTCCTTTTATGGGAAAATGTTTATTATAGAGTTTTCATACAATTTTCTGTACGTAAGGAATTGTATGAAATTATTGAAATTATATGAAAAGAAATTTACCTTTTATGAGAATTGTATGATAATTATTTTTGGTCAACCCGGGAACAGTGTGAAAGTTCAAGTTTTGCGAACTTAATGACCGATCTGATTAGCTAGCTTCATTTCAATTTGGAACGATTTTGTTGTGCGGTATAACTCGCTACGCACAAATAATTCGTGTTACGCTCTCAGCATTATGAATAAACTCTTCAAAGGGCGAATAACTTAGTCCAGAACATGGCCAGTTTGGCAATTTTCAATCCCCCACAACTTTACAAAAAATAATATTTTTTAAACATTTGAACTCCGGAAGTCGATATCTTCAATGGGATATGAAAAATTTTTGTCGAAAACTATAATTTCGATCGGCGAAAATTGACTGAATAAAAAACCACACCGAGCATAAATATTCCGTTTTCTCCGGAAGTCGGAACAATAACTTTAAAGTTTATTGTTCCGACTTTCGATACGAAAGTGACGGAATATTTGTGCTCGGGGTGGTTTTTTTTTTCTTCAGACAAATTTCGACTTTTTAACTAGCCATTTTTGACGGAATTTTTTAATATTATTCGAAAGCTATTGTTGTCCTGAGCTCAAATTTGAAATAATATTTCACCTGTGATTATTTTTCGTAAAGTTATGAGGGTTTAAAGATTGCCATTTTGGCCATTTTGACCAATTTGGGACAATTAACGCGCGATATAATTCGCGCTATTAACGCGTAAGCGGAGATTTAATCCGTCTTATAAATCGTTCCAAATTGGTTGAACGAAGCTTATTTGCCATAATTGATGAGTTACAAGGAACGAAATCTCTCTTTTTGTACTTTGTATGGCGTGTGGGGGGATGATTTTCATAAAAATTTTCAAATTTTAGAAAAAATTTTTTTTCATTTTATTTTATTTCATTTAATTTTTTTATGTTATTACTGCTGCTCCATAAAACTTAAAAGGCAGTCGGAACATTCAGGGCTTCGCCCTGATACGAGCAGTCTTGTTTGGAATTTAGGCTTATTCCGTTTTGTTTTCTAAATGAACAGCTAAATTTTACTAAACTTCCAATTGTTCTTCAATTGTGCTTAAATGTGTTTGCTTTGTGGCCTTAAGTAGATACTATTTGTGTTCATTTTAGCTCCGTTAAAGATAAACTATTTGTGTGTCGATGCTCATTTCTATTATGCGCAGAGTCAAGAAGAAACTACTCGTTTTCTCCACTTTTCACAGACTTAGCTGCAAAAAAACAGCATTAATGGCGTTTCGATCAACTGCAATTCTGTAAAGGCAACAGTACTAGAAAAAAAAACATTTTGATTTGAGCAAAATTCAATAGACTCATATGAAACATACAGCTCTACCGTAGTGTCGATAGTGACCCTAGCTATTTCTCGAATTTAGTGAACGTATCTCCAAAAGATGTGTTACAATAATACTAAAGGGGGACAAATTAGGTAATCCGAAGGCCGAACCTATACGACGAAGTTGTACCCTCCTCAATTTGCTACTGGTAAGAATACAGAGAAAAGTTTTGCAACTGAAGTATGGTTGAAAATACTTTAGCATGCGACCACAATTGACCCCCTCTAGATGAGTTTAATTTCAGGATTTTCAGATTGGGTGAAGAAAGTCCACCTAACGTCATAGCTTCTAACACGCGATCGAGAGTGGAATGAAGTTAACTGCTTTTACCTGTTTTGCTGTTCAATAACTAAACTCGGCCCTCCATCTCTAAAACATCTTCCAATCTTGAATCAGAAAAAAAAAGTTTGACTAAATTTGTTTTTCGAAACTTGTTTCATAAAGAACAAAAGTCAATCAATTTTTCTGATATTTCAATAAATTTATGTTTACTGATTGTACCGCTTAGTTGGAACATACTTGTCTGAGTTTCTTGCAGCAAACTAATTTCTCAGTGAGAATGAACCGCCGAAGCTGAAAAGAGCATGCAAAAAGTTTTTTTCTGGAACGTACGTCACAGAGTTTATCAATTAATCGACAATTAGGTTATTTGGGTAGAAACTTGCACGATATTCACAATCGTTACATCCCATTTATGCAACAATTACGAAAGCTATGTAACATCTCTCTATTTGCATGGTTAGATTGGTTTTATTAATTTATCATAGCGGGTTTTAATTCGTCTTTTATCCTTATTTCTTTATTCTTCAATTTACTGTTTTTGAAACTCTTTTATGTTTTCATTATTTTGTTGTCTGATTCTCAATGTAGAGCTCACCGAAAAAGAAAGAAAGAAATTAGAGTTAGTTTTGAATGTCTAAAACCTGTTTGGAAACATGAAATTTTAGTAATTTCATAACTCTGATGAGGTTAAGGTCTTAACATTAATTGACCTGAAAGTAGTAAAAGAAAAGTATAGTTGACCCCCAAGCTCCAATGCTCACTTTTGTTTTGTTCGTTGTGTTTTGATGGAAGTCAGGTTGACAAAAATTGGGCAAACCGCGGAAATTTCCATCAAGAAAATAATCTGACACCCAGACAAGATCATCGACTCCCAAGTTGATGGAGGTCGTATTCCATTTTGCCTTTCTGGAAGGTACTAACGAAGAAAACGATTCCAAAACTGTTGAGCGGGAAGTTGAGGGTTTTTTCACGATTTGAAAAAAAGACTAAATTGTCCAGAAATGAGCCAGGGGTTATTTTATTTGATAATCTACCGAGAAGGAAATTATTCAGGGTGAGACTCAATGGTTCAATTATGTCCGCAGGAACATTAGTTAAAGGACGCGAGTTCCTGCTGGATTCGATTTCCCATACGAAGGTGTTCAGCGAGTTATCTTGCAGTGTTTGCGAACCAATGATTTTATAGAGAGACCATTTGAAAAATTTGAACTAGTCGCTTCCAGCTGCCACCAAAATGAGTCGCGGCTGGCGAATTGAAAAAAAAAACATTCTTGAGTGATAGTTTGTCCATGAGCGATAGTTTGTCTTTGAAATCAGAACTTTGAGCTAAGTAGCTCACTGAGCTTTCCAGAAGATCCATTGTCCGATATGACTTTTATCGGCGTTCTCCGCCAACAAAGAAAACATTTGATGCAATGTTTTGTGCTGTCAGTGGACAAATCAGATAATTTTTCTAAGTTTACATCGCGTAGAACCAAACAGGTGAAAAGAAGTCTATTTTTGAAATATCGATTGTTGTAATCGTAAGTCGAAAAAAGTCCTATAAAATTCAGTCCAGTAGTGTGAACGGATAATGATTCCTGCCATGTGGGCTGAAAACTCTTGCAATTTTCTACGATAAGATCGGCAGCTTGTACAGTCTGCCTTACAGTTAGAAGACAACGAAGGATCCAGTAGTTTTTCATCAGAATACTACGCGTTTTTTCATTTCCAGAATGACTGTTCACTATTTGGGTGTTTTTTTACCAGCAACTTGACGATGAGATTTAATGCAACCAGAAGGATGGGGTATCTAGAGGTAATCAAAAATGGTGCTTTGGACACGCGACCTCGAGCGCAAATACGCTCATGATTGTCGGTGTAAGGTCACAAATTTCGAAGTCTACTTGATGGAGAAACTTGACTATTCTTCTTTAAATCAGCGTACTCTACTGATAAGTCAGATTCTTGACAGAGTTAGCTATCGTCATTTGCTTTATTGGTGCGACTCGGGCTTTACCCATGAAAAAAAGTGTAAGTTTTGCTATGATGAGACAATTTTGGATGAGAATTTTGCTTCTTAAAATTTTCGACGTACAAGTAGCAGAAAACAACTGAGCGAACGAGTCTGCTCCAGTTGCTAAACCTGAGCGGTTTGAGCGCGTGACATTGAACAGTAGAATTATTAGCCGGCATCATCTGAACTGTGGTTTGGTTTAGTTGAAGCAGATCTTCTTGCGGCCAATGAATTTGGTCTTCCAAAGAAATAGTGATATCCCTGCAGCCAGCGCGACTGAATCGTCATTTGTTCAACGGTATAATCTCGAGGGACGTAATTGACAGGATTCTCTTTTGTTGGAACGTATTTCCAATTGTGAGGGTTGCAGATATCCTAGCTAATTGGTTTGTAACGAAGATTTTGTGTCTATCTTGAGGCATTCTCAGCCAGTGCAGAACAGTAGTGCTCTCTGACCGACAATTTTGATTGCATGTTTTGTAATCCGACTCTTCAACCATGAAAGGAGCCATTCGTGCGCCGTAGAAAGCTGCTTGCAGCTCCAAGTTAGCCATCGTCATTCACTTTATTGAAGCGACTCGAGCTTTACCCGTGAAAAAATTGATCGATATGGTGTTATCTTTGAAGGCTATCCTGAGTGAAGTTACTGCCCTGAGTGCAAACTCTGAGGAGTCTGTAAAATTGTGGAGATCTCTATTTTTAATTTCTGTTCCGTTGATTAAGTTTCGAGGCACGTGAAGTGTTTCGAAAGTTCGGATTTTTTGTCTCCATTCATTGAATTCTGGAATTGACAAGGGTTCGATTTCTTTGTGTGCCAATTGGGGCCTTGGCTCCAATCTGTTTGAAGTAATTTTCTCAACGGAATGCTTAGAGGTGCTACACAATCAAGAGGGTCAAAGATTGAAGCCACAAATGTCAAAAGAATCCGTTAGATGATTTGTTTTTGGGTCTTTGAAAAAGTTTTGTATGTATGTAAGTGTCCTTAATCGCGTCTCATTGAAGTCCAAGAACACGTTGCTGATGAAGTTTGCAGTTATCCGGGTCCACAATTAGCGCCAAATGAATCTTTTCTAGCAACGACTGATATTTGGAGCTTCATGTGGCGTAGATGTCGATACATATCAATCATAAATGAAAACATTTTTTTTCGATAACTGTTCTGACATAAAAGTAGTTATTTTCATTGTCAAGTGCGCAACGAAGTAGTGCATAGCACGCAACAAATGGGGAATATGCAGCTCTGAAGATGTGACTCGTTTACTGGTGGATCTCAATTTTTTTTTATCATACGACAGGTAACAGAGAAAAATCTATCTTTATGATCAACTTTAACCTGCATAAGCGTTGCTTTATGCTTGCAAAAAGGGTGACATTGTTTCCCCTGAAAAGGAGCATGAAACCAGTAATGTTGTTCAAAATATAAGGCCCAGTGAGATAGTTTGAATTCAAGTACTGGCCAAGAAAAAAACTAGACGACTTAGATGCTCGGCGAACTTTGCTCAGTTTGTTTTCTTTGTCACCGGATGATGAAGCAGACACATGAATTTAGTCGCAGTGTCAAACTTTGAGTTAATTTTAACAACATATACATTGCTTATGTCTTTTTCGACGGTTTTGCAGTATTTTTTTAAAGTATCATTAATTAGAAGCTTGTTGTTGAGAGACTTTAGCTTCTGCTTTTCTGCAAGCCAACGATTATTGGGCAAGAAAGCGTCTTTTCTCCATAGCAAGGCAATCTGATAGCGTGCTGTGGTGTTCTGGTGTTTTCTAAAAAAGTCATCGCTCTTTTGTCATTATTAGACATAGATTTCTTGGTCGAATGAATTCCGTAATTGTCTATTTTCATTCAAACTTGAACCTTTTCGAACAGTTTTTAGTTCAGATGAGGTTGTTGATGTAGTTGTATCAATTTAATTTTTGACAAATCATTGGTTATAACGCTATGCTTACCAGCAAGAGTCCAACCAAGAGGTGTTTTAAAAGCCAAATGTATGTTTTACGTCCCCTTACAACTTCTTTGTTTTAAACAGCTTCGATGTTGTCGATACCAATAATTAGCCCAACCGAATTTTCTCTAATATTCGGAAAAGTAATGTGCCGTGAGATCAGCAAAAATTGTTCAGTTTTGGTTATTAAGTTTGGACATGTTGAGTGATGGAGCTGCAATAATGTCTTCCAAAACTGTTTTGACAGAATGAGATTTGAGACACGTTTTGAGCACACGTGATTACTCTTCTGATGTGGTATCCACCAACTAACCTTGAGGCAAAACCGTTTGGATAGAGAATAAGGATTTGTACGGTTGACTCCAATATCACTTTTTGACAGCATCCTTTACCAAGGTAAGCGTATGTTTCGAGTTTTCGGTCTTTCGAAGTCAATTCAACACGAAGAAGTGCAACTTGTCCCTTTTCAGTCTTTTGAACATGTGATTCTAAGCATTTAAAACACAGATCGTGCTTTTTGACGTGCTCTCGTCTGAATGTAATTCCTAAATTGCAAAAATGCGTGCAAGAGCTCAAGTTTTTGCAGTCTTCGTTTTTGTGACAAAGTTTTGCCAATTCTCTGTTGGAAAATCCATGTGAATTATGCGTATCAAATTTTCTGTTTTTATTAGAGGATGTTGACATCTTGGTATGAAACTGGCAGTTCACATTGGGATTGTTTTTTCCTTAGCTGAATTGAATAGTTTTTACTCTGATCGAACCTTTTTCTCGAAGAATGCGACTGAAAATGAATTTCCCTACAGGTATGAGCTTATATGCGTATCCCATCGGATAAATGTTCAAGGTTTGTTTTAGATATGGAATTTTTAATTGGATATCTCTGCCATCCTAGCCGTACAAGATTAGGAAGTTTTGCCAGCACCAAATTTAAGTTTGTTGTAGAACGAATATCAAGAGCAAAGTCTAGCTCCTTGAAGGCTCTCTTATAGGTAGTTCCGTTGCAACCATAACTACTAATGAGTTGTACAGTCCGCCTTTTAGCTGTGATTGCAAATGAACTATTTTTTGGTATCACTCATAAATGTTTGATTGATGATGGAATTGAAAACAACAAACCATTTTAACCATTTGTGAGGATCTCCGTAGTAATTTGCAGTCTGTAGCTTAGGTACTGACTTTTTGAGGCACGGAGAATTTGCGTCGCGAGAAAAAGACGAATGTTCTTTCGACTGTGTTAGTTGTGTGTTGTTGAGAAGCGATGAACGCTGGTATTGTCCAAATGGAGGTAGAAGATAGTTATGGATCAGATCAAAAGAATTTTGAGTGTTAAGTCCATTTAGATTTGTCCTTATGTCATTCGAACTCCGCTTAAATTAGTTCTGATTTGTCTGGTTTGTTCCATGAGCATGGCCATAATCAGCAGACTGTAAGTTTAACGAAGATGCAAAGTTTGTAGACGGTGGTTTGAGAGAAGAAATTGTTAAATTGTCAGGTTCTGCAGTAATAAGAAGCCGAAAGAGGGACATTTGTTGATAGCACTTGAGTTTGGATGCTTGTTGAAGTTGTCGCTGTTTTGCAAGGGTTTTAGCTTGAATCGATTGAATTCAAGGCAACAATTGCAAAAATTGTTGCTTTTGCTGGCATAGCCTACGCGAACACACATCAAAATGGAGGATTTTCAAAAAATTTAAACTCGAGGAGTTTATATCTTCAAGTTTGTCGTTAACAGCGACCAATTCATCAATTGGTTCAGTGATGACCGTATTGTCATAGTTTTCATCTATGCAAAAGCTGATGAATTCTTTTGTCGACTTAGTCTCATCGGTATACATAGTTTTCAAGTTTTCTATTTGCAAAAGCGATTTTTGTATTTTGTCTGATCTTGTATAAGAAATTGGAACTTCAATTGGATTTCCGGAGTCCTCTTCAAGTGAAGAGGCTTGTTGAGACATCTTTAATAGAGTCCTTGTTATCATTAGCCTTGATAACATTGAAAAACCAAAAACCTACCCCCTACTTACACCGACAAATCTGATGGATTTTGATATTTGTTTTTACAACATTACCATCCCTCTTATACCCCCGAAAGGCCCCTTAAAATAAAAGCTGCCTAAAGCCTTCGCCATTGGTAAAATGAAATGAGGACTAAAACAAACACATTCTAAAATTTAAATCGAAGTTAAAGTTGTAGTGCGTGAATCCTTAGCAAACGCTAAATGTTGCAAACACAGATGGCAATTTTTCAGCTAATCTGATGTTTGAAAAACAAAAAAACGTAGCTATCGCTGGAAATTGAAGAACATAAACTTGAAATTTAGAGCCAGAACACCCACTAAAAAAAACCTACTTACCAGACGCCCACCGACTAATCCAGTTTTAAAAACTAAATTATAGCGTGCACATCCACCAGCGTATATCAGAGAGTATCAAGTTTACGAGAGCTTTTTAAACAAGAGAGCCACAAAGGTTTTGAAAACCGGCCCGCGCTCACCCAGGGGGAGCTTCAGCGAATCCGGGACCAACTTATAAGCAGGGTTCAGCTTAAATTGAAGGGTTTCTTGATGTCGCAAGAACAGGAGTCAAGGGAAATTAGACAGCGCTCCAACACAAACGCCGGCGGTCCTAAGGTAAAAAAGAACAGCGCCCAAACAAAAACACCGAGGGTTCTTACCGTAAAAAAAACACCCCAACACAAACACCGAGGGTTCTCGCCACAAGGTGAACACCAAAAAAACTCAAAATATTGGAATGGAAACTGAAAGGGATGAGGGAAAAAACTAGCATTATAAAATAACAATGTGTTTTCTGTACCATTAAAAGTAATTGTTTTGCTGCAAATTTTTTGAAGGCAAGCTTAAAACGGTATTTTTGTTTTCATATCACAGGGTTCAAAAGTAAAACCTAATGTTGCAAATAATATTTCTTGAAGGTTAAAAATTTCGGAAAACTGTCATAAAACTGAAGGTGAAAAGGGATTGACATTTTTGATTTTTTTTCATGCACTGGAGTGGAAGCCGGAAAAAGTAAACAAAATTTGGAAGCAAACAAAATATTCAGATTTCTGGTATAAAAAGACCCTCAGTTGACATGACTCATTCTTCCAGGTCGATTCCTTGGGCGCCGAAATGTGACATCTTTGTCAATTTGCGCGATACATTAGTTTTAATAATTTACTATAGCAAATTTTATTTCGTCTTCTATCCTCCTTTCTTTATTCTTATATTTACTGTTTTTCAAACTCTTTTGTTCTTTCATTATCGTTTTGTCTCATTCTCGATGAAGAGCTCACCGAAAATGAAAGTGAAGAATAAATTTCAGTTCTGAATACTAAAACTTTTTGAAAACATGACAATTTACTAGTTTCATAGTTTTGATGAGGTTAATGTCTTCCCATTAACTTTCCTGAAAATTGTAAAGAAAAGGTATAATGGACCTCCAAGCTCCAGTGCTCATTTTTGTTCGTTGTGTTTTGATGGAAGTCAAATTCACAAAAAGTCGGAAAACTGCGTTAAGTTTTATCAAAACAAAAATCTCAAATCTCGCTCTCGATTGTAAAAGTCTTTGAAATCAATTAACGTGAAAGTAGCAAAAGTCATGGCTATGTCAAGCTATGCAAACTGCTTCTCAGATATTATATCTGTCGACTGGTTGACATTTTATACATTGTGCTTTTAAGTTGGCTTTTAGAATTACTCATTTCGACTGGCTTATACACCTCTATACTTTCTCTGGCTTATATGGTAGCTGGCATCCAGTACCTAATAACTGTTCCAATTCAGATCTGAAATGGGTTGTGAAAGGCTAAAATAACGCTTGGATTCTTCAGGAATGGTTTATTTCAGATCTAATTTCAGATATTAATTTTTGTTTTTCTTGGTTATTTCATTTCTGAACAAATCTCTTGCAGTTTTAAAATTAGATCTGAGAATTAGTTTTCTTGGTTTTTTCAGATTTATAAAAAATCTTACACAATTTTCGCTTTACTGACACTTTAGTATTTGATAGCTTCTGCTAGCTTCTAGCAGGTACTCAGCAATCCTTAACAAGGAGACTGCCAAAAAATATTTCCTGATGCGTGAGATTAGCAATGGAAACGCATAAGTAGCGGATGAAAGTCAAAAAATTGATAGGTATTCTAGCAGTTTTTGAAAACATTTTAACATAATTGAACAAGAAATTTAGTTTAAAAAGAAATTGTCAAATTGTGAAATTATTCGAAAAATTTTTATCGCTGGTTAATCTAAACATAATTGTGTATAGCAGAAACTTCAAAAACATCAACTCAGGCGTTCGCTCAAAGTGCATAACTTATAATTTAAAAAAAAAGTTTCTCAGATCTACTTTCAGATCTGAAGTTTTGTTTCTCAGCGTTATTTCAGATCTGGAATTATCTAATTTGGATCCAAATTTCAGATCGCGAATTGTTATCAAGATCTGAAATAAAGAATATCAGATCTGAGAATCAAGCCTTGTAAGAAATAAAAAACTCAGATCTTGAACAGCAAATCCCTGAGTACGAGCTTTATTTTGACTGATTCCTATACCACTTTTGTGTTTTTCCCGTCTCAAAACTCAAATTTCAAATTTGTAAAGTAATTATTCGGTATGTGTACTAGCGGTTTCAGCCATCCGATCAACCGTACAACTTTGCACCCAAATCGGTTTGGGGGGGGGGGGGGGGACAAAAAAAACATGCAATGTTATAAGCTAAGTTGGAGTATAGCCTAGATTTGTTCTACAATAACCATATTAATTAAAAATATATATATGAATTGAACCGTTAATCTAGAAGATTACCAGAAAACAAATGCAATCCCGCATCAATCCGTAGAAAAACAATTTTATTCGGAATTTTGTTTGAAAAGCATACTTTATACAGATTTTTTTTCAGATAATACATTCTTGGGAGGGCATTCTACGTGAGATCATTTAGGGGAGCGGGAGATTGTACGTTTGATTCTTCAGTAAAAGAAACATTGGGTCGTTGATGGATCCTTTTGTTTTAAGTAGTAACTAAAGTTATAAGTCTCGGTTAGTTTTATATTTTTGATTATAGTCGATCTGGTCTTAGAGTTAAAATGATATTAATAAAAACAGCTAAATTCAAAAGGACGATTAGTTAGATATATTTAAGAATTTTTAGGTTTTACCAAAGGGAGGGGAATTCAATTTTTAAAAAATATTTTTCTCTGATACATTATTTTGCTGGGTGTTAGCGGAGAGAAGGTGTGAAGAAGTTCGCTGTCAGTCGCAAAGTTTCTTCGAGACTAGGGTGGTTACTCTCGGTGTCCGTTTTGATTGTTTTACTCAGCATACGAAATTGTTTTACGTAGTGATGAATGACTATAAAAGAAAATTAAGATAAAAAAAAATTTCGTTTTTTGTTTTCTTAGAGAAAGAAATAAGGAAAGGAAAAAAATTTTTCAGCCTTCTGTTTGGTCGTAAGAAACTAGAATCAATAGTAAGTGCAAACAGGCATATCCGAAACTTATACTGTTTGTTTTCCCTGTGCCTGCTAATAGGGTTAAACCCTCTTTTAATCTTTTATCCTTCTTTTAATCAGGACGCAGACATTCGAATTTTATTGGTTTTTTGTATTAAAAAATCAATATTAAGTTTAATTGGTGGAGTTTAAAAGGTTTCTACCTGCTTTAATTACTCAAAAACTGAGAGCAGTGTGGGATTCATTCAATGTCAGAGCCAAAACAATATGAACACTCCGGCCGATTGGCGTCGTGGATAAATATTAAATTCCCTCGATCATCTCTATAAGATTATTAGAAATTTTTGCTTTTTCCAAGCTTAAGAACGCTGAAAAAATAAAAAAAATAAAGATAATTGGTCTTGACTTTGAAAGTGTTGAATCAAGTTGCTAAGTTGAAACTCTATCTCAGTTATTAAAAAAAATGCATTTTTATCTTAAGGTGTGAATGGATCTAGAAAACAAAAAAGTCGAAGTTTATGTAGACAGTTGAAACATTAGCCTTCAAATTTAGTGTGGATTTCCAATGCTACAACTCACCCTTTTTTGATTAACAGTTTTGAAAGCAGTCCCTCAAATAAACATTGCTTAAGCATGAAATTAATTATATAAAATTTTGTTCAAAGTAAAAGATTAAATTTAACTTAAAAAAATGAAACTTTATCACGCATTGGATGCAAAAGCTTTCAAGTTTTTTCTCCAAAACCACTTTGTAGTCCCTTAAAAAATTTATCTTGTTTTCTGCTGCCTCTAATTGTCTCTGCAATTCCTTTTTTCTTTTTTTTGTTTGTTTTTCAGTCGCATTCCTTCTAATGATTTCGTCAGCAGGTCCACGTACTGTTGATCGACGTTATCGGGAAAAGCTGTGAGCCTGCATAAAGGGACGAGAGGAGATGTCTCTCTCATTTTGAATAGAAACTCCCCTGGAGTTCTCTCCTTCAGTTTGAAGGAGTTGTTCTCTGCGCTGAGTAAAAAATAATGGTTGTTGGATAATTTTTTCAGAATCGGTGTGATTTTTCTACCTGAGGCAATATTTTTTGCTTCGAAGGTCATCTGAAGCTTCCACTCTTCGAATTCCGGCTTCAAGCAATACTTCAGGGACGTAACAAGCTGGATGTTATCTTGAAAAAGGTTCATCTCACGATCTTTCCGTACTTATCAGGTTTCAGAAAAATTTGACGAATTGTGTCAAGTAAATGATAAAACGGATACCATATAATCTTAATGAATTCATCGACAAAGAACGATGTCAATTTTGAATGAAGGTTAGAGAGGAGTCTTCTGATCGATGTTGGCCCAAACTGAAAATTTGGGCTCCAAATGGAATTTTTCGAAATAAATTAATTCATTGCACTGATGGCAATGTAGTTATGCCCATTTAAAATATGAGCATCTTGTCGACATAGTGAAAAAGAAAACTTGTGCAACCAAAGTTTTGTTTGGGATTTCACTTTGAAGTATCATTGGATGCAATTTTTCGGAAGAGCTGATTTCGGCCTTTTTCATGAAGAATTCACATATGCAATTTACCTTCTGTTCAAAGCAGATAGGACACTCGGAAATCATTTTTTATTCCTTACCGTTCTGTTTGAATGCGGGAATTTTTTTGTTCATTGGTTTTTTTTCGAAATGGTATCTTAACAATGTCGAGGCTGCTGTCAAAAAAATCTTAAAATTTTTCGGAGGAAAAAAAAAGATTTTACCCTTTTTGCCTGTTATAGTAAATAGCAGTTTGTGGACTAAGGTAAGGGTCTAATTGATCCTCTACCCAGATAAGCTCACCGATTTTAACAAATTGTTCAATCATGTAAGACCGCATGTTTCTAAACACAAAACTTACGCCCATAAATTACTAACTTTGAATTATGAACGCAGGTATTGCATATACTAAGGTGAGGATGTCAAACAATCATATGTTCACCTTTTTTATTACTGATAAGCATTAGCTTATTGCGAAAAAAAACATATCATATTCGGTCAGATTTACATGTAAGTTATTTTCTTACGAATGGGCACGGGATTAAGCAAACAGACAATTTGCTCTAGAAAACTTTTTTGTAACAAGACGTGCAAATTAGATGAAGAGGTTAGCGGGGATTGTTTTTTGGAGTTTTTTCATTGCGTGGCATGTATTTAAACAGATAGGACATTCAATGCCATATTAACTTCAGATCATTCAGATCACAACTAACCTGATAAGAAAGAGTGCTTGCCAAACAAAAAACTAATTTTCAAAATTTGTTATAAGGTTTCATAATACTGGTTTGAGGCTCGCCACTATAAAACATTTCCAAAGAGCTTAAAATTTTTGCATAATTTTTGGCTATTATAAAAGAGCGCTGTAGTCTTAGTAGTTGAATTCTTGTTTGTCTCTAAAGAAACGTTTCAGTCAAGTTTTGAAACTTTGCATTCAATAGTACTTGGGCAGCATTGGAGTGATCGATTGGGACTCGGAAAAAAAGCCAAAATGTTGAAGTAATGTGAACGCTTAACCCCGGGTCAGAAAGAAAGATTTTCAATAGGTCAAAGTATATTACTACAGAAAACACAACAACTGACAACTTCCATAAATTTGACAAGCATAAAAAGATGCCTTAATTTTTGCTCATGCTTTCTGATTTGAAAAAGAAATTTGACGTTCAAGATATATAATTTGATTTCTTATTATTTCTGGAAAAGCTTGAACACATATTCGGTATATAAATGTTGACTAAAAAAGCGTTTCTGCTTTTATTGGAGGTTTAAGTACTGACCGAATTTGATATGTTCACCTTTTTTTGTTGAAAAGCACTAGTGCATTGCGAACAATAAACACACCATATTCGGTCAGATTTATCATGTAGGTTATTTGCTTACAAATGGGGCACGGGATTTCGCAAACAGTCAGTTTGCTCTAGAATATGTTTTTGTAACAAGACGTGCAAATTAGACAAAGAGGTTAGGGGAGATTGTTTTTTGGAGTTTTGTTGTAATTTTTTGGAATTTTATTGTAATTAAGTTGAGTTTTGATCAAGTATGGCTATTTTTTACTTTTAATAACACATTAGTGACTGAATGGATAAAATTGGTTCAGCTTTAATTAAAGTTTCATTTAATTTACTTAGGTAAGATTATTTTGACAAAATCTAGGTTAATTCCCGGGTTAAATTTTTATCATAGAGGAAGTCAACTTTGTAGAGTTTGAATGAAGATTTTATACTAATTATTCAGACTTTTTAACCAAAATTTGAATTAATTGTACCCTAATTGAGCTTTGTTTTTGCGTTAGCCTATTTTGACAAAATTGATTTAGTTTTTAGCTCTCATTAGCTTTCATTTATTTTACTCAGCCTCATTTCACAGAAATTGAATTAGTTTAATTTTATTCTCCTTTAAAGCAAAATAAAAAACCAGTTTGACTAAAGTAGGGTAAATTCCAACCTAATCGAGTGTTTTAATTTTTAATTTTGACGTATTTTCATCAAAAATAGGTGATTGTCTGTTTTAATGGATTTTTTCGACGAAAATGATCTTTGATCAACCTAATGCTTATAATAAAGTCCTTTCCCTAAATTAAGTTCAATTTGACCAGTTTTTGGTTAAATTTTCCAGTTAAATCTGAGTTTTATCTCCCTTCTTTGGGTTCATTTGGACCAATTATTGGTAATTTTCAGTTAAACTACTTTTTTTTAATCTTAATTTGGCTAATTGATTTTTACCAAAATGTATATTAAGTGTATTTTGAACTTTTTCTAACTAAATTTTTTTAACTACCATGTGGCTAATTGTTAGCCAATATTGAGTTTTTGTTTTCTTTATTGGACCTAATTTGATCAAAAATGGTAAACTCTAAGAGTAATTCTTAATTTCTCGTAATAATTGCGCTCATTTTGTCCCAATAGGGGTAAAATTTGTGTGAAATAAAGTTTTTCTTTTATAATTTGTGTGTTAACCTATCTCATTTGGCTTTGTTTTGACCAAATTTGGGTGAGTTTTGAGATTAGTTGGTTTTATCTATCGTAATTGTTTATTAGGATAGATCGTAATTGTGCTTTTCTTTTAAATATGAATTCTTTCTATTTAAAATTTATCTATCGTAATTATGTGCTTTTCTTTTAAATAAAATGGGTGAATTTCAGATAAAATGCGGGTTTACCTATTTTAATTGTTCTGGTTTCGAAAAAGAATTGAGTGATTTTTCTATTTAATGGTATTTTGTCTATTTTAAAAGGTTTGAACACAATTTGGTGAATTTAAGGTTTATTTGCAGTTAACGAACCTTAATTTTCCTTATTAAGACCGAAATAGGACGAGTCTTGGGCGAGAAATAGGGCGAGAATTAAACTAGCTTAAAACTTTTTTTTGCCCAAAAATTGGTTAATTTTGAGTCAATTTGGAAATAACCTATCGAAATTGTGCTTATTTTGATCGAAAATTGACAAAATAATTTAAAAACGCAAATTCCTCTTGCTTTATTGGATACATTCTGACCCACATTTGGCAAGTTTTTGTTAAAAGGGGAGTTTAACAGGCCTAATCTGACATTTCCCGACGTAAATTTGATAAAATTGCGTTCAAACAGAAGTTAATTTGGCTTAATTAGGCGTTTTTTGACATAAATTGTGCACAATTCTGTAAAATGGAAACTTATCTAGCCTAATGGGACCTATTTTGACCGTAATTGTGCAAAACTCTGTTAAAACAGAAATGTATATAGCTCAAAAGGACTTATTTTTACTGAATTGGGCCAAATTGTATTGAAATGGAAGTTTTTCTAGCCTAATTGGCTTCAATTTGAAATAAGTTGGGCAAAACTTGGTTCAAATGAAAGTTTAATCAGCTTAATTGGACTTATTCTGACTAAAATTGTGTAATTGTTATTTAAATTTTTACTAAATTAGCTTACACTAGTGTAGTTTTATTGTAATTTTGACCTAAATTTGACATAAATTCAAGGAAGTTCTCTCAAATTGGTCGTCGAAAAAAAATTAGTCAGAAAAAACACACCTTACATTTATTTTTGTAGTGGGTGTAGCTAGTTCCTTCCCTAATAAGGGCCGAAAATTTTTGCCAATGAGATTATTAAAATTAGAGTAAAGTTATTTTAAGTTAAAGTCTTTTAAGAGGATAAGGTAAAAGTCTGTTTAAAGCACGGTAGTACAAGGAGGAACTGAACCTGAATCTCAATTTAGCACAGGTTTGATTGTGTGTAGGTGTGATGGGTTAAACCAATTTATCAATCATTTAGAGTAGACATAGATTGTTTACAGGACCTCTTATCTCTTTTGAAGAATAAACTAATAGATTTTAAAAAAAATTTCAGCACTTTTGGAATGTCCAATGAAGGTTAAAATGTAAATAGTTTGGTTAAACTTTGTTAGAAAAGCTATTTCAGTTGAAAGGGTCGTTAAAAAGTCTAAACTAGTTGTTGATACTAGCTGGTTTGGTCAGAGAACGTTTCCTTTTATTTGGTATATAACAGTTTGAATAATAACAAGTTAAATTTTCATGAAATAAAGTTAGCAGAAAGCTGTCATCGCTGATGAGCGATAGAGAAATTGTTGATAACCTTGCCTCTATCAAAGACTATCAGGCAAAAGGGCGGTCAATTAGATTACAGTTCCTAAAGATATATAACCTCTAACTCTAGCTTTTTGAAGCTGGAAACAAAATAACAGAAACTTACTTTCTTCATGGTTTGCAATAACTAAAAATTATTTTTTTGTTTTCAGACAACATATATTTAAAGGGTAGCTCTCTGTTCATTTCGCACCAAATTGATAAAACTATTTTTTCGATTTTTTGATATAATGTGCATAATAAATTATAAAAGATATGGTCTATCAGGATAGAGGATACAAAATTCACCTTTACTATGTAAATGCAGATGACATCTGTAGATGATATCATCAAAGCTGTGAGTTACCCGGATACAAGACGCAGTATACATGATATAGAATACAGTATATAGGTTACAAGATACAGTATACAGGATAAAGAATACAGGATCAATTATGCAGGATGAAGGATACAGGATGCAGTATGCATCTTTGATACGGGATATAGGCTTTTGTTCGGGAAAAATTATACAGGTATTATGATCTCGAATACTGTTGAGGTTCTTAATGTATATGTTTAAAATTGCGGTTTTAGTTGTCTTTAAACGGAAACTCATTTTGCAGTTGCATAACACTAAGAAATCATTTGATTCAAGACCAAGACTCGATGTCAAGTTTATGTTTTGCTATTTGTTATACATTTTACAAGACTGATTGTCAGAGCAAAAAAAGGATGCTTGATCTGCCCTAAAGCTCTATTGTGAGCTTTTATGCTGAATCAATTTAAAAAAATGGATGCCATAAAATAGTACTAACTGGGTCACACTGCTCTTCTCAAAACTAACTACTAAATAAAAAGACGTTTCAAACAATTTTTTCAATCTGAATTGGGAAAATATTTTTTAAAAGGAAAACTAGGATTACGAAGGGAATTGGCTGAAAAATTGATTTGGAAACATTTTGGAATGATTATGCAGTCTTCATTGCGTGAATGAAGAGGAGATACTTGTCTATTTGATTATTTGGATGAAAAAACTGCACGCCTCAAGGCTTCACGCATTGGTTTCATGAAGAGCAGAATGGGACTGCGGAGAAGTACTCCGATAGAGCCAACAATTTGGGCCATCCCCATGAAGATGAGCGTTTCGTCCGGGTTGCTCAGATCGATCCATAAAAATGCAATAAACAAGATTGCGTATTGGACAGATCCAAAGACAGCAAACACAGCTGAGCTTCCGACAAGAGCAATTGTAATCTAGAAACACACATGTTTAAAACAGTGGCCCCATTATTAATTATCACAAAAAACTTAACAGAACATTTGTTTTGAAGTATATTTTGGTCCAGGCACTACTTTTTGTTCAGACTATCAAAGAAAGTGACTACATATTTGTTTTTGATGTTTTTTTGGTCCAGGCAATCTGGACTTTTTATCTGTAAAATTTGACATAATCTATTTTGCATAGTGTGAATACCCGATGCCCTTAGCACAAAAAAATGTCCGTTTCATCTAAGTTCGGCTTAAGAAAAACCATGAGGATTTGAAAATTGTTAATTTAGTCATTTTCTGTAGCCTTAACGGCAAATCAAATTGTCTCAAGAGAAAACTCACTTTGACTTGTTGCAAGCCAGATGAATTACATTCATTTGGCTAGATATGAATCTTATCAAACAGTAATTGACATTTCGTGCAAATGGAAGTTTAACAACTAGAATTTTTGACTTTGTCTGTTTTTTTTTCACCTGTTAACTTAATACAATAAATTCAATAGGAAGACAAATTATTCAGTGTTTCAGCAAAAATAATAACCAGGGAGCCGGCTTGAAAATTCTATATCGATCGCATTGAAAAATCTATATCCAACTATATTATTGATAAAACATATATGAAAATTGTATGATATGCATTTTTTTAAAAAACCAAAAATAAAAATTTGAGATAAAAAATTTTTTATCCCTTTTTTGGCTGCAAATTTGCTGTTTTGCTAAAATATAACTTTTACGGAAAAAAAATTGCAGGCACAATTTGACATTTTCGAGTTTATAACGTAGTCCAGGATGAGTTTCTCACCCAAAAAAAAAACCCGAAAATCACATGAAAATGAAAATGTTTTTTTTTTGTGAACACGATTATTATCTTTTGTTTCATTAGCTATAATAAAAATAAATTTGTAAAAAAAACAGGCCTTTTCTTTTCAACCATCATAATTTTAAGCTAAAAATTATCTAGCCATATTCAAAAGTTACTTTTTGGTATATAATTCCATGTGAAAATGTTCAAATTAACTTTTATGGCTGAAACAACCAAATGCAGGTTATCTGCGTGGTAACTGCCAGTTACACTCTGGGTTTTCTCATGACAAAAAGTCCTTTGGTAGTGTTTCGGTTGAAACACGAAATTTCGAAACAAAAATTTTTTGAATTTTCATTTATGGAAAAATTGCTTATCATACAATTTCATAGTATGGAAAAAATGCGTACCATACAATTTCATTTATGGAAAAAATGCTTATTTTGCTATTTTTTTACATATACTTTTGCTCTATGAAACTGTATGAAAGATTATCATAAGAATTTTTTTCATATATGAAAAATGTATGATAACCATTTTTTGTCAACCCGGGCAATCATGATCCATAACTAACACTTATAAAAATTTGTAACGCTGAAACTATTCATAGTTTCAGCAACAGAACAAAATAAACAGTTCAAGATATCTAACTCGCAAATACCAGTATAAGGTATACGGGGAGGGTTCTCATGCTTGAAAAACCGAATGCTTGAAAAAATTATTCAATCAAAATTGCTAAGCGTTTCTATTGGCTTTAGGCCTTTCTAACAAATTCGGAGTCAATATTAACAAAAATGTATTAAATCAGTGGAAAAAATCAAAAATATTACAAATTGCGGGTTACAACCGCAATACTATTCAGATAATCATCAAGATTAAGGAGGTCAAAATCATAAGAATGATTTTGTAAATACTCAGTAAATTTTCCAGTCTTGAAAACTCATCTGCATATTATCTAATCAGTCAATTTTAACACTAATGGCCTGGATTTATTTTCTTACTTTGAGATTTTCGCCATTTATTTTGAGATTTTGAATACTCAATTCTGATTGGCTGAAAGTAACCTAAAATCGATTTCAAGCATTCAGTCCTTCAAGCATGAGGGACGCCACCCCAGTATAGGCTAGATCTATTGAGATTAGGAGATATAAGAGTAAGATTAGGATTGGCTTAGACTAAGAAGTTGCACGAATCTATCCGGCCGAAAATGAGATAGCGTGACGAACAGAGGGTGTACTTTATCTGAAATTACTCTATGAGTGAGCCACCCCGGACTTAAACTCAATAAGCAAACCGTATTTTTCAGAAAAAGAATTTGAAGCGCGCCCCTTTTAGAAATTTTGACGCATTTCGACCGGAAAATAACAATGTCTCTCAAGTATATCACTAAAGAAAAAGCCATAATTGACAGTTTCCATAAATATAGCAAGCAGAAAAAGATGCCCTAGTTTTTGCTCATGCTTTCTGATTTATACAAGAAATTTGACGCACAAGATGTATAATTTGATTTCTTAGTATTTCTGGAAAAGCCTGAACACAGTTTTGGTGTGTAGTTGTTGGCTGAAAAAGTGTTTCTGCCTTTATTTGAAGTTCAAGTACTCACTCGAAAAACTTAAATATGGCATGTCATTCTTTTTTGTTTCACATTTATTTACTTGTTTTCATTTTAAATAACAAAAAAATTTCAACCCAAGAATCCAAGTACCTTTGGTTGACGAAACGATAACGATGCTATTGATTCAATTTAAACAACAGTGTACGTAACAACTTTAAGCAGATTTGAGTCAACCATGTTACGCGAAGAAGGTTTGCTTGTGAACTGTTTTGGTTATTTTCGGTTTGGCAGCCGCTCCTTTTCATTTTTTTTGCTCACTTTGGCTCAATTAATTTTATACATCTACAGTAGATACAAAAGTTTGTACAAATCAAACTTCCGGAAGAAGGGGCGAGCAATGCTAGGGAAGGAGCAAGAGCAAAAAGTATTACTCAGTAAATAATGATTTTTTGACCAAAAACATGAACATGAAAATTACTGAACATTCAATTCGAGGCCAAACTGTGAATTTTAAGCGAATTCCGCAACAGGCCAAAAAATCATTTTAGGCGGAATCCGCAAATTGCGAGCAGAATCCGCAAATTTTTAACCGAATCTGCAAAAGTTCGCTGAATCCACTTACATTTGCGGAATCTGATACAGCGACCTATTTTCGCTCATTGCGGATTCCGTAACAAAACTAATGTGTCGACAAAAGTTACGTCATGGCTATTTATACCGGGAATTTACCACAACTTTTTCAGTGGAATCCGCTTACATTTTGGAACATGTTTAAAGATGTGTCTCTGGAATCCAAGAACATGCGGACAGAAATTTATGCGCCTACCCAGTGAACAAGTTGGTCTCGTAATGTTCAGTTTATGTCATGATATGCATTGTTCAAAGTTGGCCTCGCTGAATAAATGTAGTATGACTAATCAAGGTCATGTTACATCATCTTATATCAAATGAACCATTGAGATATTGAGCATATGTAATAACATAGAAGTTGCTCGACATCAAAAAATAAATTTAAAAATGCACTGCTTAATCGTACGTAGAATGACTCATCAAGGTCACGCTGCATTCTCCTGTATGTCTTAAACCATTAAATTTTTGGATATACGCATTAACACAAAATTTGCTCATCATCGAACAAATTTATTTGAAAAAACTATTTGGCTCGAGTTTTTTTCTAATGATATGTAGAATGGATCATCGGGTTCATTGTTACATCATCTGCTATCTTAACTAATTTTTTTTTGACAATGAAAACATTGAAAAATGCTCAAAATCACAAACGACGATTTTGAAGAACTCCACATTTTTGTTTTTTGCTTCCTCGTTTGCAGTATGGCTCGTCAACGTCTTGTAACATCATCTCCTATCTCAATGAATACCTATTTTTAGACCAAACAAAAGAATAGAGAAGCAGGACAGATCCAAAACAGTCAGTCATTTTCATCGAATCAGATTTTTTTCTACTTTTTGAATTTTTTAACAAAACTCTTTCTGTTTCGTTAAAGGTTAATAGTGATCAACTCTGTTTTTTTTAAGAAGACATCGGAGACTGTCTCTGACACTTGTATTTTGACCAAATCGTGCGAAAACTTTACAGAGTACAGGACATTTTTATTTTGTATAGAGAATCCACATTGAGTAGCTGAGGTTGTTTTCCAACCGGGGTAATCATGTTGCCATGAGCGTCATACTCAGTAGACGAAAAAATGCAGCCAACGTGCTGTGTCATTCTAGACTTAAACGAGCTCTTGGACTTTCTTCTTTTGATCAAAAATTCCTTCTCCAATCTGGTGGTCAACATAAACTTTTTGCGAGACTATTTGCATAGCAACACCATGATGAGAAGATGGGTAGTTCATTGAAGCTGTTTGGCAATCTCGGCTGGGAAGAAAAAAATGGAGAAGCAATCAATTTTTCTGAAAATTAAAAATTATGTCCAAAAAAGACTTGAAGCAATTCTCAGTGATCTCAGTGTCTCCAAAACAAGTTTCAAGAGTCCTGAAGCAAAAAAAAATTGAGAGTAGTATTTTGAGGACGAGGGATGAACAGATGCATCTACTTACATTCTCAGGCTCAAAAAATCAGTTGATTGGTTTGACGCAACATCTAGAGATATACCAATACTCTACCATTATCTGGATTCAACAGTGACCAATTGGCTAGTTTTTTAAAACTCATATTGAATCACATTTCATTCTCTATCTATTCAACGGAACAAAAATCGAACCACCGATGATCAAAAAAGGCAACGACTTGGTTTCCTTAAATTTTGGAAACATCCAGCTTGTGAAAACTTTGAAGCTTCTAAGCGCAGCTACTTCCTTAGTTTTTTTACAAGCTTACAAAGCCAATGAGGTGAAAGTACACTATCTATACGAATGAGGTGAAAATATACTTTATATACGAGTGGTTCGATTTTACCAGTAAGTTCGATGAACAGCAACTCCCGATGTGTGATCATTTTTAAAACAAGCAGAAAAACAGCAAAATTATCGTCAAAATTCATGATGGTTTTCTCAGTACTGGGTTAAGTGAAGAGCAATCAATGATAAACTCGGACTAAAATATACATCTACGAGACTAAAAAAACTACAACTACCTTACTTCTATCTGTAAAAAGGAAAAGATGACAGCATTTTGGATTTTTGTTGCAGTGGTATAACAACAAAATTGTTGTTCCTACCCTTGAACCTGTGCCAAAATTGATCTCATTTCATTATGATAAAGGATAATAATGTTGAAACTCGGCTGCGCACTATCAAAATTAGCTTTTTATTCCTACACAACTGATATCTTTCTTCTCGAGCGATATTGAATTGCATGAAAAATTAAGGAAAAAGATAACTGGTGCACCTCAATTGTGATTAGATGAAAACTAGTAGCGAGCGAGAGATAGCAAAAGTTAAACAAATTGTGTAAATCAACCGTTGCGTTTGATGATCATCAATTTCACTTTTGATTTAATTGTTGAGTCATGCGCATATGTTTTCATGAAAACAGGACTACAATAAAGACTGACAAAACTCAAAGCAAAGTTAAAAATTGACTGACTTTGTAAGTTTGTACATATGGCCATTTGTAACCTTCAAGCATTTTGAACTCAATGCAAAAAAAATTGCTACATACCAGAAGCTTTGAAAAATACATACCAGAAAAATTTAATTGCTGTAGTTTTGTAGTCTAGCCATTTTTTTGAAAGTGAATAAAGAAATGGGTTTTGAAACCCGTTTCTATCCTGGTCTAGAAGCTTAATCCAAACTTATTAATGACGATATCAAACAAAGAACAAAAACTAATAAACAAAGAGCTTCGAAAAAAAATATTTTGAATTTAAGGAAACTCTGTAGAAGAAGTATGGAAGTGTAGGTTGTGTGATCAATTTAAAAACAAAGTAGAAAATAAAAGTCGCGTTAGAACATGTTTCCCCACCAGTACGCTTTTTTTCTTTCGATTCACTAATTTACTAATTCGAGCGCTGCCATACGAGCGCTGCCATATTATATTTTTAGTTTTCAAGCAGAGTTTTCCAGTTTAAATTACATTTTTCCAGCTTTTTATCAAACTTCATAAAAGTGATATTAGCACAAACGAGAGTTAGGAGTTTATGAAATATGCAGAAGAAAACGAATTGCCAAAACAACCAGAACGTATGTTGATATCTAGCTTCAATGTAACTAGCGGCTAACTCATAAAACAACTTTTAACTCATATTTGAATCTTGCTTTTGCTCCGATTTGCACAAAAACACCCTGTAAAGTGTTCTTCGAAAACTTCTCTCTCTCTCTCTCTCTCTCTCTCTCTCTCTCTCTCTCCCTCTCTCTCTGTTTTGTGCGAGGCCCGCCAGTGAGGAGAATTTTTCATCTGTTCAGGTAGACGAAACAATGAAATTGTTAAGAAATGTTTGCTATGGTTACCAAAAATTGGAATGATAAAACGTACAATGACAAAAACATCTTAGCGAAGAAAAAGCTCATAACGCTATCAAAAACGAATTCCTCAAGAGACTCAGCAATATTGCTACAGAGCGTGAAGAAGTGGAGCTCGTCAAATCTATTATAAAAGATCGAGAAACAATAAGTTTGCGTTTCATTATACTACAGTAGGCCTGAGAATGTTTGAATGGTTTTATAAATTTTTAGAGAAAACTGGCTTCGATGACAAATTTGAGCAGCTCGAAACAGATACATATTTTCTCCATTTGGTTTCGACTGAAGAGCTTTTTCGAACGACTTCCTATCAGTGAGTGAGCAGAAATGGCTGACAGACAAAAAAGACTGTTTTCAGATCAGATTCCAAATTTTTTTTCTCTTCGTGTGATGTCTAGACACGGAGACACAACACAACATGAGAGAACAAGGATTGTTATAGAATGAATTCAGATAAGCCAAAGTGTTGTGATTACGCAGCGAAAGTTATTGCTTCCAGGATCGTGAAAGTTTGAATAGTAAATTTAGCAGTATTCGACTGAGCAAACGAACGTTGGAAGAATCTGGAGAAAGACCGGTGGTAAAGTATTGACAAATTTTGGATAAAGCAGTGAACTTAAAACCATTTAATAGAGGACTTAAGCCAATCAATAAAGCTAGTGCTTTTTATGAGCAATCTAAAACAAGACTAATTTGTTTTTTTTTACCTAAGCGGAGTAATGCTTGTGATGGAATACATAAAAAACTAAACTTCTTTTCAAATGCAAAGCTTGGGTTAATACCTCATATTCTACTTTTTCTAAAAATTATAAACTTTTGGAACATTTTTATTGCATTATTTAGGGTGCTAAAACAAATACCATCTAAAACTTACAATTTTACCATATAAAATTTACCATATGAAACTTTGAAACCTATAACCTACTATGTTTTTACCGTATGTTGTTATATAGAGTTGGGATCGGGTACTCTTTTCGCTATCTTTATATCAGGAGGTGTCCTACTCAAGGGATGAACTGATCCAAAATATATCACTTGCCTTGATTAGCAAAATTTGCTATTGTTGTTCGTGCAATCTTTCCCTGATTTGGTGAACTAGAAAAATCTCTGACGTTTTGATGAATAGCAATCAATCAAATTCGGGTTTTCAAGATTAGCAGGACATGATATTAGTAGGACATGATGTATTAGTAGTTTCAGAAGTTTGAAATTTTCGTGATTTTTTTAGGTTAAACTCGCGCTATAAGAAACACTAAAAGGGCCCCTATTATCATAAATTTGTACGTTTCGCGCAAGTTTTCAATAAACAGAGCGAAAAACTGTTACTACTTTTGGAAAAAAAAAAGGTTATCATACAATTTTTATATATGAAAGTTGTATTACTAGAATTTTTCGATGGCAACCTAATTTTTTTTCCACCGCAAAACGAATTTTGTACTCAAAGAACCATTTTCCAAAAAAATTTTTGCATGCAAACTGTAATTTTTTGTCTGCATAACGTAGTCTAGTATACACATAAATTGTATTTTTTTTTCTGTTTTTCTTGATAACTTTTTCAAACAAGCTAAAGACTCCTATTCCTTTTGTGTGGCATGTTTATATATGCCTTGATCAATGTGTGATAAATTGAAAATTCTAATTTTAAAAATAATCATCTTTGGAAAAAAAGTTTTATGCTTTCAGTATATGATTTGTAAAAAGAACTATTACACAATTCAGGTCGTTTCCAATGCATTGTAAATATCGGACGATCAACGTTTTGGTGACTCTAGTTCTGAGTAAACCATGGATTTGAAAAGCTTTTTGTTTTATAAAAAAATGCTTATCCTACAATTTCCTTATTTGAAAAAAGCTTATCTTGGAGTTTGCTTAAAGTTTTTGCGTATCTATGGATTTGCACGAAACTATTTGATAAGCATTTTTTCATAAATTAAAAATGAAGGACAAACATTTTTGGTCAACCCGGGCTGTCATGCTCAAATCAAGGCAACGACAGATTTGTTTTCTATAAAATTGTTCTTTGAAACATTTTCTGTTTCCCTAGATTGCACAGCTGAAAAATGGGTCCTAGGAAATTAGACGACAAGCAGATTAGACGGATGGTACAAAACAAAATTAGACGATAACTGCCAAACATAAAATGACAATACCTATCGAAACAGTTAGTTTAAATGAACATTTAATGTCAAATCCGAATATTACAGGAAAGTTTTGAATTTAAAAAAATATGCATGATTGACAAGTAAATTTTTTGGCCACCGAAATTTAACTGCTGTCCGCGATCAAGTTTTTTTCTCACGCAATTTGTCTGCAAACAATTTTAATCTCTCTCACTTTCGTCTATTTTCTCACTATTGCAGTTTTGTGAAATAGTCTAATTTCCTTTTTAGTACCTCCGTTTGCTAATTTCGTCTAATTTCTCAACCCCGCTGAAAAATGTAGATGAGCGAACAATTACTTAAACAAAATTTCTGAAAGTAGTGCATCTGATTGTTGTCAAAACTGAAAGCACGCATATGCTCATAACTATAGAGAATAAAGGAAATCTCCATCTGCTTTATTACCCATCAAGCTTACCTATTAATTTTATTCGTCCGATTTTTGGAGATTATTCAAGGTTTGAAGAAAATTGGTTCAACCTGACAAAATTGAGATAACAAACTTTTTTTAAGATTTAATTTATTCCGTGATGCAATACGAAGAGCAAAACCCTGTCTTCCAAGTTCTCATTTTTTAACATTCAAAACTGGTCATTTTAAATAAATTGTTTTATTTGTACTAAGTTGAGCTTAACTAATTTTATTCTGAAGTTTTAAGAATAATGGTAAAAAAAATTTTCTACGATGTTCTTTTTTGGTTGCAAAAAGCTTTAAAATAAGAAAACTTATACGAATTTTTGTTAGTCTGCAATTCCTGAACGACTTTTACTTCGAGTTTTAGAAACTTTGTTCTTTATTCTTAAGCTTGTGAATCATTTTCCGAAAAAGTATTTCAGAGTCTGCAAAAACTTGAAATTATTTTAAAAATTATTCGTATACCCATGCCAAAGTTCATGTAATTGTGAAGAACGCCTAGGGTTTGCTAAATTTTGATGTCATTCAGCCAAAACTTTGATTCTGCTCCGGTTCTTCAGAAATTGAAGTATATAAAAAAATGGAACAGTCAGTCAGAACCGAAACACATGGCATTCTTATGCATAAAAGTTGCATCTTTCGAAAAAATGTCTACCTTTTCTAAATTTACAAATTGCGTTGTAAAAAATATGAATCATTGTATGTCTGAGTTCAATTCTAAAATTTTGCATCTTTCGCAAACGTGTTGTTGCATTTCGTTTTACTAAACACGGACACCATGCTGTATGATCTTGTTCCACACGTGATAACAAAAAAATTATCAATTGTCAATTAGTAAATTTTAGAATAAGTTGACATAATCAGTTTTGCAGATTTACTGAAACGTTTTTCCTGAAACGTTTTGACTGAAATGTTTTGCCATTTTTGAAGTTATAGGTTAACACGCAGTCTTAACTATATAAAGAAATCTTTTAAGCTAAACATTCAAAAGTTCTTTGAAATATCAATCTTTGAAATGCTGAATTTCGGATTTTGTCTTTTTTTGTTCATTTGAACATAATTTTTGTTGATGAGCAACTTTTATGGTCATTCCTGCGTTCAAAATACTTGCCTAATGAGATATGAGATAAGGTAAGATGACCTTGATGAGTTGAACTAAGTAGGATGAAGCAAAAGTTAAGCAACAAAAATAATAAAATAAGCTTTCGATAATGCGCACTCTTACTTTTCAAACCTATGGTCAAAAACCCACAAATTTGAAAAAAAACTAATAGGTTTAATTTGACTTTGTTTTGTCATGCATATGATCAAGCAAACTATAATCAGGCAAAAACAGTACTATTTCAAAAACCGAAGAACTCAAAATGGACTCAGATTCTCTTTATTTGGCTTTAGCAGAAGACGATTGATATGTGTTTATTCTTCCTAGCAAGCCAATACAATGGGCTGAAAAACAAAACAAGGACTGTCGAGATAAGTTCAGAACAGATTCGAAAAACAGTTTTTCCCCGCACTTGCTGCTACAAACAGAAAAAAAACATGACAAGAGAGAGCCAGGTTTGTTCAAGGAGGAGTTCAGGTGCACCGAAATGTTGTGCCTCTATAGTATATCTTATTGATGTCAAGAAAAGTTAAAAGGTTAAGTTAAACAGAAAAAGACTGAACAAACGAACATTGAAAGACTGTGGAGATGAACCGATGGCAAAGTATTGAAAAGCACTGGATGAGGCAGCGAAGTCAATTAATTAGAGACAATTATTAAACATTTTGAAACTTATAAAATTAAAAACGTATAAACTTGCAAAAATGGGTGTTAAAAGACTACCATTTACCTTACTACCATCTGAAACCTTACTATTTTGCGATCAGCAACCTACTATTTAAAACTTTAAAACCTATCAGCTATCTCGGGAAATCGAAACCCTATAATAATGCATAGGCTGGAGACCGAGTAGTACATGGATGTATTCACACCCAAGGGATGAGCTGATCAAACTTATACAACTTGCCTTGAGAACAATCAATCAAAGTCGGGTTTTCAAGATTGGCACGACATTAAATGTTTCAATTCATGGTTTAAGCAAAACTTCAATATATGCAGAATCAATATTTCTACGCATTGTGAGGAAAAACAGTGGAAAAGTTAAAACATAGTTTTCGATGCTGAAAATTCACTTTGGTCATCGTATCAGTAATTAATGAGTTATAAAACGATGTAACAAGACCTGAATGAGTCCTACTACATATAATGATGCAAAACTTGAACAACGCATAATTATTCAGACGCACTTTTCGATTCTGAGTTTTTTCTATGTTCTCAACTGTGATAATGTACTTTGACCTTGATGATTCATTCTACTTATGATAAAGCAAAAACCAAACTGTGCGATTTTTTGAACTCCGTTTTTGATGCCAAGCAACTTTTACCTTGAAACTTTGATGTTGAGCATTTTTAATCTAAATATCTACGGTCGAAAAACCAATGGTTAGTGAAAAAAAAGATGACGTGTTTCGACCTTCCTAAATCATACATATGATGAGGTAAAACTCATACAATGCCCTTTTAATTTAATTTTGAAAGTAGTTACTGAGATATGAAAAGATTTCTCATGACCCGGATGAATCAAACAACATATGACGAGACAAAACTGGTACGTAACCAATGATGAGCAATTTTTGTGTTTTTGATATAAAATGATGTAAGATGACCTTGATAGTTCTCACTACATACAATGAGGCAGAGCTTGAACATGAGTTTTTTCAAACATTGTTTTCAATGCTGAGTAATTTTCATGCTCATAACTTTTGTCAAAACATCAGTAGTTATTGGAGACATAAAACGATGTTGAATTACCTGGATGATGCATACTTCATATGATGAGGCAAAACTCAATGAAAGCATATTTTTTCAATTTAGTTTTTGATGCGGAGTAGTTTTGAAGTTCATAAATTTTGTCATATACATTAGTTAATGAGAGATACATGATGATGTTATTTGACTTTGACAAGTCATTCTGCCGACAAGGAAATAAATCTCGAAAAAGGCACTTTTTGAAACTCCGTGTTTGATGTTGAGTATTTTTATGTGCATATCTATGTGAAAAATATCAATCAAGTTCTTAAAATTTTTGTTTACATGCAGTTTTAATCTGATGAAGAAACTGTGCAAGCTTAACACGCAAAAATGATTTTCAGTCATCAATATTTGAAACGCTGCAGTTTTCTAATTACTTGAGGAAAGTTCGTAACTTTGATTTTTGTTTGTTTTTGTTCAATTGAAAATAAATAATTTAAAAGGTATAGCTTTAAAAAGTTTTGTTTGCTGAGCAAATTGTTTGTTGATGTGCATGTTCAAAGTATCGATGGCTGATGGAATATAAAATATTGTGGCATGATTTTGATTATTCATAATTTATGTGGTGAGCTAAAGTTTAATCAAGGCATAAATTTTTAAGCATTGTTTTCAATGGTGAGCAGTTGCATGCTCATAACTTTTGTGAAAACAACAGTAATTATTGAGACATTATTGAGACATTATTGAGACAAAAAATATTATATGAGCTGGATGAGTCATACTGCATATGATGAGGCGAAACTCGAAGACATCAAAATTTTTCAATTTTTGTTTTTGACGAGTGATTTTCATACTCCTTCCTAACTTTTGTCAAATACATCAATAGTTAATGAGATATAAGATGATGTAATTTGACCTTCATGAGTCACTGTACCGAAAACAAAGCAATTCTCGAACTACGTATATTTTGAATTCAATGTTTGATGATGAGCAAGTTTCATTTTCATATCTATGTGCGAAAATCAGTCTAGTTCTTGAAGTTTTGTGTTAACGTGCAGTTTCATATTTATAAAGAAACTGTGTAACCTGAACATGAAAAAATGATTTGGAACCATCAAAGTTTGAAACGTTAAAACTTTCTAACCATTTGAGGAAAATTTGTAACTTTGATTTTTGTTGTTTGAATTGACCAGAAGAAACACAACAGTGTATACTTTTAAGCAAGTTACCTGATGCTGAGCAATTTTTATGTTCTCGCGAATTTTCATAGCATCAATGGCTAATGAGATATAATCAGGCAAACTACAAACAGTGCGAACTTTTTGAGCCTAGTTTTGAATACTGAGCATTTTTGCTACAGCCTAAAATCAAAAAAATTAGTGGCTTTTGAGATGAAAGATAATGCAAGATGACCTAGATAAATAATTTTTTTTGTGACAAAGTGAAGCTCGAGCACTGATTTCGTTTTAGATAGGCAACAGCTTCATATTGCACCGAGAATTTATTTGAACTAGTCGAGACACGTAGTGTCGAGATTTAAACAAATTCGAGATTCAATATAAGCTTATATGCTTATCAATATATGCTTATCTGGTATGAAAAACATGAGAAAAAATTGGTCGAATCCTTGTATGAATTTAAGAAAGATGTATAATCAGCCGGATCGGTCATACTAGATATTGTGAGGCAAAAATCGAATAATGATAAATTTTCATTTTTAGTTTTTGATGCGAAGCGTTCATAACTATGTTCAAAAATCCTCAAAAAACGAGTTACAAGATGATGTGACTTGAACTGGATGTCAGTTATTCTACAAATGATGAGGCAAAATCCGAACTGTGTACAATTTTTCAATCATAATTTCCTATGTTTAGCATTTTTTTAAAGTTTTTTAGCTTTCGTTTTCAATTCTATGCTCTTAAATCAACAGTAATTGAAATAAAAGAATGAGTTAAGATTACTTTGATAAATCATTTTACCTTAGATAAGGCAGATTATCAACAATAATTATTGCAAGCAAAGTTTTCGATGCGGAGCAATTTGCTTGTTCATAACTATGGTCAAACAAATAAATGTTTGTCAGATAGCAAATGAAGTTACATCGCGGTTTTTAAGAGGTAGTTTCCGATGCTGAGCGCCGTTCATGTTTGTTGCGACTCAACTCTTTTAAATGATTTGTAGTAACTAATTACGAGGCCAAACTGTGCATTTTGTGAATTGTAAGTTGATTCCGCAACAGGCAAAAGTTTTTCCCGGAATTTGCAAAATTGCTATTTTTCTTTGATTTTCTCTGCGTTTTTGGATTCTACGGCCAAATAGCTAAAACACAGTATTGCTCACACAAAATTGCTCCAAAAACAGACATTTTTACGGAATTCGCAACAAAGTGTGAACTCCAGAACATGTTTGTGGAATCCATGAACGAATAATAATGTATGTGTTAATTAAACTAAGCTGTCGCGGAATCCGTAAACTGTAAGCGGAATCCGCAAATTGTAAGCGGAGTCCGCAAATTGTAAGCGGATTCCGTAAATTTTACGCGGAATCCGCAAATTGTAAGCGGAATCCGCATAGTTTTGCGGAATCCGTATAAATTTGCGGAATCCATTCACATTTGCGGACTCCTCTTACATTTGCGGAATCCGAAACAGCTACCTATATTTTTGCTCGTTGCAGAATCCGCAACATAATCGAAGTGCCGACAAAACTTACGTTAAAGGTATTTGTACGCGCAATCCTCTGAAATTTTGTAAGTGGATTCCAATTACATTTTGGAACATGTTCTAAGACTTGTCTGTGGAAACCAGGAACATACAGACACAAAATTGTGCACCTATCCAAGCGCACAGTTTGGCCTCGTTATGCTCATAATCAATCAAGTAACCATTACACTTCAGCACATTAAATTGAAATTTTTAAAATAAAAAAGATTGTCTTCAAAAACGACAGCGTTTAATTTGAAATCAATTTCGCAGCCGACTGACATTTTTTTCTTGTCATAATTACCGGTTTTTGATTTGCGTGCCCCACATTTGTCTGCGTTTTTTGTCGTATGATAACCAGTAGTATTAACGTGGTAACAGATATAATAACAATTGCAGGAATGCCCAAAAGCATATAAACCTGGTCAAATTTCGGTTTTGCGTTGAAACACATCTTCTGATCACTTGTTGTTATTCGTGACAGGGCTGATCTCGGGATTGCAACGCAGACTGCAGCCACAATAATAGGAATAATAATCTTCCATGCGCTCTGTTTAGTGCACTTTTGTGAGTACCAGACTGAAGAACAGCGGGTAGATCATACACTTTTAAAAACATACGATAAAAAATCATGCTGTTTTGTTTTGTTTTGAGTTTTAACGACCACTGAGGGTTTTAATTATTCCTCGGTAAATATACCCAGGATGTTGAATTTTTTAGCAGCTCGATTATTTTAGGGGTTGCTTTTTCATTCGATTTTCTTAGCGGATTGAAATACGCACAATTTTGCTCGAGGATTCCAAAAATAGACAAATCAATTAGCCATTTTGCCTAAATTTTCAATCAACTTAAAATTCAGGTGTTTTTAGGTTATTTCAACAACCACAGTAAAAAAAATTGCAAAATTTAGCGAAAGCGAGTACTCAAAGAGCTTCAATTGATTTTGAAACAAAAGTTTTGGTTAAAGTCGCCGATGGTTTAAGGTCCCATATTTTAACTTCGTTCAAAAATCTACCTGTATCATACGCATGTATTATCAGATCTAACTCGAAGCTGATCACCGCTGACTCAAATCTGGTCAATTTTTTGTGATTCTTATTAGAAAATCCCAATGTTTCAAATATCCAATAGCTTGGGCAGGACTGGTTTATGTATGTTCAGACCTTCTGGACACCTATTGTATGTCGAAAACCCTGGCAGACCAAATCTACTATTCATACAATTTTTATGTAATGGAAAACGCTTATCATACACTTTTCATAAAAAATGCATATTTGAAAATTGTATGACTAGTATTTTTTTTGAGAAAATTTTTTTTTTATATTTGACAATACACCGAACTTTATGCCAAAACATTAGAAAACTATTTGAAAATTCGAGGACCTAATTTTAGCAAAATGTCAGAAATTTGTATGCCTAGTATTTTTTATAGACTTAGTTTATGGAATTGTATAATTAGTAATTTCGGTCTATGGAGGTCAACCTGGGTAGGTGAACACTTCTGATTTTGAATCAATGGAAAAGCATCAATGGAAAACAAGATTTCAGCAGAAAACTAACTTTGCAAATTAGACTCATACAGTTTTACCTATGACATCGATTTGTAATTCGCGATTAAATGTTTGCTGCGAAGAATGGTATAGCATTCAGTTCTAATGTTTTCAGTGTTTTTGTTCGTGCGGAGCCTTAGAATCTTTTTTTTTTTGGAAAATTTAAGTTTCTTCAACTGAATTTGCTTAGAGCGGCCTTCTATCGCAGTGTCTTTATTTGATTTTTAATGACTATTTAAACTTCATTTTTGCTTTTACTGTCTCGAAGTAAGTTGCAAATGCGATTGCTTGATTGACATGGAACTGTTGAGCCCGCAACTCACAAAGTTGCCAATTGAGCAGAATTTTTTTTATCAATTAAAGTTTTCCGATTTTGCTTGAGCCAATACAAAAAGTTTCAAAAAACCCATTAAAACCGTGCATGTCTGATATAAGCAAACGATTGAGAGCCATTTCAGTTATCAGGTGTTTTGTTTTTCATAAAAATTCAAGTAGGTCGAAAAATAGTTTAAGCTGCTCCTGGATTCTCTAAGTTTCAACTTTGGCCGATACTGATTGTTCTGAAATCGACCTATGTTCATACTGTGCTCCACATTTCTTCTGAAAGCTTCAACTAAATTCTTATTTTGCTCAGACTGGGCTCGACCTCTAATGCGCTTGTGCTTGGCACTTTTTCACAATTTTAGCTCAAACTTGGGTTTGATTTGGCATGTATCTAGCAAATAGAACAACAAACTTTTTCGTGTTCTGTAGCCTTAATTTGACAGAAATTTGAAACTTTTATAAGATGTAGGATTGGTGATTGTATGCATTTTCGGAGAACTAAGAACTCGACTGAAAGAGTTTACCTTGGTCGTTGCAAGCAGTAACGTTCAAGCTGATGATTAAGACGTAGCTTGGTATTCACTAATAGTTGAGCTAAATAGTAAGGCAAACAAATGTTTAAGCTCAAAAAAAACGAATTATCAGAAAACTAGTCCTTTTTATGCCCAGAAACCCAAGTAAAGAAAGATTTTTTTTCACCTAATCGGAGCTGATCGGCTATTTTTTTGAAACTCATAAGACGGATAATAGAGATGATTTGAGGCAGGCAAAGACCCAGTCCCCTCGGACTCCTTTGGTCCAAGTGATTACAGTTTCAGAAAGTGCAAATGACCCTATTAGAACTCAGTATCAAGCGGTTGGAATGGCATCAAAAATTAGTAGTATGTTATAGACCTAGTTAAGGGAAGTTTAACCTTAGACTTTCTGACCTCCTGGACCCCTGCTTTCGGTGGTACGCCCTAAGTAAATATTCCCCACACTGACTTCGGGGAGCTGAAATTCTGAGATACGACAGGTATTGACAACGTACATCTTGTAATATAAACGAAACATATCCAAGGATCGCACCGGAAACTTTCAGCACTTTGCAAAAACCATACTTTTTCCCAGAATTAGGCAGTTAAAGCAAAATAATGTTTAAGGGCATATTGGTTTTAGGGCGACAATAGACACTCGACACAAACCCCTAAAAAACATAACCTCGTGACTAAACCCCTCCTGCAATTCCTTTTAATATTAACTACCATTTTCCAGGAAAAAAGATATTGGAACTCTAAAATGGGTTATTTAGGAAGTACATATGGTATATGGATAAAACTTAATAGAAAAGACCCCAAGTGATTCTTACTCCGAATAAGGACGAATGACCCCGGGTGATGCCAGGGTGACCTTTGAACGACCTTTTGTCACTTAAACCTGAAAATGCATGGAAAACTCCAGGAATAGCACCGGGAAGTGGCGCTTCTCAGCCCCAACCCTTTGAGATAACAGTCGGTCACCTTAGTATAATCGTGTGCAAATTTCTCTATTGAGATAGGAATCAGAAGATAAAAAGGTATAGCTGGGGAGTCAAAAAGATGCCGATAATTAAGAGAGCTAACGGACCTAGAGAAATCAACTCCCTCAATCTAGATAGGATAACGCTATATAAGAAAATATCTCCACATTTCAATGTTTATCTTTGGGCACGATTACGTTTGACTTGTTTTTGAGCGATTTTTCCGACAACAATTTAGTTTAAAATTTTGAGAGAGGGCGCTTGCCAAAACAACGTTATTGTTTTAGAAAGTTTTTTTGGCCTGTTTTTTATCTCAAAAATTCGCCTGCGCTGTCAAAAAATGTTGTCAAAGTTGGATTTTAACAGTGATCTAGGGTATTTTGACAAAACTGAAAATATTCAACAATTTTTTTTGATATGTTTTGAAAATCCATCCCCTCCTCTAAGCCTTTAACTATCTATAAATTTTGTACGTTTTTTTTTAAACCTAGGCTTCAACTATCTACAAATTCTATAAGCTATAAGTTTTTTGAATTATGTTTTCATATCTTTGTTTTTCAACTATGCTTTCAACTTCAAAACAACAATTTGGGTTATATTTTGACTGCTTTCCGCGAAATACAGGATGTGCAAATTTTTTGAGGAACCAGTTTGGTTCGACTGGCTTCACAAAAACTGGGTGTTATGCACAAAATTCTCGGTCAAACCATAAAAATTTGCCTTCATTTGCTTCAATTCGAGTAAATAACTGAACCTCTGCGAGCGTTTGGCTTGATTCAATTTTTTCGACTGGCTGTTGCTCCAATCAGAAAATGTGAAAAAAATATTATGTTTTTCAATTAAAGTTCAAGAAACCACAGCGATTAGTCGATGGGGGTCGCAAGTAAAAAAACGTTTTCTTAGACTAATATTTTAACTGTGCTCGACTTATGTATTGACTGTGAGCTACATTTTTTCAATAGGCTTTTCTGTATCGTTTTTGTTTGTTTGATTTATTTTTCAAAACAGTTCAACTTATTTCAATTTTATTATCTCAGATAGGAGTCGGTATTCAATTCTAAGCTTGATGACGCAAATAAATTTTTGCAGCGAAAGTTAAATTTTTGCGACTGGAATAGGTTATAGTTTTGGCTTATATTTTTATTTTTGCTTTAGAATGGTTTAGTTGAAACATAATGTTTGCAGAAAAGTTTCTTTATTATACTGTCACAGGATAATGATGAACTGTTTTTTTACGGCGTTGAGACTTTCTCATAAAAAATTAAAGTCTCTGACAAGCATCTCTTGTCAATTAACGGCTGTCTAATGCAGTTTTTTTAAAACAGGTTTTCTCTTGAGCACATTATTGTCCGACCACTGAAAGTGGGGAAATCTGTAATCGCTGTAATCGTGGGTGTTTTAGTTTTTTTTGTTTTTTTTTTGCAACATCAGGCATCCCAAATAATTTTCGGAAAAGATCGAATGATATATCATTTTAAAACTCCTGCAGTCGTAATTTTAGCCCATGAAGAATTTCAAAAAAACCAGTTTAGAGAAAAACGGGATTGAATTTTAGTTTCATTCATAGTTATGAGTTTTGAAGCTTCTCGACATTAAAAAAAGTACTATTTGAAAACATCTAAATCTGTTACAATAGAGCTGTTTTGAAAACTGTTAAACTTCATTTTTGCTTTTACTGTCTCGAAGTAAGTTTCAAATGAGATTGCTTGATTGACATGGAACTGTTTTTGTTCGTGCGGAGCCTTAGAATCTTTTTTTTTTTGGAAAATTTAAGTTTCTTCAACTGAATTTGCTTAGAGCGGCCTTCTATCGCAGTGTCTTTATTTGATTTTTAATGACTATTTAAACTTCATTTTTGCTTTTACTGTCTCGAAGTAAGTTGCAAATGCGATTGCTTGATTGACATGGAACTGTTGAGCCCGCAACTCACAAAGTTGCCAATTGAGCAGAATTTTTTTTATCAATTAAAGTTTTCCGATTTTGCTTGAGCCAATACAAAAAGTTTCAAAAAACCCATTAAAACCGTGCATGTCTGATATAAGCAAACGATTGAGAGCCATTTCAGTTATCAGGTGTTTTGTTTTTCATAAAAATTCAAGTAGGTCGAAAAATAGTTTAAGCTGCTCCTGGATTCTCTAAGTTTCAACTTTGGCCGATACTGATTGTTCTGAAATCGACCTATGTTCATACTGTGCTCCACATTTCTTCTGAAAGCTTCAACTAAATTCTTATTTTGCTCAGACTGGGCTCGACCTCTAATGCGCTTGTGCTTGGCACTTTTTCACAATTTTAGCTCAAACTTGGGTTTGATTTGGCATGTATCTAGCAAATAGAACAACAAACTTTTTCGTGTTCTGTAGCCTTAATTTGACAGAAATTTGAAACTTTTATAAGATGTAGGATTGGTGATTGTATGCATTTTCGGAGAACTAAGAACTCGACTGAAAGAGTTTACCTTGGTCGTTGCAAGCAGTAACGTTCAAGCTGATGATTAAGACGTAGCTTGGTATTCACTAATAGTTGAGCTAAATAGTAAGGCAAACAAATGTTTAAGCTCAAAAAAAACGAATTATCAGAAAACTAGTCCTTTTTATGCCCAGAAACCCAAGTAAAGAAAGATTTTTTTTCACCTAATCGGAGCTGATCGGCTATTTTTTTGAAACTCATAAGACGGATAATAGAGATGATTTGAGGCAGGCAAAGACCCAGTCCCCTCGGACTCCTTTGGTCCAAGTGATTACAGTTTCAGAAAGTGCAAATGACCCTATTAGAACTCAGTATCAAGCGGTTGGAATGGCATCAAAAATTAGTAGTATGTTATAGACCTAGTTAAGGGAAGTTTAACCTTAGACTTTCTGACCTCCTGGACCCCTGCTTTCGGTGGTACGCCCTAAGTAAATATTCCCCACACTGACTTCGGGGAGCTGAAATTCTGAGATACGACAGGTATTGACAACGTACATCTTGTAATATAAACGAAACATATCCAAGGATCGCACCGGAAACTTTCAGCACTTTGCAAAAACCATACTTTTTCCCAGAATTAGGCAGTTAAAGCAAAATAATGTTTAAGGGCATATTGGTTTTAGGGCGACAATAGACACTCGACACAAACCCCTAAAAAACATAACCTCGTGACTAAACCCCTCCTGCAATTCCTTTTAATATTAACTACCATTTTCCAGGAAAAAAGATATTGGAACTCTAAAATGGGTTATTTAGGAAGTACATATGGTATATGGATAAAACTTAATAGAAAAGACCCCAAGTGATTCTTACTCCGAATAAGGACGAATGACCCCGGGTGATGCCAGGGTGACCTTTGAACGACCTTTTGTCACTTAAACCTGAAAATGCATGGAAAACTCCAGGAATAGCACCGGGAAGTGGCGCTTCTCAGCCCCAACCCTTTGAGATAACAGTCGGTCACCTTAGTATAATCGTGTGCAAATTTCTCTATTGAGATAGGAATCAGAAGATAAAAAGGTATAGCTGGGGAGTCAAAAAGATGCCGATAATTAAGAGAGCTAACGGACCTAGAGAAATCAACTCCCTCAATCTAGATAGGATAACGCTATATAAGAAAATATCTCCACATTTCAATGTTTATCTTTGGGCACGATTACGTTTGACTTGTTTTTGAGCGATTTTTCCGACAACAATTTAGTTTAAAATTTTGAGAGAGGGCGCTTGCCAAAACAACGTTATTGTTTTAGAAAGTTTTTTTGGCCTGTTTTTTATCTCAAAAATTCGCCTGCGCTGTCAAAAAATGTTGTCAAAGTTGGATTTTAACAGTGATCTAGGGTATTTTGACAAAACTGAAAATATTCAACAATTTTTTTTGATATGTTTTGAAAATCCATCCCCTCCTCTAAGCCTTTAACTATCTATAAATTTTGTACGTTTTTTTTTAAACCTAGGCTTCAACTATCTACAAATTCTATAAGCTATAAGTTTTTTGAATTATGTTTTCATATCTTTGTTTTTCAACTATGCTTTCAACTTCAAAACAACAATTTGGGTTATATTTTGACTGCTTTCCGCGAAATACAGGATGTGCAAATTTTTTGAGGAACCAGTTTGGTTCGACTGGCTTCACAAAAACTGGGTGTTATGCACAAAATTCTCGGTCAAACCATAAAAATTTGCCTTCATTTGCTTCAATTCGAGTAAATAACTGAACCTCTGCGAGCGTTTGGCTTGATTCAATTTTTTCGACTGGCTGTTGCTCCAATCAGAAAATGTGAAAAAAATATTATGTTTTTCAATTAAAGTTCAAGAAACCACAGCGATTAGTCGATGGGGGTCGCAAGTAAAAAAACGTTTTCTTAGACTAATATTTTAACTGTGCTCGACTTATGTATTGACTGTGAGCTACATTTTTTCAATAGGCTTTTCTGTATCGTTTTTGTTTGTTTGATTTATTTTTCAAAACAGTTCAACTTATTTCAATTTTATTATCTCAGATAGGAGTCGGTATTCAATTCTAAGCTTGATGACGCAAATAAATTTTTGCAGCGAAAGTTAAATTTTTGCGACTGGAATAGGTTATAGTTTTGGCTTATATTTTTATTTTTGCTTTAGAATGGTTTAGTTGAAACATAATGTTTGCAGAAAAGTTTCTTTATTATACTGTCACAGGATAATGATGAACTGTTTTTTTACGGCGTTGAGACTTTCTCATAAAAAATTAAAGTCTCTGACAAGCATCTCTTGTCAATTAACGGCTGTCTAATGCAGTTTTTTTAAAACAGGTTTTCTCTTGAGCACATTATTGTCCGACCACTGAAAGTGGGGAAATCTGTAATCGCTGTAATCGTGGGTGTTTTAGTTTTTTTTGTTTTTTTTTGCAACATCAGGCATCCCAAATAATTTTCGGAAAAGATCGAATGATATATCATTTTAAAACTCCTGCAGTCGTAATTTTAGCCCATGAAGAATTTCAAAAAAACCAGTTTAGAGAAAAACGGGATTGAATTTTAGTTTCATTCATAGTTATGAGTTTTGAAGCTTCTCGACATTAAAAAAAGTACTATTTGAAAACATCTAAATCTGTTACAATAGAGCTGTTTTGAAAACTGTTAAACTTCATTTTTGCTTTTACTGTCTCGAAGTAAGTTTCAAATGAGATTGCTTGATTGACATGGAACTGTTTTTGTTCGTGCGGAGCCTTAGAATCTTTTTTTTGGAAAATTTACATGTCTTCAACTGAATTTGCTTTGAGCGGCCTTCTATCGCAGTGTCTTTATTTGATTTTTAATGACTATTTAAACTTCATTTTTGCTTTTACTGTCTCGAAGTATGTTGCATATGCGATTGCTTGATTGACATGGAAATGTTGAGCCCGCAACTCACAAAGTTGCCAATTGAGCAAAATTTTTTTAATCAATTAAAGTTTTCCGATTTTGCTTGAGCCAATACAAAAAGTTTCAAAAAACTCATTAAAACCGTGCAAGTCTGATATAAACAAGCGATTGAGAGCCATTTCAGTTATCAGGCGATTTGTTTTTCATAAAAAATCAAGTAGGTCGAAAAATAGTTTAAGCTGCTCCTGGATTCTCTGAAATTTGTAATCGTGGGTGTTTTAGTTTTTTTTCGTTTTTTTTTCGTTTTTTTTGCAACATCAGCTATCACAATTAATTGTCGGAACAGATCGAATGATTTATCATTTTCAAGCTCCTGCAGTCGTGTTTTTAGCCCATGAATAACTTCAAAAAAAAACAGTTTAGAGAAAAACGGGATTGAATTTTAGTTCCATTCATAGTTATGAGTTTTGAAGCTTCTCGACATTTAAAAAAATACTATACGAAAACATCTAAATCTGTTACAATAAAGCGGTTTTGAAAACTGCTAACTGTAAAGAAACTGCAAAGAAAACTGTTAAGAAAAACTACAATTTTTTTTTGTTTTTCGATAAATCCTTAGTTAAAAAACGTTGTCAAAAAAACGTATTGTGCTATTTTTATCAAATAAGCTTATTTTCTAGGCGAGTTTTTTTTGACCGGAATTTTCAACCGGCTATCCTTGTTTCTGTTTAAAGATTACTCTTTTAATAAAAATAAGGTTGCGAAACAGAAATTTATAACAGAACAGTGACTGTATCGCCTAGGCGCGATGCTTTTGCACTGTGCTTGAGCTAGCTTGACTTTTTCAAGTTACATTTAACGATTAACTTAATTTTAACTTTCTCGACTTAAATTTGGTATGATTTGACATTATACATGCCTTAAAGTTGTTAAATGACCGTAGAGATATTAAAACTGCAATTTTTGGCTGTAAAAATTATTTTCATCGGATCAAAAAGTTACCATCAATATTCTCAGCTTTTAAGATATTTACTGATAATTTTTGGTTGCAAGAATACATCAAAATCTGACTTATTTTGTACTCTCTATCACCTGAGGGCAGCGATATCCATTCAGGTGAGGAAATCAAACTAATTGTGTTGAAAATTATAATTAAACATGAATTAATTCCGTAAGAAAGTAGAAGCAGAGAGAAACCTGACAGAAAAATGTCAGTTTAAAAGCAACAACTTAATACTAATATAACATAGTGCACTAATATAATTTCGACAAAAAAACAAAATAGCTTTAAACTGTCTTGTGATAAAATATTCGGTTTGTCCTTGGAAAATTTAAATCTGTCAAAACAGCAAAAACTAAAAGAAAAAAGGGTTTATTTCATCGACCGTTTCAAGTTAATATTGATTTTTTTTTAAATTAATGGACATCGCTGCCTGGGAATAAAACGGCGTTGAGCCGATCCAAGGCGACAGGAACTCCAAGCCAATCAGGCAGAAGGAAAACGAAAGAAGTCAGAAGCATCGATATTTTACAGGTAGCATCGTTCGTCAATTCGATCGTGCAGAAAGCTTTTCCTAAAAGCAACATAATTATTAGGGTAGAGATGGTTTTGTAAGCAAAGCTAAGAAACTTCAGAGGGACTGAGATGTTCACTTCAAAATTAAATAGCAAACATTTTGGAGCATACAAGTGACAAAAATCCTTTTAATCAAAAAATTTGACCCCATCTGTTAAGAGTGTCTCAAAAGGTCAGCCATTCTATGTATTTACTGAGAGGTCTCTTCAATTTGTGTCCACCGTGAATGCTTTTTATTTTTTTTTTACTATTTTGAGTGGCTGAAGTTTCATTTCAATCTCAATTGAATCCGAGATGTATTGCAAATTGTACTAACAAAAGGTACTAATACAGATGTTACTTTTTAACAGCTTGAAACCCTTCAAACCATTTAAAATCATAAATCTACTTAATGCCAATTCTATTCTATATGTACTTATGTGCAGACACTTACACATCCGGATGGATGACCCCGATAGGGGCCTTTTTTCCTTTTTTCTTTTTTAAATTTGAATGCACAAAAAATTGACTTAATATAGACTTAATAAAAACGTGAATAGCTATACTTCCGTGGGCCTAAGAGTTCTAGAAGTTTTGAACTTTAGACATATGAAAACTAACCAGCAGAATATACTAAACGGGACAAAAAAACAGGAAAAAAATTTTAAAAAAGGCGATATCAATTGGAGGATACTCATTGCCGTGTCGAAATTCTTCAAGAAGGCTGCGTCCTGTGTGGTTACTTTTGGTGGCCGGTCTATGACGTATCTTGAGCTAATTATTTTGTTTGGTTGCACGAGGGGGCCTTGAGTCAGTGTCTTCTCGTCTGTGTACCTTAGTGTGTCTGTTTTCGCCGACTTATTGCTCCTTTTTTCGTTTCCTGCTCTAACGTGTTCCAGTATTAGTGTAACCATTTGGATTTCAGTGCACTCTTATGATAATGATAATGAGATAGTTTCCGTGTTGGACACCTCCCTTGTGGCGACTTGTGCTACTGGTTCGTCCCTTGAGGGGGCCGGGGTTTTGGCCGGCACTATCTGGACTTGGCAGACCATATTCTTGGTGATTTTGTTTTGCTAGTCAATGTTGTTAATGGAAAGGAAATTCCCAATTTTCCGGCTAGAACACTTGCTCGGGCCCTGGTGGAACGGCGGCAGTCTTGTACAAACTCCCATAGGGTGCGCTCAGTGTCGAGTCTCTCAGCGGCTGGCTTTTATGGCGATGGCCTTTTTCGGATAACTTCTGAGAGTCGGACGATAGGGAAATTGAGGTGTCGCAGTTAAACTGAATTTGTTCATTTGCGCTGTTACTGTTTTTTGTAGGCCTGCATTTTCCAGTTGGTTTTTTTGCGTGAGGTTTTGATTAAGGTGTTTCGTCCTTCTTCGTCGCCTATTCAGATTTTGCTTTTACTGTCTTGAACAATGTTTGAGGTCCTAGGGCTCGTCTGTTCAGGGATTATGAAATGATTTGCTCAATATTCTTCAGAGGGGGTCTTTTTGACCTGGACGTTTTCCTTTGTCTAGCTGAAATTTTGCTTGGCTCGTGGAAGGTCCAATTTGTTTTGTTCCCGTTCCACTTGAGGCTTTTCCTTTGTGATTGAAACACGCGGTTTTGCTCTAGGTAAGTGCTTATATGCGACAAAAACGTTAAGTGCCGCCGGTCTACACTTGCCGTATACCCTCGGGTCCGGAACCAAAGCTAACCCATAGCGTCCAATTACCTTTGGTTTTTTGCCGTCCTCACAAATCCAAGCTGCGTGAGATGAGTAATTAATTATTGAGCCATTTTCTATGATTTTAAATTGCGCTCCGAAAACCGCTGGTTATTTAGTTGTCTGTACGATGATACCAGTTTTCCGGAACACTTGTTCGATTTTTTGTCCAAGTTTTGCGTCGATTGGGCGTTGTGGGCACTTGAAGCGGTCTTTTATGAACACTATTGGTGCCCTTTCATAGTTTGCTTCTCTTGATTTGTGAGAGTGCGTATTGGTTTTTTTGTTGTTAAGAACTACAAATCGTTTTTGTATTTTCTTTGAGGAAAGCTCGTTTAACATTTATCATATCATAGGGTTTGTTAGATGAAGGTGAGTGCGCAACTGTTGGGAACTTTTACATTAGTTGTCCGTCGACTTGGTCGTCGCTAGTGTCCCATTTGCCTGCACCGGTTGGTTGTGGCGGTTGTGCAGCCGGTTTTTTGGTTTTCCCTGGACATCTGAATGTCGGAATATCCTGTTCCCTTGCGTGGTCGATGTATTGGTAAGTTGTGAGTCTGTTGGCGGGTTAAATGACGGTTACCTCTTAAATGATGTTGGCGTTGGCGGTAGCTTAAGTTCAACTCGTCTTCACTGTTTTTCTCTCGGTCCCACATGGGTTCTGCCGGCAGGGCGGGTTTGGTTAGGAGTCTTTGCTCTGAACAGGCGAGTTTTGTGTTTTTTTTAGACTAAATTAGACGATTTAGAGGCTTACAATGTTGCTTAACAGCGTGTTTGGTTTTCTCCCAAAGTTGGCTTCAAATGGTGTAATTTTCAAGTGGTGTTCGGTGTTATTCTTAGAGTCTTAATGAGTTTGACCAATGGAATGCCAATTTATAAGGTTTGTTTGAGGTATCTTTTTTCATGATGGAAAGTCCAATCACTCCCATAGAGCGAAACGATAAATTGTTATGGTTGTTTTTGCAGTATATCATAAAAATTTTTGCCCTGCACCCTTGTGTTTGATCACAGCGTGTGTTTCTTGGGAGCCTGTGATGAACAATATGCGTTTGCACAAACCAATTTATTGTGTCTGCTTTTTTACTTCTCACTACTTTTGCCAACGGGAATCTAGAGAATCTATCGACCCCTACAAGCATATACACCTCTTTATTGTTTTCATCTGGGAGAGTTCCGGCAAAATCCAGTTGGATTTCTTCGTTGATTCCACTACAGCTTCTAAATGTTTTTTCTTGATGACGATATGGGTACCAAACGTGATTTGCGGCTTCTAGCATCCCGCTTTGGCCCGGATGTGTTAGATACAGCGAGTCCACAAGGATCGGTCGTTGTTATTTTGTAATGACCACCTTGTCGTCGTACAACAGTATGTTATATCTCACCGACAATTGATTTCCGACATTGTAGAATTATGGGCCATTGTGTCCCACTTCTGTGTCCGCACCATGTTAAGGAGTGGCTGTAAGTTCTGTCTCTTTTCGTTG
>NC_087068.1:45522357-45573237 GCF_963678635.1 Symsagittifera roscoffensis
GTTTTGAAAATACTCATCAACTGTTTCCTGTATTTCGCGAAAAGCAGTCAAATTATATCCAAAATGGTTGTTTTGAAGTTGAAAGCATAGTTGAAAAACAAAGATTTGAAAACATAATTCAAAAAACTTATAGCTTATAGAATTTGTAGATAGATGAAGCCTAGGTTTAAAAAAACGTACAAAGTTTATAGATAGTTAAAGCTTAGAGGAGGGGATGGATTTTCAAAAAATATCAAAAAAATTGTTGAGTATTTTCAGTTCTGTCAAAATACCCTAGATCACTATCAAAATCCAACTTTGACAACATTTTTTGACAGCTCAGGCGAATTTTTGAGATAAAAAACAGGCCAAAAAAACTTTTTAAAACAATATCGTTGTTTTGGCAAGCGCCCTCTCTCAAAACTTTTGTCGAAAAAATCGCTCAAAAACAAGTCAAATGTAATCGTGCCCAAAGATAAACATTGAAATGTGGAGATATTTTCTAATATAGCGTTATCCTATCTAGATTGAGGGAATTGATTTCTCTAGGTCCGTTAGCTCTCTTAATTATCGGCATCTTTTTGACTCCCCAGCTATACCTTTTTATCTTCTGATTCCTATCCCAGTAGAGACATTTGCACACGATTATACTAAGGTGACCGACTGTTATCTCAAAGGGTTGGGGCTGAGAAGCGCCACTTCCCGGTGCTATTCCTGGAGTTTTCCATGCATTTCAGGTTTAAGTGACAAAAGGTCGTTCAAAGGTCACCCTGGCATCACCCGGGGTCATTCGTCCTTATTCGGAGTAAGAATCACTTGGGGTCTTGTATGTACTTCCTAAATAACCCATTTTAGAGTTCCAATATCTTTTTTCCTGGAAAATGGTAATTAATATTGGAAGGAATTGCAGGAGGGGTTTAGTCACGAGGTTATGTTTTTAGGGGTTTGTGTCTAGTGTCTATTGTCGCCCTAAAACCAATATGCCCTTAAACATTATTTTACTTTAACTGCCTAATTCTGGGAGAAAGGATGGTTTTTGCAAAGTGCTGAAAGTTTCCGGTGCGATCCTCGGATATGTTTCATTTATATTACAAGAATTACGTTGTCATTACCTGTCGTATCTGAGAATTTCAGCTCCCCGAAGTCAGTGTGGGGAATATTTACTTAGGGCCTACCACCGAAAGCAGGGGTCCAGGAGGTCAGAAAGTCTAAGGTTAACCTTCCCTTAACTAGGTCTATAACATACTAATTTTTGATGCCATTCCAACCGCTTGATACTGAGTTATAGGGTCATTTGCACTTTCTGAAACCATAATCACTTGGACCAAAGGAGTCCGAGGGGACTGGGTCTTTGCATGGCTCAAATCATCTCTATTATCCGTCTTATGAGTTTCATAAAATTAGCCTATCAGCTCCAATTAGGTGAAAAAAAAATCTTTCTGTACTTGGTTTCTGGGCATAAAAAGGACTAGCTTTCTGATAATTCGATGCTTAAACGTTTGTTTGCTTTACTATTTAGCTTAACTATTAGTGAAAACCAAGCTACGTCCTATTCATTAGCTTGAACGTTACTGCTTGCAACAATCAAGGTAAACTCTTTCAGTCGAGTTCTTAGTTCTCCGAAAATGCATACAATCACCGATCTTACATCTTAAAAAAATTTCAAATTTCTTTCAAGTTAAGGCTACAGAACACGAAAAAGTTTGCAGTTCTATTTGCTCGATACATGCCAAATCAAACCCAAGTTTGAGCTAAAATTGTGAAAAAAAGCCAAGCACAAGCGCATTAGAGGTCGAGCCCAGTCTGAGCAAAGTAAGAATTTAGTTGAAGCATTCAGAAGAAATGTGGAGCACAGTAAGAACATAGGTCGATTTCAGAACAATCAGTATCGGCCAAAGTTGAAACTTAGATTAAACCAGAGAATCCAGGAGCAGCTTAAACTATTTTTCGACCTACTTGATTTTTTATGAAAAACAAAGCACCTGATAAATGAAATGGCTCTCAATCGTTTGTTCATATCAGACATGCACGGTTTTAATAGGTTTTTTTTAAATTTTTGTATTGGCTCAAGCAAAATCGGAAAACTTTAATTGATACAAAAAAATTCTGCTCAATTGGCAACATTGTGAGTTGCGGGCTCAACAGTTCCATGTCAATCAAGCAATCGCATTTGCAACTTACTTCGAGACAGTAAAAGCAAAATGAAGTTTAAATAGTCATTAAAAATCAAATAAAGACACTGCGATAGAAGGCTGCTCAAAGCAAATTCAGTTGACATGTAAATTTTCCAAAAAAAAAATTCTAAGGCTCCGCACGAACAAAAACACTAAAAACAGTAGAACTGAATGCTATACCATTCTTCGCAGCAAACATTTAGTCGCGAATTACAAATCGATGCCATAGGTAAAACTGTATGAGTCTAATTTGCAAAGTTAGTTTTCTGCTAAAATCTTGTTTTCCATTGATGCTTTTCCATTCATCCAAAATCAGAAGTGTTCACTTACCCGGGTTGACCTCCATAGACCGAAAATACTAATTATACAATTCCATAAACTAAGTCTATAAAAATACTAGGCATACAAATTTCTGACAGTTTGCTAAAATTAAGTCCTCGAACTTTCAAATAGTTTTCTAATGTTTTGGCATAAAGTTCGGTGTATTGTCAAATATAAAAAAAATCTTTTTGTCAAAAAAAATACTAGTCATACAATTTTCAAATATGCATTTTTATGAAAAGTGTATGATAAGCTTTTTCCATTACATAAAATTTGTTTGACTAGCAGATTTGGTCTACCAGCGTTTTCGACATACAATAGGTGTCCAGAAGGTCTGAACATACATAAACCACTCCTGCACAAGCTATTGGATATTTGAAACATTGGGATTTTCTAAAAGAATCACAATAAAATGACCAGATCTGAGTCAGCGGTGATCAGCTTCGAGTCAGATCTGATTATACATGCTTATGATACAGGTAGATTTTTGAACAAAGTTAAAATATGGGACCTTAAACCATCGGCGACTTAAACCAAAACTTTTGTTTCAAAATCAATTGAAGCTCTTTGAGTACTCGCTTTCGCTAAGTTTTGCAATTTTAACTTTGTGGAAATAACCTAAAAACACCTGAATTTTAAGTTGATTGAAAATTTAGGCAAAATGGCTAATTGATTTGTCTATTTTTGGAATCCTCGAGCAAAGTTGTGCGTATTTCAATCCGCTAAGAAAATCGAATGAAAAAAGCAAACCCTAAAATAATCGAGCTGGTAAAAAATAAACATCCTGGGTGTATTGACCGAAGAATAATTGAAATCTTCAGTGGTTGATAAATTCAAAACAAAACAAAGCAGCATGACTTTTTTATCGTATGTTTTTAAAAGTGTATGATCTACCCTCTGTTCTTCAGTCTGGTACTCACAAAAGTGCACTAAACAGAGCGCATGGAAGATTATTATTCCTATTATTGTGGTTGCAGTCTGCGTTGCAATCCCGAGATCAGCCCTGTCACGAATAACAACAAGTGATCAGAAGATGTGTTTCAACGCAAAACCGAAATTTGACCAGGTTTATATGCTTTTGGGCATTCCTGCAATTGTTATTATATCTGTTACCACGTTAATACTACTGGTTATCATACGACAAAAAACGCAGACAAATGTGGGGCACGCAAATCAAAAACCGGTAATTATGACAAGAAAAAAATGTCAGTCGGCTGCGAAATTGATTTCAAATTAAACGCTGTCGTTTTTGAAGACAATCTTTTTTATTTTAAAAATTTCAATTTAATGTGCTGAAGTGTAATGGTTACTTGATTGATTATGAGCATAACGAGGCCAAACTGTGCGCTGGATAGGTGCACAATTTTGTGTCTGTATGTTCCTGGTTTCCACAGACAAGTCTTAGAACATGTTCCAAAATGTAATTGGAATCCACTTACAAAATTTCAGAGGATTGCGCGTACAAATACCTTTAACGTAAGTTTTGTCGGCACTCCGATTAAGTTGCGGATTCCGCAACGAGCAAAGATATAGGTAGTTGTTTCGGATTCCGCAAATGTAAGAGTAGTCCGCAAATGTGAGTGGATTCCGCAAATTTATGCGGATTCCGCTCACAATTTGCGGATTCCGCTTACAATTTGCGGATTCCGCGACAGCTTAGTTTAATTAACACATATATTATGATTCGTTCATGGATTCCACAAACTTGTTCTGGATTCCACACTTTGTTGCGAATTCCATAAAATTGTCTGTTTTTGGAGCAATTTTGAGCAATACTGTGTTCTAGCTATTTGGCCGTTGAATCCAAAAACGCAGAGAAAATCAAAGAAAAATAGCAATTTTGCGAATTCCGGGAAAAACTTTTGCCTGTTGCGGAACCAACTTACAATTCACAAAATGCACAGTTTGGTCTCGTAATTAGTTACTACAAATCATTTAAAAGAGTTGAGTCGCAACAAACATGAACGGTGCTCAGCATCGGAAACTACCTCTTAAAAACCGTTTTTTTTTTTGGCTTATTATTTGTATTTTGAATCACGGAAATGATGTAACTTCATTGGCTATCTGACAAACATTTATTTGTTTGACCATAGTTATGAACAAGCAAATTGCTCCGCATCGAAAATTTTGCTTGCAATAATTATTGTTGATAATCTGCTTTATCTAAGGTAAAATGATTTATCAAAGTCACCTTAACTCATTCTTTTATTTCAATTACTGTTGATCTGTGAGCATAGAATTGAAAACAAAAGCTAAAAAACTTTAAAAAAATGCTAAACATACGAAATTATGATTGAAAAACTGTACACAGTTCGGGTTTTGCCTCTTCATTTGTAGAATGACTGACATCCAGTTCAAGTCAAATCATCTTGAACTCGTTTTTTGAGGAATTTTAACAATAGTTATGAACGCTTTGCATCAAAAACTAAAAATGAAAATTTATCACTATTCGATTTTTGCCTCACAATATCTAGTATGTCCGATCCGGCTGATTATACATCTTTTTTTAATTCATACAAGGATTCGACCAACATTATGAACGTGAAAGTTGTTCAGCATCGGAAACAATGCTTGAACAATTATGCTGTGATTAAGTTTTGGTTCGTTGTATGAGTTATGAATATTCAGAAACGTGTTAATTTATCTCATACCTACGATTTTTTTTACCAGAGTTATGAAAAAAAGTTAGCTAATTTTCAAAAATTATTCTTGAAAAAACATGTTGTTCATATTTTGCCTCATTATATTTAGTATTGTTCATCAAGGTGACCATTTCATATATCAATTACAGCTAATATCAATTACAGCTTGAAAATTCAAATGAAAAAAAATGCTTGATTGAAAAAGAAAAGAAAGTGTGAGTTTCCCTCAACATATGTAACATGACTTATCCAAGCAAATTAACTCCATTTTTCATCTAGTTTGAAATTAATATTTGACATTGAGTTGTTCAGCATCAGAAACTATGTTTGAAAAGTTGTGAATTTATCGAGTTTCGCTTATTGATAAGTCACATGACACATCCACTTCAAAGTACATCTTTTTATATCTAATTAATTACTGATTTTCTATCAAAGTTGCTAACATGAAAGACGCTCAATATCCAAAAAAAATACTTTTGAAAAAAAAACTTGTGTGCAATATATTTACATGCCTCATCTGAACAATTCTAAAACAAAAACTAAACAATATTTTAATAAAGCACTGCTAAATACTGCAAAATTAAAGAATATACAGCTCAAAAACGTAATTTCATTGTTCATTAAAGCAGAATGAAGGATTTTGATTAAGATGTTTCTGTTTATCACAACATGTCCATTAAATACATTGTCAAAAATATCGTTACTTATTGAATACTCAGGGTTCTTAAACACTCTTATTTTTTCATCAGATGAAAAATTTTTGGTTTGTATTTGCCTCCCTTTTCTGCCTTCACTTCCTGGAAAAACGAGCCAAGTACTCATTTTCATTGGTAGAAAACTTTTCAAGAAATTGGCATTTGAGCATCCAAGAAACTTGTTGACGTTTTTCTAGACCTTAGGCAACTACAAATTATGAGGTTGTTTAGCCTATCAAGGAAAAGAAATTTAGCCGCCGCCTTGCGCAAGTAAATTAGTGTAAATTTTTTGGGGAACTGGTTAGACAAATTTTCAGTTTGTGGTTGCATAATACGGACTTTATCCAGGATTCCCATCTGTATGAGAGACTTGCTGAAGCTCTAATAACCTAGTCATCAATTTTGAGCAAGATGGTCGGTCGATTTTGAAATGAAAAGTATTAGAAAGTAAAAATCAGATCTGAGAGTGAAAATTTTTTCAATTGTGAGATTTTGTTCAATTTTTTCTCATGTTTTTCATACCAGATAAGCATACTTGAATCTCGAATTTGTTTAAATCTCGACACTACGTGTCTCGACTAGTTCAAATAAATTTTCGATGCAATATAAAGCTGTTGCCTATCTAAAACGAAATGCACTGCTCGAGCTTCACTTTGTCACAAAAAATTATTTATCACGGTCATCTTGCATTATCTTTCATCTCAAGAGCCACTAATTTTTTTGATTTTAGGTTGTAGCAAAAAATGCTCAGTATTCAAAACTAAGTTCAAAAAATTTGCACTGTTTGTAGTTTGCCTGATTATATCTCATTAGCCATTGATGCTATGGAAATTCGCGAGAACATAAAAATTGCTCAGCATCAGGTAACTTGCTTAAAAGTATACACTGTTGTGTTTCTTCTGGTCAATTCAACAAAAAACGACAAAAATCAAAGTTACAAATTTTCCTCAAATGATTAGAAAGTTTTAACGTTTCAATTTTCGATGGTTCCAAATCATTTTTGCATGTTCAGGTTACTCCGTTTCTTTATAAATTTGAAACTGCACGTCAACACAAAACTTCAAGAACTAGACTGATTTTCGCACATTGATATGAAAAAGAAACTTGCTCATCATCAAACATTGAATTCAAAATATACGTAGCTCGAGAATTACTTTGTTTTCGGTACAGTGACTCATGAAGGTCAAATTACATCATCTTATATCTCATTAACTATTGATGTATTTGACAAAAGTTAGGAAGGAGTATGAAAATCACTCGTCAAAAACAAAAATTGAAAAATTTTGATGTCTTCGAGTTTCGCCTCATCATATGTAGTATGACTCATCCAGCTCATTTTATATTTTTTATGTCTCAATAACTACTGTTGTTTTCACAAAAGTTATGAGCATGCAACTGAAAAATTTATGCCTTGATTAAACTTTAGCTCACCACATAAGTTATGAATAATCAAAATCATTCCACAATATTTTATACTCCATCAGCCATTGATACTTTGAACATGCACATCAACAAACAATTTGCTCAGCAATAAAAATTTTTTAAAGCTATACCTTTTAAATTATTTATTTTCAATTGAACAAAAACAAACAAAATCAAAGTTACGAACTTTCCTCAAGTAATTAGAAAACTGCAGCGTTTCAAATATTGATGGCTGAAAATCATTTTTGCATGTTAAGCTTACACAGTTTCTTCATCAAGTTAAAACTGCATGTGAACAAAAATTTCAACAACTTGATTGATTTTTTTAACATAGATATGCACATAAAAATACTCAACATCAAACACGGAGTTTCAAAAAGTGCCTTTTTCGAGATTTCTTTCCTTGTCGGCAGAATGACTTGTCAAAGACAAATAACATTATCATGTATCTCTCATTAACTATTGATGTATATGACAAAGTTTATGAACTTCAAAAACACTCCGCATTAAAAACTAAATTGAAAAATTATGCTTTCATTGAGTTTTGCCTCATCATATGAAGTATGCATCATCCAGGTAATTCAACATCGTTTTATGTCTCCAATAACTACTGATTCTTTGACAAAAGTTATGAGCATGAAAATTACTCAGCAATGAAAACAATGTTTGAAAAACCTCATGTTCAAGCTCTGCCTCATTATATGTAGTGAGAACTATCAAGGTCATCTTACATCATTATATATCAAAAACACAAATATTGCTCATCATTGGTAACGTACCAGTTTGGTCTCATCATATGTTATTTGACTCATCCGGGCCATGAGAAATCTTTTTATATCTCAGTAACTACTTTCAAAATTAAATTAAAAGCGCATTGTATGAGTTTTACCTCATCATATGTATGATTTAAGAAGGTGGAAACACGTCATCTTTTTTTTTCACTAACCATTGGTTTTTCGACCGTAGATATTTAGATTAGAATGGCTCAACATCAAAGTTTCAAGATAAGAGTTGCTTGGCATCAAAAACGAAATTCGAAAAATCGCACAGTTTGGTTTTTGCTTTATCATAAGTAGAATGAATCATCAATGTCAAAGTTTATTATCACAGTTGAGAACATAGAAAAAGCTCAGCATCAAAAAGTGCGTCTGAATAATTATGCGTTGTTCAAGTTTTGCATCATTATATGTAGTAGGACTCATTCAGGTCTTGTTACATCGTTTTATAACTCATTAATTACTGATACGATGACCAAAGCGAATTTTCAGCATCGAAAATTATGTTTTAATTTTTCCACTGTTTTTCCTCACAATGCGTAGAAATACTGATTCTGCATATATTGAAGTTTTGCTTAAACCATGAATTGAAACCATTTAATGTCATGCTAATCTTGAAAACCCGACTTTGATTGATTGTTCTCAAGGCAAGTTGTATAAATTTGATCAGCTCATCCCTTGGGTGTGAATACTTCCATGTGCTACTCGGTCTCCAGCCTATGCATTATTATAGTGTTTCGATTTCCCGAGATAGCTGATAGGTTTTAAAGTTTTAAATAGTAAGTTGCTGATCGCAAAATAGTAAGGTTTCAGATGGTATTAAGGTAAATGGTAGTCTTTTAACACCCATTTTTGCAATTTTATACGTTTTTAAATTTTTTGATCTAGAAACAATTTGGCTCTAGCAGAAGAAGATTGATATGTGTTTATCCTTCCTAGAAAGCGATCACAATGAGCTGAAAAACAAAACAAGGACTGACGAGATAAGTTCTGAACGGATTCGGAAATGTTTCTAAAACATAATGCAAAATAATTGCATACGACGCAGTAAAGTGATTTGTTTTTCTCTGTATTTCAATTTTTTTTTCAACAATTCATTCTTTTCAAACACAAACGCAGCGTTTGAAAAGAATGAATTAATGAAAAAAAAATGAAATACAGAGAAAAAAAATCACTTATGCAATTTTTTTACATATTGTTTTACAAACTTAGAAGTCTGATATGTACTCCATCACATTCAGTTTCCCGTTTAGGTTAAAAACGCCCGATCTTTTGTTATAGTTTGCTCATAAGTTGCAACTGCATTGTTAAAACTTTCAATATGTTTAAAAATTTGTCTCTAATTGACTTCGCTGCCTCGTCCATTGCTTTTCAATACTTTGCCATCGGTTCATCTCCACAGTCTTTCAATGTTCGTTTTAACTTTTCTGTTTAACTTAAGCTTTTGACTTTTTTTGACAGCAATAAGATATACTATAGAGGCACATTTTTTGGGTGCACCTGAACTCCTCCTTGAACAAACCTAGCTCTCTCTTGTCATGTTTTTTTTTTCTGTTTGGAGCAGCAAGTGCGGGGGAAAAACTGTTTTTCGAATCTGCTCTGAACTTATCTCGACAGTCCTTGTTTTGTTTTTCAGCCCATTGTAATTGCTTGCTAGGAAGGATAAACACATATCAATCTTCTTCTCCTCAAGCCAAATAGAGAGAATCTGAGTCCATTTTGAGTTCTTCGGTTTTTAAAATAGTACTGTTTTTGTCTGATTATAGTTTGCTTGATCATATGCATGACAAAACAAAGTCAAATTACACCTATTAGTTTTTTTTCTCAAATTTGCAGGCTTTGACCATAGGTTTAAAATTTAAAAGTGCGCATTATCGAAAGCTTATTATGATACTTTTGTTGCTTAACTTTTGCTTCATCTTACTTAGGACAACTCATCAAGGTCATCTTACCTTATCTCATATCTCATTCAGCAATTATTTTGAACGCAGGAATGACCATAAAAGTTGCTCATCAACAAAAATTATGATGAAAATAGGCACTGTTTGAAGTTTGTTTCTTCAAATGAACAAAAAATTACTAAATCCGAAATTCAGCATTTCAAAGATTGATATTTCAAAGAACTTTTGAATGTTTAGCTTATACGATTTCTTTATAAAGTTAAGACTGCGTGTTAACCTGAAACTTCAAAAACTAAGTTGCAATGGCAAAACGTTTCAGTCAAAACATTTCAGGAAAAACGTTTCAGTAAATCTGCAAAATTGATCATGTCAACTTATTCTAAAATTGACTAATTGACAATTGATAAAATTTTTGTTATCAGGTGTGAAACAAGATCATCAGCATGGTGTCCGTGATTAGTAAAACGAAATGCAACAACACATTTGCGAAAGATGCAAAATTTTAGAACTGAACTCAGACATATAATTATTCATACTTTTTACAACGCAATTTGTAAATTTAGAAAAGGTAGATTTATGCATAAGAATGCCATGTGTTTCGGTTCTGACTGACTGTTCCATTTTTTTATATATTTCAATTTCCGAAGAACCTGAGCACAATCAAAGTTTTGGCTGAATGCCATCAAACCTTAGCAAACCCTAGGCGTTCTTCCCAATTACATGAACTTTGGCATGGGTATACGAATAATTTTCAAAATAATTTCCAGTTTTTGCAGACTCTGAAATACTTTTTCGGAAAATGATTTGCAAGAATAAGAATAAAGAACAAAATTACTAAAACTCGAAGTAACAGTCGTTCAGGAAGACCATCCAATTGCAGACTAACAAAAATTCGTATCAGTTTTCTTATTTTTAAGCTTTTTCTTAACCAAAAAAGAACATCGTAAAATTTTTTTTACCATTAATATTAAAACTTCAGAATAGAATTAGTTAAGCTCAACTTAGTACAAATAAAGCAATTTATTTAAAATGACCAGTCTTGAATGTTAAAAAATGAGAATTTGGAAGACAGGGTTTTGCTCTTCGTATTGCATCACAGAATAAAAAAACTTCATTTGAAAAAAAAATCTTAAAAAAAGTTTGTTATCTCAATTTTGTCAGATTGAAACAATTTTCTTCAGGCCTTGAGTAATCTCCAAAAATTGGACGAATAAAATTAATAGGTAAGCTTGGTGAGTAACAAAAGCAGATGAAGATTTCATTGATTCTCTATACTTATGAGCATATGCCTGCTTTCAGTTTTGACAACAAATTTTGAAATTTTGTATAAGTCACTGTTCGCTCATCTACATTTTTCAGCGGGGTTGAGAAATTAGACGATGAGCAAATTAGACAGAGGTACTTAAAAGGAAATTAGACTATTTCGCAAAACTCTAATTGTGAGAAAATAGACGAAAGTGAGAGATATTAGAATTGTTTGCAGACAATTTGCGTGAGAAAAAAAAATTGTATGCGGACAACAGTTAAATTTCGGTGGCCAAAAATTCACTTGTAAATCATGCATATTTTTTTAAATTCAAAACTCTCCTGTAATATTCGGATTTGACATTTAATGTTCATTTAAACTAATTGGTTTGATAGGTTTTGTGTTGTAATGTTCTTTTTGTATTTGTGAAATTTGACTATGAAGCAAAAATTTTGTTTTCCCTTTCCTTTTCACATCAGTGACGTCTAAGAAGCCAGATATGTAAAAAAAATCGTCCAGTTTTGTTTTTTAGCATCAGTCTAATTTGCTTATCGTCTAATTTCCTAAGCCCCATTTTTCAGCTATTCAATCTAGGGAAACAGAAAATGTTTCAAAGAACAATTTTATAGAAAACAAATCTGTCGTTGTTTTAATTTGAGCATGACGCGCTATCTCTGAGTTAATCAACAGCCCGGGTTGACCAAAAATGCTTGTCCTATAAATTTCGTATATGAAAAAATGCTTATCATACAATTTCGTGCAAATCCAATAATACAGAAAATTTTAAGCAAACTCTAAGATAAGCTTTTTTCAAATATGGAAATTGTAGGATAAGCAGTTTTTCATAAACAAAAAAATGTGTTCAAATCCATGGTTTACTCAGAACTAAAGTCACCAAAAGGTTGATCGTCCGGCATTTCTAATGCATTGGAAACGACCTGAATTGTGTAAAAGTTCTAAATTAAAATTTTCAAAGATGATTATTTTTAAAATTAGAATTTTCAATTTATCAGACATTGATCAAGGCATATATAAACATGCCACACAAAAGGGTCTTTAGCTTGTTTGAAAAAAATACAATTTATGTGTATACAAGACTACGTTATGCAGACAAAAAATTAAAATTTGCATGCAAAATTTTTTTGGAAAATGTTTCTTCGAATACAAAATTCGATTTGCGGTGGAAAAAAATTAAGTTGCCATCAAAAAAATTCTTGTAATACATATATAAAAACTGTACGATAACCATTTTTTTCCAAAGAAGTAACAGTTTTTTTTCATCAACAGACTGTTTTATTTGGTTCAAAAAGCCGCAGAAACTAGTTCGAAGCTTTTTTCAATGATTTTTTGAAATTGTATGAAAACTGTAGGAGTAGCATTTTTCAATACTTTTGATGCATGGAATTGTATGCTAAGCATTTTCGGTGTATGGAATTGTAAGATAAGCATTTTTGGTTTATGTAGGTCAACCCGGGAGTGAAAGATGAAGGAATCAAACTTAACCCATGAAAACAGCTTTTTATCAGTTTTTCACTAACAGTATTGATAAAATGTTCCTTTGTTACGGTTAATTCTACTTAGTTACAAATAAGATATGTTTAAAAAGTGAATTAATTTCTAAGTTAAAACATTAAAATAGTGAACGGTCATTCTCTCCGTCGGAGAGAATGAAGATAGCAAGGTCAAATCAAGGTTAACCGGTTAAGATACTTTAAAGTAATTAGTGAAATAAAACGAATGGTAAGAATCACAACATTCCCCTTAGTGGGAAAAAAATTAAAGTGCTAAGCGCCATGATACCTAACATGTTATCAAACCCTTTTTCTCCCTCTCGAGAAGTCCGACAAAATGAAAATTTAAATACTGCACGGTATAACAAATGTCATTTTAGTGCTCCGAAGGAATGACTAAATTAGAGAGGATAATAAAATTCCTAAATCCGGCGGATTGTAATCCGTAGTTACAGCTAGCTAAGCTCTAGTTGTGCTTAGACGAAATACTAGTACAAATTATAAATGACTAAATGCGAGTTTTAAAGTTTGATTGAGTTTAGCTGTCCCCTTCCATGAATTTTTCGAGCTCGGCGTTGAAAATTTCACTATCTACGTCGATGTAATTTTCAAAACAGTTCACGGCATCTCTCAGAGAATTGTCGGTAGAGGCAATGGAGAATTGATCAGGAGATTGGGTGTATGCTAGGTCCGGTGTACTGTCTTCCGGTAGTGTGTTGCAAATGTGGGTCTGATTATCCAAGGGATTCTCTCTGAATGTTTGTGTGGGGGAGCTCGAGCTGTCATCCTCGTCCAGAGATATAGGGTTAATAGCGGAGCCTGGTTGGTTTTCTAACTCATCTATAATATCTATGTAATATCGCTTACCATAGAATTTTGGGAACCAACATTTCGACTTGAACGTCTTAAAATAAGTTCGTTACCGGTGGTATTAGTTTCCTTAGGATGTCTTTCCTCGCTGGTTCCAATTTCGTCTGAGGAGTCCTCTATCTCGAAAACTGGGAAATTGACCGGTTTTTCTCCTACCAATGGTTTTATCCAATCCGAAGGAATGTTTGCGGTCTCCGTTGTCGTAGCCGTAGAAGGTTCGTCAGGTGGGTGTGAGGTAGTTTGAGGTGCTGGTTTTATACTAATTGGGCATTCCGCTGTGTCTGAGGGTTGAGATTGTTCATCTAAAATCTCAGGTTTTATATTAGTTTGATATGTTTTAGGGTCTAATGATGAGGTAGGTTCTTTGTTAAAATTGTCGTTATCTGAAATGAAGCGTTTTCTTATCATTTCTCTACATGGAAAACCTCCCGCAATCCATTCCCAATCGCTAATGTCCGACCTATCCGACGGAATGAACATTGATTCGTCACCTGCTAAATATCCAGTATTCGACGTCGAGGCTTTATTTCGGTTCTTCTTCGATTTGTTGGATTTTGAAGGCTGGTTCGTTCCTCTAGATCTGGTGGTGACCGGGGTGAACGACTCTGTGTGTCTTCCTGTCTTAGTGTCTGGTTTCCGCGTCTGTTGTGTCTTCGATACGTATGACTTTCTTGGACCTACTTGTAAATCACCGTTAGAGAAAAAGGAAAGGAGATATTTCCTTTGAATGAATAAATTGTAGAGGATTTAGACTTTGGAATGGCGATGTCCGACTTTCTAATAATTTTTTCGTCGGATAATTCAACCGTGGATTTTGTTGAGTTTATTATTTTCTGGCCTAGTTGTTTATAGAAGGGATTTCCGTTTATACTTCCGTTAGTTTTCCGTAGTAATTTACCTTTAAACGGACTGTTTAAGGACACTCGTGATGATGGAGGTTTTGAAGTAGTAGGAAGGTCTGAATCATAGCCTTTCTCCAATGATGACTGGTTCTTTTTCGGTATGAGGGAGTCTTTGTATCCGTCCTCTATCCGATCGTCAGCGTTCCAGTCGAGGGCCCTTTCTCTGCTTAAGATCGACTTCCCTTTGTCTAAAAATCCACCGGATAAATTATTAGATGCCAATTGCTTCCAGATTGTGTTCGGTTTTCTATTAAAGTGTATTTCGAACGGTGAGCATTTAATTTTAGATTGCAAGGAAGATCGTAGATTCCAAATGATTTTCAAAATGGCGGTTTGTAATGTAGGTTTTTGTTGATCCAGTGACATTGCTAATAATTTGATTTTTACAGTATGAACAAGTTTTTCTACAAGACCGTTAGAACGATGGTCCCCAACTGTACAAAATATTAGTTTGATTTTAAGAGAATTGCAAAATAATTTAAAATCCTGACTATTAAAGCAGGATGCGTGGTCGACCCGAATAGATTTTGGAATCCCATGGAGATAGAAATAATCTTGAAGAAATTCGATAACTGTGTTTGATGACGTTGAAGATGTAATTTTTGCTGAAGGGAATTTTGAAAAACGGTCTATACACAATAAGATGTATTTATTGTTTCCCCAGTTGTTATCTAGTGGGCCGGCAAAATCAAGATTTATTTTCTCATTAGGTTCGAATAAGGTGGGAAGTTCGCTAATTTGTGTAGTTGGTATGATGCTTTTTATGTTCTTACCGGTTTGAGTGCATTGTGTGCAATTAATCCCGTGGAAGTAAATTTGTCGATATATGTGTGGCCACCAAATGTATTGTGCCAAGTATTTCATGCCGAATTTGCCAGGGTGAGATTCATGTAAGGTTTTTAAAATGGCGTTTTTAAGTGTAAACGGAATAACCTATTTTCCATCCATATATAATAGTCCGTCGGATTCATGAAGGTATTTCGAAAATTGGTGTAAGTAACGGGAATTTGCGTTGATGTTATCTACTTTTTTCTGTAGAGCTTTCACAATTGGGTTTAACAATTCATCATCTTCCGTTAATAAAGCGACCAATTTTGCATTGAATAATGTATTTAAATCCAAAGGTCTTTCAGGTAACTTGAGGTTTTCTCGGAATTTAATTACTAACTTCTTGTGTTCTGAGGAAATTTAAAAATCGATAGAGACCTGTATCCCGGAAGTGGAAGAATTTACTACAATTTGGTTATTTGACATATTTACACTATTTATAAGTTTGAGATCCGAAGGATTACTAATTAAGCTACTGTTAAGAATGAAAAAATAGATAAAGGCTGAATTTGATAGAAAAATTTTAGTAAAATCAGTGTTTGAGAAATCCGAAGGAATACATTTAGAGTTACAAAGTTCTGTTCTATAATGTTTTTGATTGCAGATTGAAATGGAAGAGTTGACGAAATTCAATGCTGTGATTATTACGTGATTTCGTAATTTCGTGTAATGGGAATTTTCCGAAATCGAATTAATTGAATTACGTAATGGATTTTCATTATCCAAAGGATTGAGTGCACTATATATTTTTTTGGTAGTAGCAACTACAAATTCTTCGTCGTAGTGTGATGAGGGAATTGCTTTACCCGAAGGAGTTCTTGAAATTAAGTCTGTAAAACCCATATCTTTTCCCGCTAAGTGTTTGATAGTAAAATTGAATGGTAGGAGACGATCTACCCATCTTGTCAATCGGCTATGGTATGTTTTGTTTCCGTGATTTGGTGACAAAGCGGAAAGGAGAGCTTTGTGGTCGGTGATAATTTCAAATTCAGAGCCGTAGAGATAACTTTTGTCATGTTCGACCGCCCATACAACTCCTAATAACTCTAATTCGTTTGTTGAATATTTCGATTCGTGCGGATTTAAAAATCTTGAAGCAAATGACACTGTTTTCCAAACCTTCTCATGAAGTTGTTTAAGGGATGCACTATGTGAAGCATCTGTTTTTACTCTCGTGGGCTTTTTTACGTCGAAATGAGTGTTTTCGGTAAGATTTACTATTTCAGATTTAATCTTGACAAAAGCTTTTGAGTGATCTTCATTCCAAAGGAAAATTGACTTCTTGTTTAAAAGAGGTCCAAGCGGGCTTCTGAGGGATGCTAAATTTGGTACAAATTTAATGTACTGATTAGTTGACCCGAAGAATGATCTTAATTCTTTTAGATTCTTTGGGATTGGAATATCTTTGATTGCTTTGGTTTTATCGAATAGTGAGGCGATTCCGGATTTCGATATTTTAAAACCGAGCCATTCGATTTTTTTTTGGAAGAAATTGCACTTCGACCATTTAACTGCGAAAATGTAAGTGTCTAACATTGATAAAATTTTATAAACGATTTTCTTGTGATCGTTAAAACTTCCTTTGGAAGCGACTAATATGTCGTCGAGGTAGCAATTTGTAAAAGGAATGTTTCCCAAAGTTGAGTCCATGACTCTCTGAAACTCGTTTGGCATATCGCCGAGTCCGTAAAAACCCGTTAAAAATTGATAAGTGCCTGTTATATCTCCGCCGACTAGACTAAAATTGCATTGGCTGCTAGTAAAATTGTCCAGCGCGAGTTGACTATATGCGTTCTTTAGGTCTAGGTTTGTAAACCATACTTCTCCGACGGAATTGTCTGAAATTTGAGCCGCCACGTTATCAACTAATTCGTGTATATTAGGCATCTGATATTTGTTCTTGTAGATTTGTTTGTTGATAAATTTTGAATCTAGGGCTAGCTTTATCGAATTTTCTTTTTTACAAGTAATAACTATCGGACTAATAAATCTGTCCTCGTCACAGTTTTCTAATTTTTTGATGTGTCCTTCGGATTTAAGCCTGTATAATTCTGTTTTTACTGAGTCCAGTAAGTGTAAAGGGACCCTCCTGCCTTTTAGTTGAATTGGCTTTAATGGTTCATGAAAGTGTGTTATTTTTGTTTGATTTTTTGTTTTTCCAATCCGAAGGAATAGTTGTTTGAAGGTTTTTCCAACCATTTCTATTTCATTATCTATGTCAAGTGAAGTAACTGAATTGATAGACTTACACTTTCTCTTGTTGGTGAGTGTTGCGTATTGTTTTTGTGAAACTTCGATTCCGACTTTTGGTAAATTGTCATTTCCCAAGATGTTTTTTTCATGACCTTGAGTTAGGAAGAAGTGACATTCCTTGTGGGACCATCCATTTGAGAAAATTGGGACAATTACTTTTCCAGTGACATTTATTGCATTGTTCGTAAATCCACAATAGAGTTCCTTGGTAGCCTTATCCACTGGATATATTTTCACGTAGGGGTCTCGTAGTTTCAACTCGCTGAATCCACCTGTATGTTGAGCATACAGGTGGATACAGGTGGAGTCCACAGCTTGCTGAATCCACCTGTATGTTGAGAATTACTTGGTTTTCATTTCCTAGGCCGATATTTAGTAGTTTCTTCATCTCCTTTCCTTGATCGTCGTAGATAGTTGTTACGTTTAATACAGAGTAATCATCGTTATCGCTTTGTCCAGACTCTGACCATGCGTTGATTACTCCACAGCATTCTCTATTAGCGTGGTCAATATGTACATCTGGTTGTTCCGAAGGATAATGATGATCTGTATGATTTACAATTTGACTATCCACAATATTTACATTTTTACGGCGTGATTTACAGAGTCTAGTAAAATATCCTCGATATTTACAAGACGTACATGTTGTATCTTTAGCAGGGCAAACAGCTAGATGTCCTTTTGTAAAATTTCCGCCGCATTTCATACATGTGTTATTTCTTTCGATGTTTAGGGTGGGTTCTCTTTTTACATTAAAATGATTAAAAGATTTGTTGGAAGAATATCCGCTGGATTTAAAAGTACTCGTCATCTTTATGTGGTTTGTAATTCCTTTTTCGTCAATCAGGGCTACGTTTAAGGCTTCTAGTGGCGGTAAGGTTTCCGTGAGAAGTTTCCGTTGGATATCTGAATTCTTCATGTTATTAATAAAAATATCTCTAATCCATTCATCTTCTCCTGTGGGAATGTTACATCGTTTTGCCATTTCTGCCAGTGCCCCCCAGAATTATTCTAATGATTCTCTGTCCCTCTGTTTTCTGTTTAAGAGTTTGTGTCTTTCGAAGGTTATGTTTGTTTTTCTCACAAAAGTTGAAAGAAATTTGTAGAACTTTGACTCTTGTGAACTTTTGGCCGAATTTTTTCTTTCCTTCGTTTCCGAGGGCTAGATAAAGTATGGATCTTAGTTTTTTGTCCGCCTCTTCCAGTCTCATGCCGTTGAATTTCTTGGTTTCTGACTTTATTGAGGCCATTTCTTCATCACCGAATCTCTTTTGTTCTCGAATATTCCTCTCGATGCGTGATGTTTTTTGAGCGTCGGATTCGTTTTCCGGCGGATTTTCCAATGTTGGGGGAGGTGGGCGATATCGTTCCGTTGCATTCAAGAGATTTTCGATGTCGATATTCTCTTTCGCGATTATTGCTGGCTGGAATAGATCGCTCCACTCTTCCCAAGGAATTGGTGGGTCCACTGTGTGGTTTTGCCAAAATGAAGGTATACCTCTCACATTTGATTCGTTGCTGTTGGACTGCGCCATGATAAAATGTTCCTTTGTTACGGTTAATTCTACTTAGTTACAAATAAGATATGTTTAATAAGTGAATTAATCTCTAAGTTAAAACATTAAAATAGTGAACGGTCATTCTCTCCGTCGGATAGGATGAAGATAGCAAGGTCAAATCAAGATTAACCGGTTAAGATACTTTAAAGTAATTAGTGAAATAAAACGAATGGTAAGAATCACAACAAGTATCAAATTTTAGTTTTGTTTCTCTTCAATCTTCATTTCAGTTTATTCGTCGTGGGCATCAAGTTAAATTATACAAAAATCACACTAAATTTGAATTGTACTGTATGGATTTTTTGTGCAATTGTCTCTTTTAACAACCATAAAAAAACAGAAGCTAAGCAAATTTGAATTTCAAAACTTATGGAAGTTTCCGCATTTAACTGCAATTAATCATTGTTTCTCGGAATTGGTCTCAAAGAGTCACATTCAGCTCTTATTGTGAGTTTTTATCCTACTAGTTTCAGTGATATTCTCTCACATATCAATATCTATGACTTTTATTTTAAGTTCATCAAGTTTGCTCGTTTAACAATTTAATTTTACCCATTATCTGTTTTCTTTCAATTCAGTGCGTTTTATATATGCGTTTTATATAGTGACATTTAGTTATATATATGAGAAAATTTCTAAATCAAAAATTGTTGCACTATGATTACTCACAATTTGAAGGTTTGCAGCATGTCATCATTATTTAGCTTTTCATCATGATAGTTTCAGTTTACGTATAGTCTAAAGTTTAGTCGCAAAAAAGTTTGAGATTAAAGCCGCGATCTTTTGGATTTAAAAACCTAAAATCACAATCTAGATCTGGGATCCGGGATTCATTTCACTGTAATTGGGACTTTACTTATTCATTTTGATTATGAAGAGACCGAGAACCGAGTAAGCATTATTAATTACTACCGTTAGTGTCAGTTCCACATGAGTTGCAAAAAACGTAATTTTTTCTGGTTTGAAGGATCTCCATCCGCCCCCTCTCTCTTCAGAGAGTTTGCAAAAAAAGTTTGGAAAATTTTGTTTATGGGTCGATTAAACCTAAATTTTTTGGCGTCAATATATCTTAAGTCTGAAGTAGGAATCTGCCGAAAAAACCTACAAAAACTGCCAAAAACGGCATAACTGCCCTCAACGAAGTGCCAAACACAGTTTTTTGGTCTGTTTATTGAAAACTTGCGCGAAACGTACAAATTTATGATAATAGGGGCCCTTTTAGTGTTTCTTATAGCGCGAGTTTAACCTAAAATAATTACGAAAATTTCAAACTTCTGAAACTACTAATACATCATGTCCTACTAATATCATGTCCTGCTAATCTTAAAAACCCGAATTTGATTGATTGCTATTCATCAAAACGTCAGAGATATTTCTAGTTCACCAAATCAGGGAAAGATTGCACGAAAAACAATCGCAAATTTTGCTAATCAAGGCAAGTAATATATTTTGGATCAGTTCATCCCTTGGGTTGGAGACCTCCTGATATAAAGATAGCGAAAAGAGTGCCCGATCCCCACTTTATATAAAAACATACGGTAAAAACATTGTAGGTTATAGGTTTCAAAGTTTCATATGGTAAGTTTTATATGGTAAAATTGTAAGTTTTAGATGGTATGTGTTTTAGCACCCAAAAAAATGCAATAAAAATGTTCCAAACGTTTTCAATTTTTAGAAAAAATAGAATATGAGGTATTAACCCAAGCTTTGCATTTGAAAAGAAGTTTTGTTTTTTATGTATTCCATCACAAGCATTACTCCGCTTAGGTAAAAAGCAAATTAGTCTTGTTTTAGTTTGCTCATAAAAAGCACTAGCTTTATTGATTGGCTTAAGTCCTCTATTAAATGGTTTTAAATTCACTGCTTTATCCACAATTTGTCAATACTTTACCATCGGTCTTTCTCCAGATTCTTCCAACGTTCGTTTGCTCAGTCGAATACTGCTAAATTTACAATTCAAACTTTCACGATCCTGGAAGCATTAAGTTTCGCTGCGTAATCACAACACTTTAACGTATCTGAATTCATTCTATAACAATCCTTGTTCTCTCATGTTGTGTTGTGTCTCCGTGTCTAGCCATCAAGCAAAGAGAAAAAAATATCTTGTTGGAATCTGAAAACAGTCTTTGTTTTGTCTGTCAGCCATTTCTGCTCACTCGCTGATAGGAAGGCTTTCGAAAAAGCTCTTCAGTCGAAAGTAGATGGAGAAAATATGTATCTGTTTCGAGCTGCTCAAATTTGTCATCGAAGCGAGTTTTCTCGAAAATTTTATAAAACCATTCAAACATTCTCAGGCCTACTGTAGTATAATGAAACGTAAATTTATTGTTTCTCGATCTTTTATAATAGATTTGAAGAGCTCCACTTCTTTAATCTCTGTAGCATTATTGCTGTGTCTCTTGAGGAATTCGCTTTTGATAGCGTTATGAGCTTTTTCTTCGCTAAGATGTTTTTGTCATTGTATGTTTTAATCATCCCAATTTTTGGTAACCATAGCAAACGTTTCGTCTACCTGAACAGATAAAAAATTCTCCTCACTGGCTGGCCTCGCACGAAACAGAGAGAGGGAGAGAGAGAGAGAGAGAGAGAGAGAGAGAGAGTGAGAAGTTTTCGAACACATTACAGGGTGTTTTTTGTGCAAAACGGAGCAAATGCAAGATTCAAATATAAGTTAAAAAGTGGTTTTATGAGTTAGCCGCTAGTTACATTGAAGCTAGATGTCAACATTTGTTCTGGTTGCTTTGGCAATTCGTTTTCTTCTGCTTATTTCATAAATTCCTAACTCTCGTTTGTGGTAATATCACTTTTATGAAGTTTGATAAAAAGCTGGAAAACTGTACTTTAAACTGGAAAATCAGCTTGAAAACTAAAAATAATATGGCAGCGCTCGTATCCGGATTGAGTTGAAATTTAAAATATTTTTTAAAATAGTGAATCGAAAGAAAAAGCGTTCTGGAGGGAAAACATGTTCTAAAGTGACTTTTAATTTCTATTTTGTTTTTAAATTGATCACACAATCTACACTCCCATACTTCTTCTACAGAGTTTTCTTGTATTCAAATGTTTTTTTCGAAGCTCTTTGTTTATTAGTTTTTGTTCTTTGTTTGATATCATCATCAAGAAGTTTGGATTAAGCTTCTTGACCAGGATAGAAACGGGTTTCCTAACCCATTTCTTTATTCACTGTCAAAAAATGGCTACACTACAAAACTACAGCAATTAAATTTTTCAAAACTGCTGGAATGTAGCAATGTTTTTTTGCATTGAGTTCCAAATGCTTGAAGGTTTGAAATGGCCATATTTACAAACTTACAAAGTCAGTCAGTTTTTATCTTTGCCTTGATTTTTGTCAGTCTTTATTGTAGTCCTGTTTTTATGAAAACATATGCGCATGACTCAACAATTAAATCAAAAGTAAAATTGATAAGCATCAATCGCAACGTTTGATTTACACAATTTGTTTAACTTTTGATGATATCTCTCGCTCGTTACTACTTTTCATCTTATCACAATTGAGGTGCACCAGTTATCTTTTTCCTTAGTTTTTTTAAGCAATTCAATATCGCTCGAGAAGAAGAATATCAGTTGCATAGGAATAAAAAGCTAAATTTGATAGTGCGCATTCGAGTTTCAACATTTTTATCCCTTATCATAATCAAATGAGATCAATTTCGGCATAGGTTTAAGGGTAGGAACAACAATTTTGTTTTTTTTTACCACTGCAACAAAAATCCAAACTGCTGTCATCTTTTCTTTTTTACAGATAGAATTAAGGTAGTTGTAGTTTTTGAGTCTCGTAGATGTATATTTTAGTCCGAGTTTATCATTGATTGCTCTTCACTTAACCCAGTACTGAGAAAACCAGCATGTATTTTGACAATAATTTTGCTGTTTTTCTGCTTGTTTTAAAAATGATCATACATCAGTAGTTGCTGTTCATCGACCTTACTGGTAAAATCGAACCACTCGTATAGAAAGTATATTTTCACCTCATTCGTACAGAAAGTGTACTTTCATCATTGGCTTTGTAAGTTTGTAGAAAAAAACTAAGGAAGTAGCTGCGCTTAGAAGCTTCAAAGTTTTCAGAAGCTAAATGTTTCCAAAATTTAAGGAAACCAAGTCGTTGCCTTTTTTGATCATCGGTGGTTCGATTTTTGTTTCGTTGATTAGATAGAGAATGAAATGTGATTCAATATGAGTTATAAAAAACTGGCCACTTGGCCTTTGTTGAATCCAGATAATGGTAGAGTATTGGTATATCTCCAGATGTTGCGTCAAACCAATCAACTGATTTTTTGAGCCTGAGTTCTTTTGGAGACACTGAGAACACTGATAATTGCTTTAAGTCTTTTTTGAACATAATTTTTAATTTTCAGAAAAATTGATTGCTTCTCCATTTGTTTCTTTCCTGCCGAGATTGCCAATCAACTTCAATGAACTACCCATTTTCTCATCATGGTGTTGCAAATAATCTCGCAAAAAGTTTATGTTGAACACCAGATTGGAGAAGGAACTTTTGACGAAAAGAAGAAAGTCCAAGAGCTCGTTTAAGTCTAGAATGACCCAGCACGTTGGCTGCATTTTTTCGTCTATTGAGTATGACGCTCATGGCAACATGATTACCCCGGTTGGAAAACAACCTCAGCTACTCAATGTGGTTTCTCTATACAAAAACAAATTATTTTACTCTGTAAAGTTTTCGCACGATTTGGTCAAGATACAAGTGCTAGAGACAGTCTCCGATGTCTTCTTAAAAAAACAGAGTTGATCACTATTAACCTTTAACAAAACAGAAAGAGTTTTAAAAATTCAAAAAGTAGAAAAAAAATGACTGACTGTTATGGATCTGTCCTGCTGCTCTCTAGATTCTTTTGTTCGGTCTAAAAATACGTATTCATTGAGATAGGAGATGATGTAACATGACGTTGACGAGCCATACTGCAAACGAGGAAGCAGAAATCAAAAATTCGTCGTTTGTGATTTTGAGCATTTTTCAATTTTTTCATTGTCAAAAAAAAAATTGGTTAAGATAGCATATGATGTAACAGTGAACCCGATGATCCATTCTACATATCATTAGAAAAAAAACTCGAGCCAAATAGTTTTTTTAAACAAATTTTTCGATGATGAGCAAATTTTGTGTTAAAGCGTATATCCAAAAATTCAATGGTTTAAGAAATACAGGAGAATGCAGCGTGGCCTTGATGAGTCATCCTACGTACGATTAAGCAGAACTCAAACAGTGCATTTTTAAATTTATTTTTTGATGTTGAGCAACTTCTATAATATTACATATGCTCAATATCTCAATGGTTCATTTGATATAAGATGATGTAACATGACCTTGATAAGTCATACTACATATATTCAGCGAGGCCAACTTTGAACAATGCATATCATGACATAAACTGAACATTACGAGGCCAACTTGTTCACTGGGTAGGCGCATAATTTTCTGACTGCATGTTCTTGGATTCCAGAGACACCTTTAAACATGTTCCAAAATGTAAGCGGATTCCACTGAAAAAGTTGTCGTAAATCCCCGGTATAAATAGCCATCACGTAACTTTTGTCGACACATTATTTTTGTTACGGAATCCGCAATGAGCGAAAATAGGTCGCTGTATCAGATTCCGCAAATGTAAGTGGATTCAGCGAACTTTTGCAGATTCTGTTAAAAATTTGCGGATTCTGCTCGCAATTTGCGGATTCCGCCTAAAATTATGTTTTTGGCCTGTTGCGGAATTCGCTTACAATTCACAGTTTGGCCACGACTGAATGTTCAGTAATTTTCATGTTCATGTTTTTGGTCAGAAAATCATTATTTACTGAGTAATACTTTTTGCTCTTGCTCCTTCCCGAGCATTGCTCGCCCCTTCTTCCGGAAGTTTCATTTCTACAAACTTTTGTATCTACTGTAGATGCATAAAATTAATTGAGCCAAAGCGAGCAAAAAAATGAAAAGGAGTGGCTGCCAAACCGAAAATAACCAAAACAGTTCACAAGCAAACACTCCTCGCGTAACATGGTTGACTCAATTCTACTTAAAATTGTTACGAACACTATTGCTTTAACTGAATCAATAGCATCGTTATCGTTTCGTCAACCAAAAGTACTTGAATTCTTGGGTTGAATTTTTTTTGTTATTTAAAATGAAGACTAGTAAATAAATGTGAAACAAAAAAGAATGACATGCCATATTTAAGTTTTTCGAGTGAGTACTTGAACTTCAAATAAAGGCAAAAACACTTATTTAGTCAACAACTACTCACCAAAATTGTGTTCAGGCTTTTCCAGAAATACTAAGAAATCAAATTATACATCTTGTGCGTCAAATTTCTTCTATAAATCAGAAAGCATGAGCAAAAACTAGGGCATCTTTTTCTGCTTGCTATATTTATGGAAACTGTCAATTATGGCTTTTTCTTTAGTGATATAATTGAGAGACATTGTTATTTTCCGGTCGAAATGCGTCAAAATTTCTAAAAGGGGCGCGCTTCAAATTCTTTTTCTGAAAAATACGGTTTGCTTATTAAGTTTAAGTCCGGGGTGGCTAACTCATAGAGTAATTTCAGATAAGGTACACCATCTGTTCGTCACGCTATCTCATTTTCGGCCGGATATATTCGTGCAACTTCTTAGTCTAAGCCAATCCTAATCTTAATCTTATATCTCCTAATCTCAATAGATCTAGTCTATACTGGGGTGGCGTCCCTCATGCTTGAAGGACTGAATGCTTGAAATCGATTTTAGGTTACTTTCAGCCAATCAGAATTGAGTATTCAAAATCTCAAAATAAATGGCGAAAATCTCAAAGTAAGAAAATAAATCCAGGCCATTAGTGTTAATATTGACTGATTAGATAATATGCAGATGAGTTTTCAAGACTGGAAAATTCTTATGATTTTGACCTCCTTAATCTTGATGATTATCTGAATAGTATTGCGGTTGTAAACCGCAATTTGTAATATTTTTGATTTTTTTCCACTGATTTAATACATTTTTGTTAATATTGACTCCGACTTTGTAAGAAAGACCTTAAGCCAATAGAAACGCTTAGCAATTTTGATTGGTTAAATTTTTTCAAGCATTCGGTTTTTCAAGCATGAGAACCCTCCCCGTATACCTTATACTGGTATTTGCGAGTTAGATATCTTGAACTGTTTATTTTGTTCTGTTGCTGAAACTATGAATAGTTTCAGCGTTACAAATTTTTATAAGTGTTAGTTATGGATCATGATTGCCCGGGTTGATAAAAAATGGTTATCATACATTTTTCATATATGAAAAAAATTCTTATTATAATCTTTCATACAATTTCATAGAGCAAAAGTATATGTAAAAAAAAGCAAAATAAGCATTTTTTCCATAAATGAAATGGTATGATACGCATTTTTTCCATACTATGAAATTGTATGATAAGCATAAATGAAAATTCAAAAAATTTTTGTTTCGAAATTTCGTGTTTCAACCGAAACATTAACAAAGGACTTTTTGTCATGAGAAAGCCCAGAGTGTAACTGGCAGTTACCACGCAGATAAACTGCATTTGGTTGTTTCAGCCATGAAAGTTAATTTTAACATTTTCACATTTTAACATTTTAACATTTTAGCCATATACCAAAAAGTATCTTTTTGAATATGGCTAGATAACTTTTAGCTTAAAATTATGATGGTTGAAAAGAAAAGGCCTGTTTTTTTTTACAAATCTATTTTTATTATAGCTAATGAAACAAAAGATAATAATCGTGTTTACAAAAAAAAAACATTTTCATTTTCATGTGATTTTTGGGTTTTTTTTTGGGTGAAAAACTCATCCTGGACTACGTTATAAACTCAAAAATGTCAAATTTTGCATGCAATTTTTTTTCCGTAAAAGTTATATTTTAGCAAAAAAGCAAATTTGCAGCCAAAAAAGGGATAAACAATTTTTTATCTCAAATTTTTATTTTTGGTTTATGAAAAAAATGCATATCATACAATTTTCATATATGTTTTATCAATAATATAGTTGGATATAGAATTTTCAATGCGATCGATATAGAATTTTCAAGCTGGCTCCCTGGTTATTATTTTTGCTGAAACACTGAATAATTTGTCTTCCTATTGAATTCATTGTATTAAGTTAACAGGTGAAAAAAAACAGACAAAGTCAAAAATTCTAGTTGTTAAACTTCCATTTACACGAAATGTCAATTACTGTTTGATAAGATTCATATCTAGCCAAATGAATGTAATTCATCTGGCTTGCAACAAGTCAAAGTGAGTTTTCTCTTGAGACAATTTGATTTGCCGTTAAGGCTACACCTTAACAAAAAATGACTAAATTACCAACTTTCAAATCCTCATGGTCTTTCTTAAAACGAACTTAGATGAAACGGACTTTTTTTGTGCTAAGGGCATCGGGTATTCACACTATGCAAAATAGATTATGTCAAATTTGACAGATAAAAAGTCCAGATTGCCTGGACCAAAAAAAAACATCAAAAACAAATATGTAGTCACTTTCTTTGATAGTCAGAACAAAAAGTAGTTGTCTCGGCAAAATCTACCCGAAAAAGATTGTTTTGTTTCTTTTTTTTTCCAATTGGTTTATGCTGCAGTCATTCGAAAAAATTACTGTCCTAAGTAACAAAACTTACTGTGAAATATTATCAAAATTTAGCCAAAATATACTTCAAAACAAATGTTCTGTTAAGTTTTTTTGTGATAATTAATAATGGGGCCACTGTTTTAAACATGTGTGTTTCTAGATTACAATTGCTCTTGTCGGAAGCTCAGCTGTGTTTGCTGTCTTTGGATCTGTCCAATACGCAATCTTGTTTATTGCATTTTTATGGATCGATCTGAGCAACCCGGACGAAACGCTCATCTTCATGGGGATGGCCCAAATTGTTGGCTCTATCGGAGTACTTCTCCGCAGTCCCATTCTGCTCTTCATGAAACCAATGCGTGAAGCATTGAGGCGTGCAGTTTTTTCGTCCAAATAATCAAATAGACAAGTATCTCCTCTTCATTCACCCAATGAAGACTGCATAATCATTCCAAAATTGTTTCCAAATCAGTTTTTCAGCCAATTCCCTTCGTAATCCTAGTTTTCCTTTTAAAAAATATTTTCCCAATTCAGATTGAAAAAATTGTTTGAAACGTCTTTTTATTCAGTAGTTAGTTTTGAGAACAGCAGTGTGACCCAGTTAGTACTACTTTATGGCATCCATTTTTTAAAATTGATTCAACATAAAAGGTCACAATAGTGCCTTAGGACAGGTCAAGATCCATTTTTGGTTCTGATAATCAGTCTTGTAAAATGTATAACAGATAGCAAAACATAATCTTGACATGGAGTCCTGGTCTTGAATCAAATGATTTTTTAGTCTTAAGCAACTGCAAAATGAGTTTCCGATTAATGACATTTGGAACCGCAAATTTAAACATATAAATTAAGAACCTCAACAGTATTCGAGCTCATAAAACCAGTATATTGTACCTGATTAAAAGTCTATATTCCGTAGCAAAGATGTATACTGCATCCTGTATCCTTCATCCTGTATAAATCATCCTGTTTTCTCTATCCTGTCATTACAAGGCCAAACTGTGCATTCTGTGCACTGTATGTGGATTCCGCAACAGGCCAAATTCTGATTTGTAGCGGAATCCGCAACACTGCTACATTTCTTTGATCTTTTTTGCTGTTTTGGACTCCACAAACAAATACCTAAAACACTGTACCGTTCAAAATTGCTCCAAAAATAGGCGAAAATTCAGAATCCGCGAACGAAAATGCGGAATCCACAAACAAATAAAAAGACATGTGTATAATTGAATTGAGCAGTTGCGGAATCCGCAACTGTAAGCGGAATCCCTAAATTGTAAATGGAATCCGCAAATTGTAAGTGGAATCCGCAAAATGTAAGAAGAATTCACATTTTGTCTGCGGATTCCGTTTACGTATACGTATGTGTAGTATCATTTAAAACTATATCTTTTAGAATACACATTTCCTTGAGAATAAGACATTCAGAGCTCTAAATTTGTTTAATAATTGTGAGTCAGCTATTCAGAAAGATTTGAATAGCTAACTCATAATTTCACTCTGTGATCTCATCTTAAACACTATCTTCATAAAAGGAATTCACGCTCCCAAATACTGAATCTCAAGTACTGAATCCGAAATACTGAATCTCAGATACTGAATCCTAAATAGTGAATTTATTCGGCGATATCTCTTCAGGACTCTGTCATCTCATCCCAAAAACTATTTTCATGATTTGAATTCACATTCCCAAATACTGAATCTCAAATACAAAATCTCAATTAGTGAATTTCAACTACTGAATCCCAAATACTGATCTAAGTCGGCAATATGTCAACCCACTAATGAATCCCAATTATCGTAAAAATTGACCCAATTACCAAATTACCCCAATCCGTTTATTTGGTGTTGTGATTACAAATTATGATCCCAAAAACTGCTTTCAAAAATGAAAAAAGTGACATCTATCGATTTAGTTAACCAATGTTTTAAGAATTGTTCATGGACAATACTTGAGTCCTTGCTTTTAAATTCCGCTAGTGCATATGCAAGTTCAGTAATAAATAAATTTCTGAATTCCTTTACAGCTGGCGGAATCCACTTACAGTTGCGGAATCCAGAACAACTAGCTATATTTGCTTGTTGCGGAATCCGCAACAAAATAAATGGGCCGAAAAAAAAATACTTTACAAGTATATGTACGCTGAACCCACGTAAATATTGTAACTGGAATCCACTTACAATTTGGAACATGTTTAAATACTTGTGTCTGGAACCCAGGAACATACAGACACAAAATTTTGCGCCTATCCAGTGCACAGTTTGGCCTCGTAATTGTATACGGTATCTTGTAATTTGTTACTGTATTCTAAATCCTGTAAATATATACTGCTTTGATACTGTATATACTGCTTTGTCTTGTATCCCGGCTTTGATGATATAGTGTACAGATTTCATCTGGATTTTTATGATGCAGGATTTCAGATTAATCTTGTATCCTGTATCCTGATAGATCATAGTTTTTATAAATTATTCTGCACCTTCTACCAAAAAAACTGTGTTATCAATGTTGCGAATCTTGTGCGAATTGACTAAGGAGAGCTACCCCTTGAAAAACATGTATAGTCTGAATACAAAAGAATAAATTTTAGTTATTTCGAATTATTAGGGAAGAGAATTTGTTACCTGTTTCGAGATTCAAAAATTATTTTTGGGGCCGGCACTCAAATTGACCGCCCTCTCGCCAGATAAACCTTGATAGATTCAAGGTTATTAATATCTTCTCTATCGCTCATCAGCCATGACAGCTTTCTTCTAAACTTCTCTCATAAAATTTTATCTTTTAATTACTTTAAATGCTATATATCACTGAAAAGAAAAGTTATCTGACCAAATCGGCTAGTATAAAAAAATTATAGACATTTTAACGACTCTTTGAACTGAAAAAGCTTGACTAATATTGGTTAACCTAACTATTTACAATTTCAACCTTTCATTGGACATCACGAAAATACTAAAAACATTTTGCATTTTTTTTAGTTTATTCTTAAAAAGGAATAAGAGGTCCTGTATGCAACCTGTACTCTAATTGATTGATAAACTATTTCATCCAGCATGTATTACACGAACAAACCGGTGCTAAATTGGAATTCATTCTCAATTCCTCATTTTGCTATCGTGCTCTAAAAAAAACTTTACCTTGTCCTCTAACCTAACTTAATTCAAATCCAAACTTAATCATCTTAAAAGGAAAAAAATTTCGGCCCAAAAGAGAGAAGGAACTATCTAGGCCCACTACGAAAGGATCTATGAGGTGTGTTTTTTTTTTCTGACTGACGTTTTTCAACGAACAAACTGAGAGAAATTCAATGAGCTTATGCTAACTTAAGGTCATATTCACAATAAATCAACACTAATATGAGCTGCTAATTTAGTACAAATTTAAAATTTAATTTTTTACCCAATTTTAATCAAATTAAGTCCAAATAATTTTCCATTTTCAAATAAGTCAGATTGACCTGATTTAAATTCCATTTTAACAGAGTTTTGCCCAAAAACTGTCAAAAAAAAAATCCGATAAAGCAAAGTAATTTTCCATTTTATGTTCTCAGAATATATCAAATAACGCCAAATTAGGCAAGATAAGTTTCGATTTCAACAGAATTTTGTACAGTTTATATCGGGACAGGTCCAATTAGGCAAATTAAACTCCCCTTTTAACAACATTTTGCACATTTCTGGTCAGAATATACCTGAATAAATTAAATAAATTTACATTTTAACATTTTTGTCAATTTGTGATCAAAATAAGCACAAACAAGATACGTAAGCTACAACTTAACCTAAACAAATTTCCTTACCATTCAGCCACTTAAAATAGAAGAACTGCCAACAAATCTCTGAACCACACAATTTTGCTCAAAATAAGCATAATTAACATAGGAAAACTGACAATTAACCTGAAACTCACCCAATGTTGTTCCAAATAAGCACAAAAAAGATCAATAAATCGCCAATTAAACTCGACATTCACCCAAACTTGATCAACACAAAACCAGTTAAGATGGCTGCCTATTTCAGATTTTAAAAAATTTCAAGCAATACGAGCAAAATAGCGCAATTAATCTAAAAAATTTAAAATTTTTCATGGAAAATACCCTTTTTGATCAAAACATGTCCTTAAAAGACCAGAAAAAGTCAAACTTAGCCAAATGTAGAAAAAAAAGCCAAATAAGGTAGTAAAACTTCAAAATACACTAAATTTACCCAAAGTTGTTAAAAATTAGCCAAATTAAGATAAACTAGATTAAATTTAACTGAACTTCACCCAAAATTGGTCCGAATAACCCCTACTAAATTAGATATAACTCAGTTCTATTTTTAAAAAATTACCAAAAACTGGTCAAAGTGAACTTAAATTGGCGAAAAACTAACATAAGCAGTAGATTGATCAAAGTTCATTTTTTTCAAATAAATTTCAAATAAAACAGAAAATTACCCATTAACTCAACAAACACAACGCTCAATTAGAAGAGAGTTTACCCCAATTTAGTCAAACTGATTTTTTTTATTTGCTTGAAAGTCAGATAATTATACAAATAGTTCACTGTTTGGCTATTTGAGCTAATTAAAATAAATGAAAATGGAAAAAAGCTACAAAATTAATCAGAAAAAGCTAACGCGAAAGCATTGAAAGCTAAATTCAGCTAAAATTAGTTCACTTTTTTAAAGTTAGTCTCAAATATTAATAGAACAAGTTCATATAGGTTGAGTTGTCACCAAAATCCTATCAAATTCAACTCTTTTATGACTTTGAAAAAAGTACTACTGGAATTTATTTAGATTATATAAATAAAAGAAAAAAACCTAAAGCTTAGCCAATTCCGTTCAACAGTCAACTTAATTACCGTAGAAAAGCATTATTTAAAGAAAGAAATAACATAGAAGTGAAATCAATTTAATTAACTCGACCTTTGCTTTAAGATAACAATAAAAGTAGGAATTAAAACGACTAAAACTCTTTCGTATATTACTATTCGAATCACGAATTTTTAATCCTTCTCCGAAGATACACTCTAGAAAAAATATAGTTCTCCAACAAATAAACATTCCAGAAAACATAATCTATTTACCAGACGAGTGATTAACTGCTTCGCTTCTGATTGCTTTTTAAAATAACGCTAGATCATTTTAAAGTGTCCCATTCATACCTAAAACCCAATTAAAAATAATTCGAAGCTGTTTGAAACAAACTTTTAGGAAAAACAAAAGCTTGAATAAACAACAATCCTAACAAAAAACCTGGTCAAAAAATTCAAAGAACCATGTTCCTTAAAATGGTATTTTTTAGCCAAAACTGAAAAACTTCAGAAAGATCTTCGCATTAATACAAAAAACGTAAAACTATTGTAAAACTTCTAACTAGTAAAATAAACATAAGCAACTTTAAAGCTCTTAATCAGAGTTAAGTCCACAAAGTTACAAAGTAAATTGCCAACATCCAAAAAGATCAAGTTATCCTCTTGTCCAAACTTCCCAACCAAAATAATCACGAATTAACTATTTTTCCCACAACAATACACCAGAAAGAACTTTTATTCAAAAAAGCTTCCTAGCACTAATATTATATTCAAAAAAAGTTATTACCAAACCCAATTAACTTCGGAATAATTGATTAAAAAATTGATTAAAAAATTTTTTTAACTCTCACAATTGATCAGTACCCAAAAAAGTCCAAGAATTTAAGTACTAATAACCAAATTTATTAAGGATAAAACAAAAATGGCAAAAAAGTATCATATCCAGATCTAGCTCTTAAAAAGCTTTCAGGTTTCGACCCGAATGAAGATGCAAGAAGTTTTCTCAAAAGAGTAGAAAAAAAAGATAGTTTTTCCCTAAGCGCTGGACCAACAGGCCCATACGATGATCAAGACTCATTTAAAAAAGACAAAAAGATGTATTTCGTTCATTATTACGAGGTCCAGCCGCTCAATGGTATCAGGGATTAGCAGCACACTTAGATTGGAATGGTATAAGAGAGCAGTTTATAGAGAGATTCACTGATGATATGGATAAGTATAGAAGACGAATGGAAGCATAAAACGTAAAAAGTCAACCTGATGATTTCATCAAAAGTTTTATTTACACACTTTAAGCACTGCAATAGGTCGTGAATGACCAATTTCTACTTTTAATGATGATCAAACAAAATAAAAAAAAATTGAATTTTTTGTGCGAGGTTTGAGATTGCCAGTTTTGAAACAACCAGCACATCAATTTCTAATTGAGAATGCACCTGCAACTTGGCAACAATTAAAAAGTCATATAGCTAACAAAGAATGTTAAGTTTCATCGCTTGTAGTGAATTCACTGCAACAGCCTCAATCCGTGTTTTTGACAAATCGGAATTTGAAAGAATAAGGGATCAAGTCAAGGAATTACCAGTATTAATGAAAGATCACAAAAAAACTAAACGCATTCCCTAAACCAATTGAACCAAGAAAGAAACAAAATCATACCTGATCCTGCAAAAATTTTCGCAAATCAGATCGCAGAGGAAGCGTTTGTTTGGAACATCGGAACCATAAAGAACAAAATCAGAAAACAACACAATGTCGAGAAACTTTTTCAGACAATTACAATAGCAGATCTAGATTCAGAAACCGAACCAGAGACTAGAAACTATAACAGAGACCATCACAGAAACTACGAAACTAGATGATCCAAATTCAACAAGAGTTGTTTCCATTGGACCTCCAAATTTAGTCGTTATAAAAGTAGTATCTTTCAAAGTTGATAAAACGATTATACACCTATAACACATTCAGTTTCCCTTAAAAAACCAAATTCTATTCTGTTCAACATTCCTACCGGAATTAAAACTGTAAGACTCGAAAGAGCCATAGGTAAAAAGAATGAGATTATAAAAAAGAATTCAAAACCCATGTTTAGTGTGCAAGATAACTTTATGGAAACTTAGTTAAGCAACGTCGAAGAGTTTAATCAAATTTTCCACAAAGTGAACAACTAAAGTTTCAGTTTGAAAAAGACCCATTAGAAACAAGAATATAAACAAAAGACAAAAAAAAACAGAAGGAGTTTGATTACACCAATAATTACGAACAAGAAACCGATTCCAGTAAAGAGCTAAGACATCTCAAACTAAACACAGATTTAAAATTTAAGGTTAACCTGAAAAATGCAAATGAAAGAAATTCAATTTAATCTTGATAACAAAAATTAAGAAACTCGATTTAACCCATACGATTTACCCAAATTCTACATATTCGGTTTTCCCAATCAGATATCAACAAAAAGCCAAATCACAAGATTAAATGATCATTTTGATACAAAACAGAGATGTACATTCACAGCAAATATGTGATAGAAATTAGTAAAACAATTTTTTCATATTAAACTGCTTACCAAATGAAAACTAACAAAGCAAAGACCCTCAAGAGAACCATTGCCTTATCAGGAAAAAATGATTAGCTTTTTTGATTAATTAAGTAAATGTTAGATTATAAGAGAAATTAGAAGCAGGACAAAAACGGAATCCGAAATTACAATCCTATAGTAATACTACCAAATAGTAACATCGTTAAACTTGTCTTTGACGCAAATTATTTGAACTCAATAACTGTTTTGAATAGATATTCATGGCCACTTGAGCCTATAGGGTCATTTATCACTTATTTAAGTGGTCACTATTTTACAACAAGCGACTTGTGCTCAGCTTATAATCAATTATCACTCAACAAAGAAACCTAACAACTAACAAATTTTGTCATAGGATCAAAACAGTGTACCTTCAAAAGAAGCTTCTGTGGACTTTTCGGTCTACCCCATTGTTTCAGCAGAATAATTCTAATAATTTTAAACAATTAATAAAAACAAAACAAACCGTATACTTTATTGACGCTACAGTTTTTCAAGCTAAGGCTGTTAGAACTGCTAAGAAGAAAAATTTGAAAGCACTTTTTTGTAATTTATTGCTAAAATAAATATTTCATCTAGTCATGACAAACAATGCACTATTAAGAAATCCAAGATTGAAAGCTCAACCAGAGAAAATAATGTTTTTACTAAGGCAAGTACAATGTTTAGGTCATGTAGTAAGTAAAGACAGTATACAATAAGTAAAATGAAGATAAAAAACCTTAAGACATTAAGAATTCCGGAAAAAAAGCGAAACGTTGTAGAACTCTATGATTCTATAGTATGTACATGAAAAATTTGCATGTCGATTCGAAGCCCTTTTATGATCTACTTAGAAACGATACTGATTTCAAGTGGACTCCAAAACCTGACGAACTGTTTCTAAAAAAGTAAAAGACAGAATAAGTGCCGCTACTATCTTAACCAAAAGAGAATTATTTTAATGTCACAGTATATTCATCATTTATAGGGATAGAATCAAGTTTGATGCAAAAATTTTTCTGAATAAAACACATAATGATGTTTATTTCAGGAGTTTTTTTTGAAAAAAAAAGAACAAAAAATGTCAATTACTGCTAAACAACTCTGTGGCGTAGTGTCAGTTTTACAAATTTTTGAACACTTCATATCAATCACGAAGCTTTAGTTTATATATAGGGCAGAAGAGGCAAACGTTCACAGATATATATTTTAGATTTATGTTAGTTATATCTCAGTTTGACAATTTCTGTTTCAAAACCAAAAAGGGACAACCTAATTTTTCCAGATACACTCAGTAGAAATTCAATAGTAAACATCTTGAAAAACACTAATTGAAATTTAAAAAGAAAACCGATCTATTTTCTATTTTACTATGAAGTTGGTAACAAAGAAAAATAGTTCACTGTACACGTTTCCGAGAAAAAGCATTTTGACAAAACTTTCCCAGTCCTAAAACCAACTAGATTAGCAATTACAGAGCTTAAAGTTAACAACAAAAATTAACCAACGTTTCACATGGAAATATGAAAGAGAGTATGTGTTCTCTGTTTGAAATTAGTGATTGTTTTTTACAAAGATGTTCGATAAACCAATATAAGATGATATCAAAAAAGAAGCCTCTTCATACCTTAAATGAAAAAAAAAATCAGACCAGAATTACTCTGAACTGTACTTTGAGTTAAATGACACTCCAGCCCAATTAGAAAACTTTATTTCAAATTATGACTTAGATAACCAAGAAAACATAATTGATTTTGAAACCACTGTAGACGACGAAAAACGTTGTCAAATTTTTTACTTTCAAATCCTTTAGTAACACTACCAAAAAGTAACATCGTTTAACTTGTCATTGACGCAAACTATTTGAACTCAATAACTGTTTTGAGTAAATATTCATGGCCACTTGAGCCTATAGGGTCCTTTAACACTTTTTTTTAGTGGTCACTACTTTACCACAAGCAACTTGTGCTCAGCTTTTGATCAAGTATCACTCAACAAAGATCCCCAACAACTAACAAACTGAGTCATAGGATTAAAACAGTGTGCCTTCAAAAGAAGCTTCTTTGGACTTTTCGGTCTACCCCATTGTTTCAGCAGAATAATTCTAATAATTTTGAACAATTGATAAAAACAAAACAAACCATATACTTTATTGACGCTACAGTTTTTCAAGCTAAGACTGTTAGAACTGCTAACAAGAAAAGTTTGAAAGCACTTTTTTGTAAAATATTGCTAAAATAAATATTTCATCTAGTCATGACAAACAATGCACTATTAAGAAATCCAAGATTGAAAGCTCAACCAGAGAAAATAATGTTTTTACTAAGGCAAGTACAATGTTTAGGGCATGTAGTAAGTAAAGACAGTATACAATAAGTAAAATGAAGGTAAAAAACCTTAAAACATTAAGAATTCCGGAAAAAAAGCGAAACGTTGTAGAACTCTATGATTCTATAGTATGTACATGAAAAATTTGCAAGTCGATTCGAAGCCCTTTTATGATCTACTTAGAAACGATACTGATTTCAAGTGGACTCCAAAACCTGACGAACTGTTTCTAAAAAAGTAAAAGACAGAATAAGTGCCGCTACTATCTTAACCAAACGAGATTTATTTTAACGTCACAGTATATTAATCATTTATAGGGATAGGATCAAGTTTGATGCAAAATTTTTCTGAATAAAACACATAATGTTGTTTATTTCAGGAGTTTTTTTTTGAAAAAACAAGAACAAAAAATGTCAATTACTGCTAAACAACTCTGTGGCGTAGTGTCACTTTTACAAATTTTTGAACACTTTATATCAATCACGAAGCTTTAGTTTATATGTAGGGCAGAAGAGGCAAACGTTCACAGATGTATATTTTAGATTTATATTAGTTATGTCTCAGTTTGACAATTTCTGTTTCAAAACCAAAAAGGGACAACCTAATTTTTCCAGATACACTCAGTAGAAATTCAGTAGTAAACATCTTGAAAAACACTAACTGAAATTTAAAAAGAAAACCGATCTATTTTCTATTTTACTATGAAGTTGGTAACAAAGAAAAATAATTCACTGTACACGTTTCCGAGAAAAAGCATTTTGACAAAACTTTCCCAGTCCTAAAACCAACTAGATTAGCAATTACAGTGCTTAAAATTAACAACAAAAATTAACCAACGTTTCACATGGAAATATGAAAGAGAGTAGGTGTTCTCTGTTTGAAATTAGTGATTGTTTTTTACAAAGATGTTCGATAAACCAATATAAGATGATATCAAAAAAGAAGCCTCTTCATACCTTAAATGAAAAAAAAATCAGACCAGAATTACTCTGAACTGTACTTTGAGTTAAATGACACTCCAGCCCAATTAGAAAACTTTATTTCAAATTATGACTTAGATAACCAAGAAAACATAATTGATTTTGAAACCACTGTAGACGACGAAAAACGTTGTCAAATTTTTTACTTTCAAATCCTTTAGTAATACTACCAAAAAGTAACATCGTTTAACTTGTCATTGACGCAAACTATTTGAACTCAATAACTGTTTTGAGTAAATATTCATGGCCACTTGAGCCTATAGGGTCCTTTATCACTTTTTTTTAGTGGTCACTACTTTACCACAAGCAACTTGTGCTCAGCTTTTGATCAAGTATCACTCAACAAAGAAACCCAACAACTAACAAATTGAGTCATAGGATTAAAACAGTGTGCCTTCAAAAGAAGCTTCTTTGGACTTTTCGGTCTACCCAATTGTTTCAGCACATTAACCCCATTTATTTTGAACTATTGAAAAAAAAACAAATCGTATTCTCTATTGACGCTACACTTTTTCAGGCTACGACTGTTAGAACTGCTAAGAAGAAAAGTTTGAGAGCACTTATTTGTAAAACATTGCTAAAATAAATATTTCAGCTAGTCATGACAAACAATGCACCATTAAGAAATCCAAGATTGAAAGGTCAACCAGAGAAAATAAAGTTTTTAATAAGGCAAATACAATTTCTAGGGCGTGTAGTAAGTAACAAGTAGCGTGTAGATAGTATACAATCAGTAAAATGAAGGTAAAAAACCTTAAGACATTAAGAATTCCGGAAAAAAAGCGAAACATTGTAGGAACGTTATGATTCTATAGTATGTACATGATGAAAAACTTGCATGTCGATTCGGAGCCCTTTTATGATCCACTTAGAAACGATACTGATTTCAAGTGGACTCCAGAACCTGACGAACTGTTTCTAAAAAAGTAAAAGACAGGATAAGTGCCGCTACTATATTAACCAAACGAGATTTATTTTAATGTCCCAGTATACTCATCATTTATAGGGATAGGATCAAGTTTGATACAAAAATATTCCGGAATGAAACGCATAGTGTTGTTTATTTCAGGAAATTTTAAAAAATACGAACAAAAAATGTCAATTACTGCTAAAGAACTCTGTGGTGTAGTGTCAGTTTTACAAAATTTAGAACACTTCTTATGAGGATTATTTCACCCTATTCATTGATCACGAAGCTTTAGTTTATCTATAGGGCAGAACAGATCTGTAGGGAGAAGCAAACGTTCACGGATATATTTTAGGTTTACGTTAGTTAGATCTCAGTTTGACAATTTAATAATTACAAGTTTATTTCGAAGGAAAACTGAGCTATAAACCTTCCATGCAAACTTAATTTGACCAGGATAATTTTTCTAAAACTTTAAACAAACTTAATGAAGAAGGAAAATCATTAGATCTTAATAAAGAAACATTTCAAAATGCAACAAAACAACGATCCAGTTTAAAGAAAAAAAACAACTAGTCAAAGAAAACAAGAGAGATATCAAAAGTATTCATCAGACAACTCAAAGCCTTATTGTCATACATGAACAAGTTCAAAAAAATGTTATTCACAGAAAGTGTTTCAATCATTGAGCAAGCATGTGATAAGACTGAAACAAAAGAAACACAAATATGTGTTCTAATGTCACTCATAATGAAAAACATTTGAACTTGCTTTTAGAGATCAACTGTTAGGACTTGTATGTAAATCGAACATGAAACAATTGTTTCTGGCCTTGTATGTTTAAATGGATAACACATCTTATAGCAGGGTGTCTTTTGTGTCAACAAAAAATAAACAAAACTGACAGGATCTTAATCACATACCATTGAGAAAATGATCAGACACTATACCCTTCCCACGAAAAACAAATTGACCACAAACGCGCTATTAATCCACAATCAATTGATAGAAGTTTTGCTAGGTAATCGTAGATTTTTTTCACAATTTCTACAAATGTATCCAGTAACAAAAACCGCAAATGCCTCTGTTTTTAAAAAAAACTAGTACTACTTAGGAACTCAGAACTGAATTTTAATTCTTAATTCTGTCAAAGTCTACCACTACATAGACACACTTCCATACCTTTTTTTTTAAAGAGAAGAAAACAATAATTGTCTTTTATTAAGAGAGAATCAATTCAAGTTTAACTACAGCACAGCATAACAGAAAAGCTTAGAAGCAATTGGAAAAACTCATGGATATCGCAATAAACACAAATTAGGAAAATCTATTGATTTGAGACACAGGTTTTTGTGGAAAACTACGCTCTAGAAGAGTGAATATCAAAAAACAACTAAATTAGTCAAGATCCGGTCCATACACAGTCGTTGAAAATAACCAATGTAATTTTTGAAAATTCACTAGAATCCGACAACAACAAAAAAGTAGCCTACAGAACCTTTTTAGTGGGATATTTCCTTATGGAAGAAAACGCAAATTAATTATTTTATGATTTTATTCTCAAAAAAGATTCTTTTGAATCATTTTTGTGAAAGCATAATGCAAACAAGAAATAAAACACTCAACACCCGATCAAATAGTGAATCGTTCCAAACCCCCTCACGGTCACCCAAATTTTTACTGATCGAAATTCATCACAAACGAGAAAATAATATACAAGAACCGGAAATCGATCAAGAAAAGATTCTAACCAGAACTGATCCAGATTATCAGGAACATAGAACTGATACTTTACAAACTACCCGTACTCCTAAAACAATCCATAGAATAATAGTTTTGACGCCTTCCCAAACAGATACCACTAACGAAAGAAATTTAACAGATTAACTTTCACATCATCAATTTCAAGACAACAAATTCTTCCCAGTCATCAAGTTTCAAAGAAAACTACTCACAACGCAGAACTTGAGAACGAGCTCGAGGACTAGCCAATTTCCTTGCAGGGTACAACTTAACGATACACATTGAAGTTTTAACGAAAATTTCAGATTTAAGCCTTTAACCAGGATCATCAATTATATGTATTAAATAAATGTTACTATCAAAAAAAAAGTAGCAACACATCATGAGAATCTTTATTAATTTTCTCAAAATAGACAAGATAATAAAATTATTATCAAAATCAAAGAAGTGAGAATGATCAAATATTAGTGAAATCTTTTATTCACCCTCGAAGTCATTTTACAAGCATCCAGACTGATCAGTATAAAAATATCGGGATTTCCTTTGGAGCCTAGCAAAATGGGATAGGATTTCAATGGGATGTGTTCTAATAAATTTGAAATCCAATCCCATTGGTAAAACTTAACAATAGATGAGCAATTGTGCATAAACTTTAAATGTTCATTTTTACTCATCCTTTTTAATTTATCTGTTTATGTTAATATCGTTTTAACTCTAGGACCAAATTGACTATAATTTAAGATATAATGTAACCGAGTCATATAATTTAATTTACTAATTGAAACGAAAAGATCTATCAACGACCCATTGTTTCTTTTAGTAAAGGATCAACCGTACATTCTCCTCCCCCTTAAGTGACTTACCGTAGAATGCCCTCTTCAAGCAAGTAATGTTTCTTAAAAACAATTCTGTATAAAAAATGCTTTTCAAACAAACGCATAAAATTGTTTTTTTAACATTTTTTTACGCGATTGCATTTGTATGCTGCTAATTTCTTGGATTAACCTTTGAAGTCAATTTTTTTAATAAAACGACAGATTTTGAACAAATCTAGGCTATACTCAAATATTTCCCCCCTCCCCTAAATCAATTTGAGAGAGAGAGAGAGAGAGAAAGAAATTGTACGGTTAATCCAAGGGCTGAAACCGCTTGTACACATACCTTATATCTACTTTACAATTCCAAACTTGAGTCTGGAGGCGGGAAAAACAAAAATTTGGTATAGGAATCATTCGAAAGAAAGCCCGTACTAAGGTGATTCTCTGTGCAAGATCTGAAATTTTTTACTTCTTTCGTAGTTTGATTATCAGATCAGTTTTTTCAAGTTTCAGATCTTGATAAGAATTTGATATCTGAAATTTGGATCTCAATAGACAGTTTCAGATCTGAAATATTCTTGAAGAACAAATTTCAGATCTCAAAATACAACTGAGAAACCCTTTGTTGGATATTTGCATTTTCATAAAAAATTGCCTTTACAATTTTGATGTTTCTGCAATACATATTTATGTTTGGAATAACTAGCAGTAAAAAAACTTAGAGCTAAAAAAATTAGCGGTAAAAGCTCTTTTTGAACTAAATTTCTCGTTAAACTGTGTTGGAAAAATTTCGAAACGTTTTAGAAGACCTTTCAAACTCTTGATTTTCATTCGCTAGTTATGTGACACTCTCTCATTTGCGACTTTGCTGAGTACCTGATAGTAGTTAGCAGAAGCTATCAAGTGCGAAAGAATCAAAAATAGCTAAATTTGTGTCAGAATTAATAAATTTTTAGATCTGAAATAACCAAGACAAACCAAATTTCAAATCTGAAATTAGATCTGCAATATATTAATTTCAGATCTGAAATAACCATGAAAAATGAAAAATCTGAAATGAACCCATTCCTAAATTATCCAATCGTTATTTTAACAATTCACAAACCATTTCAACCTGAATTTTATATCTGAAAAGACGGTGACTTAGAACATTTACGAGGTACGGGAGGCCAGCTACCATATAAACCACACAAAGTATGGAGAGGTATGAGCCAGTCAAAATGAGCAAATCTATTAGCCAACTAAAAAGCACGATGTACAAAATGTTAACCAACCGACAGTTACGTTATCTGAGTAGCAGTTTGCCTAGCTTTCGTAAATGTTGCATAAATGGTTTGTAACATTTGTGAACAACATGCAATATTCCACACAAATTACACAAATTATTTAATTGTCGATTAGTTGATAAACTACGTGATGTACATTTCAAAAAAGTTTTTGCTTGGATGCTTTTTTAGCTTTGGCAGTTCTTCTCACTGAGAAGTAAGTTTGCTGCAATTTCTGTTATTTAGCTTTAAAAAACTCCGACAAAGTATGTTCCAACTAAGCGGTACAATCAGTAACCATAATTTTATGATATATCAGAGAGTTAGTCAAACTTTCATTACGAGGACAAACTGCATTTTGTGCATTGTAAGCGATTTCGCAACAAGAACGCTCCCTTTGTTCTTCTTTTGTTCTTTCATTTCCTTTGATCGTTCCGACCTATTTTTAACAAGTTTAAAGACTGGTCTCTGGAATCCAGGAACTTACAGACACAAAACTGTGCCTCTATCCAATGCACAGTTTGGCCTCGTAATGTTTTCTTTCTGATTCAAGATTGGAAATGTTTCAGAGATGGATGGCCGAAGTTTGGCAGTGAACTTTCATTCCACCCTCGATGAATATTACCCAACCGACAGTTCGATGATTATTAACCAAAATTCGATCTGCAATAGATTAATTTCAGTGAACTTAGATCTGCAATAGATTAATTTCAGTGAACTTTCATTCCACCCTCGATGATATGTTGCAACTAAGTTATGTATTAAGTACTGTACTCATAGAGTAATTTCAGATAATGTACACCGTCTGCTCGTCACGCTCTCCTGTTTTCGACCTGATAGATTCGTGCAACTTCTTAGTCTAATATCAATCTTAATCTTACTCTTAAATCTCCTAGACTCAATAGATCTACTGTACACCGGTTTATGCGAGTTAGTTTCCAGAATGAGAACAACTGTATTCTAAGTTTAATTCAAATTGCTCTGGTGCTGAAACTACAAGTAGTTTCAACACTTACAGATAAGTGGGTTGTTAGTTTGATTCTTTGGATCTGTACGTATACTTGAACGTCGAGATGGCCATTGTTCTCTTGCAATGGGTTTACTTTGCTGCGATGCCAAGTCGTACTTTAAATCCTTTGAGTGTAGTGACTGTAGGCAGCATGTCGGATATGTTTTGCCATTCCGTAGTTGGAGTGTGATTGGGTTGTCAAATTCCTTGCGGCTCGTCTTTGGGCTGTATGTACTCTATATACTGCATTGTATTTTTTACACTTACAAATCTTTCTTAATTTTTGTTTTTAGTTATGATCTTGTATTAGTTTTTATCGCAAAAGCGTTTTTGTTTAGTCCGGTTATTTTTAAAAGCTACTCACCCCTGAGTAACTCTCGTCAAAAATAGAGTGTTTGTCACAAAACGTGGATGTAGCACGGTGGGTTAGGCCGGCTATAGAGCATGCTCAGGACGTCCTCTCTGGTGGGTTAGGCTAGGAGTGGGAGTATAAATTCATACTCTCTTTTTTGGAGGGTCCTTTTTGTGTTCAACCTTTCGTGCCTTTTTTATTACTGGTTTTTCTTTTTTTTGTCTTAGTTGTGTCCTTTTCTTCAAAATTCAAATCATTTGTTTTGGATTTGTCTTTCGACTTTTTTGTGTTTTGTTCTTTTGTGTTCAGACTTGAAAGTAGTCTTCAAAAGAAAAATTTATCTAGTTCTAAGCTGGTGTTAATCCGGTTTGAGTACCGTGTGTTTTCTTTTGTTAGTCATGCTGTTAGGTTGTGGCTTGTGGTGTTTAGTAAACTTGGTTTGGTTAGTTTGGATTATTATAAAACTCCTTTCCAACAGGGTTAAAGGAAAGTTTGAAATGTGTTAAAACTGGTTAGAGTTGTTATCAGTGAAAGTTTAAATGGAAAACCATCATTTTAAACTATTCTTCGTGGGCGAGCTGTGCGATTGTGGATAGAATTGTGGGCGAATGACTGTTTAAAACTATAAAGAAGCATCTTTGAAAAAGTTAGTACTGCTGTAACTTTATAGGCAATTTTTTTGTTATTTTACTTATTTGAAGTTATTAATTTTACTGCTTTATTTGGGGGGTTGAAATCATCAATTTATTCTCATTTTAAAAATATTTACTGCATTTGGGAACAAAATTTATATATCAATTTATTGCTGTTTTGGGGTAAACTTTACTGCTTCATTTATTGTAATTGGTTAATATTAATTGATGATTCAAAAAAATATTTTCTGTTTTTGTTTCGTTTTTCTTTTTTGTAGATGATTGATGATCGTGCCTGTGAAAACTAGATAAAAAGAAAAAACCTTAATAAAGAATGGTTAGTTTTTGTTCTAATTTATTAGTATATTTATTTAATTCATATTACTTTATTCGTCTGTGAAGAATCCGTGGGGAAAAACGTCGTGGATGACTTCTGATGAGGTTAGTAAATTAGCTATCAAACGAATGATTTATTTAGTTTGGATAAATGGCCAAAGGAAATTGAGTGATTTAATGATTTTGTGCTCTTCAGTGCTAGATGAGGTTATAAAATTTATGGTTATATCTGGTGTTATGGATGAATTATGGGATCGGGATTTCATGTAGGAATTCGTGTCGGACGATTCGTGGGCGGGATTCGTCTACGTTGAAGGCTTTGGTGAAGGGAAGTTTTGAGGGCTCTTAAGGATCTTCCTAGTTTTGTTTTTATTTATTGGAAGAAACTTGAGAAAATGTACGGGTGTTTAAAAGATCTTTCAAGAAGTGAAAATGTTAATTTATTTTAAAGTGATTTCTGAAATTCAACTTTCTTTAATAATTTAGATTGTGGAATGAATGTTTTATAATTTTTTCGTGGCTTGTTTCGAAGTCGCGATGATTGTCTATGTGGAAATTTTTCTTTTTGATCTTGTGGTAAAAATTTGTTGTCTAAACTTTTAGATATTTGTTTGTTAAGTTCTTTTTTATTTTTTTGTTCTAATGGTTTTTGGGTAGAATTCATATCAATGCTATGACTTTGTTTGTAATTGGAGTTATTGTGAATAACTTTGAGTCCTGTAACGGAGTATAATTGAGTCAGTTCGCGAAGAGCGTACTCTTTCAGATAATAGGGTAAAAAATTGTTCCGCTGTTGAACAATCTTTTTTTGTTTAGGTCTATAAGTGTGTATGTTACATCAGTGTGTTTGTCAATTGATTGATATGGTCATTTTAGGAGTAGTTGTAATTTTTTAGAAATTCCTTTTTGTGTTTAAAATTTGGAGTTAAAACGTATGTTCCAGTTTCTATGTTTGTAGCTGGTGTGAATCGAGAATTTACTTGGGAATTAAGATTTTGTCTTTGTAATAATTTTTTAAATATTTTTTGATAATTTTCATTATGTATTTTGTCTCTGTTTAAAATCCATTCATTGTGTGTACCGGAAGCTAATTTCAAAATTTATGGATGATTAAAGTGATCTTCATTGTGGGTATGTAGTGGTAGATTGTAACATGTTGATTTTTTAGTGGGTTGTCAATAACCTTGTGCATTTTTTGAAGAGTTTGCTGTGAACATTATCGGTTTCCGTAGCTTTTGATTGAAAATCATTTTATAGGTTGATAGTACTAAGGTTGTTGTTATTTGTGAATTATAAGATAAGGAGAATAGTTTTACAGATTTTGACCATTCATTCTATCGTGTGTCATTTCCGTTAATGATACATCAGAGATATTCTTGTAATGAACGGTTCATGCCTTCGACTATTCCATTAGTTCAAGTTGCCTGAGATATACGTGGTTTGTGTTTAATGTTATCTAAGTGGCATAGTGGAATTGTTTCGTTGTTTATAAATTCAGTGCCATTGTCTGTAAAAAGGATTTCGGGTAATCCGAATTTTGCTATCCAGTGATCATAAAGTGCTGTGTATGCATAATAAGCATTACAATGGGGTACTGGGTTAAGTGCTACGTAGTGTGTAAATTCGTCGACTATGACCATTATATATGAGTTTCCTTCTGAGGATGGTGATTTTGGTGCTTTTGTATCAAATGAAATTCTCTGATTGAAATATAGACTATGTCCTTTAAAATCTTGTTTTTCTGCATTTTTTTTGGTTTGGGTATGGTTTGTTTAATTGGCATGTTATACAATCATTGCATAATTCTAAATAGGTGTCCATATATTCCGTGGAGGTTGCAGTGCAAGTTTATTGGTGCGCAAAGTACTGCTACGCTCAAACTCTGTTAGTACACAATTTTTTCATTTTGCATTTTCTTTGTTTTTGAATATATTGAAATCTTGAAAAATTTCTCCCTAGCGCAATTCAAAATGTATTCATCTAAGTTTTTATCCTATTTATAGCCAATAGTCATCTCTGGGACCCAAAGTTCTTAAAATTTTATTTTTTGACCCTAGTTTTGGTGGTTGCGTTTCTTTAGGTATATTTTGGTAAATTTTATATGTGCTTGAACATTCTGTGGGTTTTTCTTCTGTTATTTCTTCTACTGTTTTTTCTAATGTCTTGTTAGTGCTTATAGGTATTGTATAATAATTTAAGAGGAAGCGATCATGATTTTGATAGATATGGGAATGTATTGGTTGTTTGTATATAATAGGTTTGTAGTCATTTTCAACATGTATCATGTTAATTGAAATTGCATTGTCGCTGTAGTGTGATTACGAGGTCATATCTTTCGTCGTTATTTATCCAGATGGGTTTTGTTTGTTTCCTAAATTGTCTCTTGACATAAGGTTTAGGATGATGGATGCAATATTGGGGTTAGTGATTTCTAGTGTCTTAAGCTGTTAGTTCTTACAATTTTTTGTGGTTAACTTAACTCGGAGCGGATTTGTCGGGTTGGAGAGAAAAGCATATACCGAATCGTGAGAAATATTTTTAGTTTCTCGTGGAAAATTATAAATTAGGATAGACTTACCTTATCTTACTTAGGGGTTGTGATTTGTGATCAAGGGTTGGAGAATAGTAAATCGATCCTCAAGGTTAAGGTATAATTAGAACGCAAGTAGTTCGTAAGATACTATTTTATGACCTCCTATGTTTGAGTGTTTTAGCCTGGGTCATTTAAGCGGAAGGGGATCAAGTGAAGCATGAGTAACCAAAGCTCTTCAGTTTTTATCCTAATCAGAATGGTTAGCTAGTTAAAAAAATTCTGTTAATTCTGAGTCTTTAACAAGGGTTGGGAATTGAATCGACGTTTGAGGTCGTTAGACATTAAATATTATGGGAGGGGGAGAACAAAACTGTTCTATTTGATCCAGGGATAAGATTGATGATCAGAAATTTAGATTTAATTTAAATTAATTTAAAGATCCAAGGGAAGCCTTAATAACCAGAAATTTAGATTTAGTTTAAATTAACTTAAAGATCCTAGGGAAGCATTGATGATCAGAAATGTAGATTTAATTTAAATTTATTTAAAGATCCAAGGGAAGCCTTGATGATTTTTTATTTTGAATGAAATTAATTTAAGTGAAAACAAGGATAAGCCTTGATAATTTTTCGATGAAAAAAGTTGAGTTAAAAATGTTAAGTTTTTAGTTTTGATGTTTGTTAGTTTTTGAGATTTGCTGTTTTGTTCTAGGTAATGAAGCTGGAATGAAAGAATGGCTTATATAAACTACCAATTTATGCTTTATACTAACTAATTTTTGTAATTTATATTCAAAAAATATTTTTTTCAAGATGTTTTCAATTTACAGCAGATTTTTCAAGGAGAACGACTAATGTTGTTTTTATCGGTCGTTATTGTATGATTATTAGGTTAAGCGCCATGAAAGGTTATTGAAGATGTTTCTTCAAAATTTATTTTATGTCAGTAATTGAAAATTTAAGTTTACTGCTGGAAGTATTCTAAATATAAACGTTTGATCTGGTGTTTGTCGTACAATCATGAAATCGATTGGTAAATTTCTTCCTAGTCGTACGTCGTCTCTTGTTCGAGGTCTTCATCCAAAACCGGGTAGTTCTCGTATTGTTCGGAAAATTGGCTCTGATATATTGAGTCATAGAGTCAATTCTACCAAATTTTTGTCATAAAACTTTTTTTTTAAATGTGGTCTTTGTCTAATACTAATCTATTTTTTCTAAATCTAGGTTATTTAAGGTCTGTTCGAGACTTTTAGTCGCACCAGATGAGTTATGTTTTATGTACTATACTCATAGAATAATTTAAGATAATGTACACCGTCTGCTCGTCACGCTATCTTATTTTCGGCCGGATAGATTCGTGCAACTTCTTAGTCTAATACCAATCTTAATCTTACTCTTATATATCCTAGAAATTTTTTTCTAGTATTACAGGGCTTAAAAATTGGTGCCATTTTGACCGCTTTATAGTTTCAGCAAAAGCAAAATTTTATGCCTGGAGGGTGATAGTCAAGACCAGTACTGTTCGTAGCTTAGGTTATAAGAGGAGCGCAAAAATAGCCAGCAACTTAAGGATACAAAAGTTTTGTTTACGGAAATGTTTGTTATGAAAGTGTGAATGTATCCGCAAGCAACTACTTGTATCAAGGTGAATTCTTAAGATTCCGATTGCCTTACAAGTATGAGATGAAAAAACATGAAAAATGATGGGGACGAATGATTTTTTGATAAATTTATTTGAAAATTATTATATCACAATCAATGTCAAATGACATTTACTAAACAGTATGTTTGATGAAATAGTTTTAACGAAGTTAAAAAAAGACATCACTCAGTACCTCAGTCAGTCCCCGATGCCCCCAGAGTCAAGAGAGATACAGAGATCAACTTCACGCAGTACCTAAGTCTCAGAAGCCCCAGAGTCAAGTTAGCCACACGGTAATACATCAAAGTCTACATCAGGGATAGTCTCAGAGGTCCCCCTCCAATAGGAAACATCAAAGTCTACCTCAAGTACAGTCTCATAGGTCCACCAGCTGTCCCCCTCAGCGTCAGAACACAGCAAATCAGGCTATATCGGACTTTTTAGTAAATGTTTATAGAACTTTCATTATGCTAGAAGTTTTTATAGACAACACTGTATGGTGTCGTTTTTTAGTTTACCTTGACCATCGACTTCAACCAGGTCAGGTCTTTTTTTTCTTTTTTGTTAGTAAACAACTATTTCCAAACAAAATTGGCTATATTTTGAATACTCATAAGAGTGCTACTTATTCGAAATTCCTATTCAAACTGTCCAAACCCATAATTGTGCTACAATTCAAAACTGAAAACAAATCTATAGTGCTATTTGAAAATTTATAGTTTTCATTGTGCTTTTTTTTTATTAGTTCTTAATCCTCGGGGTGTAAAGGTAAATTTTTTCCGGTTAGAAAACACTGATAGCCAAAACTGGATAGCCAAAATTTCCTTAACCAAAAACCGAAAAAAAAGCGAAATCAATGTAACATACTAGTCCAAAATCTTTCTCATTTTTTTTGAAAACTTAAGAACGCCTATAGCGTAATATTTCCATTACAAAACTTGAACCATTGAGGTCTCAGAAGTTTTCGCATTTTATTCAAAAGGTTAAATTATGTTCTCAGCTAAGTTTCGCCGCTAAAAAAACTATCAAAGGTATTTGGTACTTAATAGTTGAAGTACGTGACACTTCATAGTTTCCTAAAAGCTTATAAACGCCCTATACGAATACGCACGCTCGTAGTGCCAACAGGACTGTTTGTATTTAGTCTACAAAAAAAACAAATGATACCTAAACCTACTTTCGTCCATTCCATAACTGCTCTTCTAACATTATTATACCATTCCTATGATCTTTTTACTACTTTAACGATGGCTCCAAAATTCTCCCAACAAGCGCTCACACTAAATGGACGTTTCGCTACACTTC
>NC_087068.1:45573437-45759380 GCF_963678635.1 Symsagittifera roscoffensis
AAAATGTCCTGCTTCTCAAAAATAGTAGGGTAGGCTCTTTTTTAGTCTAGTCGGGGCCCCTACCGCTTTGTAACAAAAATATATAGCCCCCTCACTACACGCTGGTTTTTTCAATTTGGCGGAGCTATGATTTGCTGAGGGGTTATGACACGAAAGAGCCAAATAATTTGAATGAAGAATTAATGTATAAAACTCATTAGGCGAAAAAAGCAGCCATCTTTGTCAAAATGCTTGATTAGTCTGGACTTTTGTGAGCTCTTGGACTTTCTTCTTTTCGTCAAGTTTTCCTTCTCCCATTGAGTCTTCAACATTTATGCGAGTTTTTCAACAACTCAAAAAGTGACTACCCTACTAACCTATGAGCATGGCAACACTACTGGACGGGTAGCTTAGCAAAATATCATCTGCTACTGTGTCCCCGAAGGTCAAGTAGCCGAAAATAGTTGTGATCGAATAAATCAGGGAGCTCAACAGAGTCGCGGAGCCAAGAATGAAGATCCAGTTTCTGAGGTTGCGATTCTTCAGGGAGCAGTACACTGGCACTCCGCTCACGTGACACTGGTAGCCGAAGGCGATTGTAGGCAGGGAGTTGAACACTGCTTTTCCATTGTCAGGTCTGGTCTTGATGTTTGCATCCTAAAAAGAAAAACTTTATTTAATTCTGTTTAAAAAATTTTTTTGAAAAATTCAAAGACTTTTTAATAATATTTTGAAATAAATTGCCTTTTCAACTGACGAAAACCATTGGTTACTTCAGGGGTGCCACATTCAGAACTTTAATTGTTTTGCCGTAACTAGAAGCTTACAACTAGGCACAACTAAATTCTAACAACTATACACTTATCTCTTGAAAACCATTTTGAAGCTCTCAGAAAAAAGGCAATAAAGTTAACTTAGCGCCGAAGCTTTTTAATATAACTTTTTGACAAGGATAGCAAATTCAACACACAAATTCGTTGCCGGATAGCCGAAATCGTTTTCGATCCCGATAACCACAAAACTCGATTCGATCCCCTAATAAAATTAATCGCTGAAATTGTTAAATTGTTTTATCATCAGGGACGCCCCCCTTCAGGGATTCGACCCCCTGCCAAAATGGTACTTTTTAAGAAAACCATTTTTGGCCGACCGAGCCTAAAATTTTTCTAAGGGCGCCTTTGGCGCTAGTATATACTAACTTTGAGGGGGAGCGCGCGCCAAAAAAAAACGCAATTTTTTTGTCAAAATTTTCCAAAAAAGCCCAAAAACAGCTTTTTTTGACTTGTTTTTTTTTTCAAAAATTTATCTGCGGCGCAGAAAATTTTGTCGAAACAGCGTTTTTTTTAGTGCATTAGGAGAGTTTAGATAATCAATTGCCAACCAATCAAAAAAAAGGTTGTCAAAGTTTTCAAAATTTTTTTGAAAATCCGAACGCCCCCCCCCCCCTCGAGAAAATCCTAGATCCGCCCCAGTTTATCATATTTAATAAAAACTTAATTATAATAAAAATAATAGCTTTTCCCATTATAGCCCCTGCTCTCCCATCCCAAGTAAATAATAGACCCTCAGAATAAAAAATTATATTATCTGGGAAAAAATTGCTTTAAAAAATTGAAAATTCCATCGAGCTTTTTTTGGATCGGCTATCCCAAAACGCTGTAAAGATCTTACTTCTGGCAAAACTTTGCACCGGAGGCAACCATTTGAAAAAATTTAGGCAAAAAATTGAGGTTTTGAACAATTTTTTGGCACCTGCTCCCTGTATCTCAAGACACGTAGTTAATTTTACTAGGCAGCCGAAAAATTCTTTGTTCCCTGGTAATCCAAATTAATTTTTTATAGGTTAGCCGAAAAAGAAATTTATTCCCGCATAGCCGAAAAAAAATTGTTCCCGATAGTCCAAAAAATATTGTTATATGAAAGAATTCGCTCTTTTATTGCTTTCTAATTCCATGAAATAAAAACTATTAGGCATAGAAAATGTTTAGAGTCTATTGGTTTTTTTGGTTGGCTAAGTTCCGAAAACAAAACAAGATAGCTTAATTGTTCGATTAAAAGTGGTCCAAATTTTGTAAAAGTTTGATTTTTTAATCAAATTGTGTTTTCTGGCTAATTAACTTAAAGAGGAACTTAGTTTTTCGGCTATCCGGTAATGCAGCTGTGTGGGTACGCAAACTCCTCAATCTTCTTCTCTTATCAATCATCTGAATCAATAAACCATGAACAGCGTTTTTATCGCAAGAAAAAGTTCAGCATCCACGTCAATTCAAAACGTAAAGTTCACAACTAACTTCTACTTTCTCCGAGTTGTAGAGAAAGGCGACAGCTAAGGCGACATAAAGGACACTTAGAAAGGAAACGATGCCGGGCAGTTCCAGGAACGAGATGCTCCTCGGCATCATGAGGGGCAGCACCACCGCGCAACTCATTCCCAGTAGAATCATCCGTCGGTAGAGATCCGAGTGCTCGCTGAAGTCTTCGGAGCCAACCATGAACTTGACGATCTCTTGACCCTGGAGAAAGCATTAAAAACCTTCATTTATATGCCATAACTGACGTAGACGCAGGGTTTTTGAGATTTTTCCGACAGTTCAAATTATATTTTGGCCAAATTCATCATGCTCTTATTCAAAAAAAAACGATTGCTTCCGATCAGGGGTGTATCTAAAACTTTATCGAAAGGGGGTTCAAAGATTTTCGAAAATTTTGGTAACATTTATTTGGGTAGACCAAACTGAGTGTCCGAGTGTTCTTACCAAACATTAAAAAAGCCGTTTTTAGGATTTTTCTGGAAAGTCTTGACCCAAATCTATTTTGGCGCGCGCTCCCAATTAGCGGCAAAAAATTGAATTCGTAAAATAGTACCAACGAAAGGGAACCCTTTAGGTGGCGAGGGGGTCGAATCTCTAAGAGGGGGAGGGGTGTCCGCTACATTTCCTAAAGCCGTCCTTGCATCCGATGATGTTATGTTTCAAACACTATTCGAAAGCTTTTGCTTCCATGCTGCCGTAAAAATGAGTTGTTTTAAAATGTACCAAAATTCGTCTTCTATTATTTTTGATATACTTAACCTACAAAATCAATTTATCTTTGATTACTAATAACGAATGCCCGATAACTATTTATACATTAAGGTTGGGTAGAGTTAAGTGAAATCTTCCCATTCTCAATGAATAAACAGTTATCGGGCATTCAATTTTTGAGTTGTTTAATCAAAAACATAAATATTTAATTGTTTTCATAGGGGCCTTACATGAACCCTAGCTAATATCACCATAAGGCAAAAGCTGTCCAATTTTAGGCAACTGTGAACAAAAACATATTGAGATGAAAACAGAATTATTATAAAGAAATCTAGCCTGGTCTCCGACTAAGACTAAGTATGCGACACACGATGAGAACGCGTAGATGGCTATCATGATTCGGGTGAATGTGACCCACAAATCGGACCCTGTCATCGTCTCCACCACCTCCTGATACACGGAAGCATTGCCCACGTCCGCGCACTTGGCTAAGAAATACGCATTATTATTTAATACTGCGTAAGAAATACGCATTATTATTTAATACTTTTGGGAAATTTTAATCTATAGTGAGGCCTTCCTTATACCAAGTCAAAATTCAAAGCTTGTTTGTTCCAGATATTGGCTACACTCGGTTTTTCTAAAGAGGGAAGGTTTTGGAAAATTGAACCAGTTGGCTTTTCTTGCCATTTGAGAAAAAAACAGTGTCAATGCTGATATTGCTTTCATAAAACACTTGAAATGTTCAGAGTGCTATGAGGGCAGTATGTGCATATTTTAGCAACAAGTACAAAAGATCGCAAATCTACAATGATCAGAATGATCAGGAAAAAATATATATTTTTTAGAGTTTAGTTTGTACCGAGTATGATCATGGAGATGGCGGCTAGGAATGCGAATGCGTACTGCATGAGTAGGAAGATTAGGAGCCCCCCACACTGGTTGGCGGCGTAGGGCAGAGACAACATGGCCGCCCCTAGGGTCGCATTCATCACTATGAACACAGCCCCTGGAGTACTGGTGCCTGGAACAGAAGAAGAGTCGGAGGTTAAAATAATTGCTGGAGTTAAAAGTTAATCATGCTTAAAGGCTTATCAGAGTGAGAGTTTATACCTTTGTAGGCTTTTCTGACGTTTCCTATCACCGTTTTCTGTACAAGTACATCAATTTTACAGGTACCCGGATTGGTATGCCACTTAAAATCAGTACTGTTTCAGTAATGCAACATTTAACAAAGCAGTACTGTAACAGTATTGAGCAAGTGCCATGATAGCACTTTATAACTTTTGACTTTAAGGAATTGTATATGAGGAAAAAAATTGTTTGTAATTGCGCAATGCATCTACATGCCGATTGGACTAGGTGGACAAAGGTTAGACACACAGCAAATGAAATGTTGGGGAACGGCAGAAGAGCCCTTTTTTAATAATTAAGAAGCATCGCTTTGATAACTTTTTTTCAGGTTGACTAAATTGATTATCCGAGCTCTCCCAAAGCCCCAAAAAGACCCTATTTTGGCCAAATTTTCTTCGCCGCAGTCAAATTTTGAAAAAAAAAACAGGCCAAAAGCGAATTTTCTGCGCCGCACGAAAACTTTTACAAAAAAAAGCCAAAGAAGCAGGACAAAAAAGTCCCAGAGCACTTAAAAGACCTATTTTGACAAAATTTCTTCGCCGCAGGCAAATTTTTGAAAAAGAAGTCAAAATGGCGTTTTTGGACGTTTTTTGGAAAAATTTGACCAAAAAATGGGGTTTTTTCGGCGCACGCTCCCCCTCAAAATATTAAATATTGGCGCCGAAGGCGCCTATAGAACAATTTTAGGGCCCGTCAGCCAAAAATGGATCTGTCAAATTAGTACAAAGTGGACCCCTCCCCCCTCAGAGATTTGACCCCCTTACCAACCAATTTGAAAGTCCGATTTTTGAAAATCCGCTCCCCCCCCCCCTCGAGAAAATCTAGATCCGCTCCTGTTACAACTAGAAAAATCTAAATGAAATCAAAGATATGGAGAATCTTGCCAAGATTTCCAAGTTTTTGGCGTTACTGACCAATTTTTTTTGCAATTTATACTCCATGAAAAAACGTTACCTCGGGGTTTGTCGCCCGCTAATGACGCAATATCCTCCCCCAGAAAACTGTCGGCGTGGACTCGACTGGCTCTCCGAATTAGGTGGTCCCTCCCGTCATCCACACTACTCCCTTCTTCGGACCCCTCCCCTCCCCCCTCTGCCACTCGAGGGTTGTTGATATTCATCACATCTGCCATATCTCAATTTGACACCAGCAAAGTGTGACTCATTTTAGAACAAAGTGCGACTCCAGATTGTAAGCAACATATAAATAAGTGCAAACAACAAAAGGTTGAAGTCTAATTATCAGACGCGAGAGAAATTATTTACAGTTCAAAATCGTTGAGAGCATGATTTTTGAGATATATCTTCTCTATTTTGACAAGAACAGAGGTTATTATGTCTGAATAAAGATGGTATTTGGTGATGACAACGAGCTAAAAGCCATTTTGATTATTAAGAGTCTGATTGAAAGATGGAACAGTATGAAATTTTGAACAGTGTTTGAATTCGAGATTTGCTGTTTGAGTTCGATTGAAAGAACCGTTTTGTAGGTAAGTTGATATTTGCAGAAGAATTGTTAGTCTCTTTTAGACTTAATGCGTCTTGGCAAGTTCTGAAACTAAAGCTTTAACTCAATCACGCAGAACGAACCAAAGCAAATATAACATGTTTGCAAAAAAAAATAGTTTTCAATTATATACAAATTCAAGCTTTAAAATGATCAATGCGCAAAAATTTTCTTAGGCTTCTTTTTTTCGTTCCGTATAATTTAGTACACATTTTTTTGTTCAGCACGTATGAAGTAAAACGCTGGTGGAAAAAAATGAAAGCGAGTCACAATAATGGAAGTGGAAAAATCTTATTTTCATCTAGTGTGTTCCAAGTAAGGAATTATAGTATTGTCGAAAGAGGAAATAAAGATGTTTATTTGTCGCGGACAAAAAATTTATTTACGACTCCAACTTTGTGATAATAAGTTGCAAAAAGTTGGAACAGACAGAATTAAAAAAACAGAGCAGATGACCTATAATTAGTAGCAAAAAGTTTGGACCCACAAAATTAGTCAAAAAAGAGCAATTGACCTATTTTGGAAAAATTTTGCATGCAAAACTCAATTTTTCAGTTCGAATTTGTGTCTCAAGATTGTCTGAAAAACGAAATTTTATGCAAGAATCTTTCAAAATGTTTTTTGCTCTTTTTAATTAATTTTGTTTGTCCGAACTTTTTGCAACTCTCTATAATGATTTTTTTGGTTTTTCCACTTGGTTCACAAGCTAAATTTATCTGTCTAGACTGACTTGATTTTTTTTTTAGCAGACAAACAGACATTATATTGAGATGAATGACGACAGTTAAAATGACAGGTTAAAAAAGACTCGACATGAGGCTCAAACTCCTCAACAGAACATAAATTGTATTTCGAGCAAGCCACAGTTGCTTCACATTGTTTGATGAAATTTGTTTGAAGGAAACATGCAGGCCCTGGATTTTAGTTCAGTAAAAAAAATTAGTAAAAATTTCAACCATTTAGTCTACTTGTAATTTAGTGTTTTGTGTACTTGTAACTTTAAAAAATCTCGCAATTCTTGTTGTAAGACTCTAGCCACAAATTAAATCAATTAGAAACATGAGATTAAATTCAGTTATTACGGAAACGGATCATTTCCTGCAATCTGAAACAATACGTCATTTTTGGCACTTTTCTTACTTACGCACTTTCAAATTGCCGATTTTCATTTATAACTGGCTAAAAATTTTAAAAAATTGAACCACACTCTTGAGAAACTTAACCCTCTTCAATTGAAAAAAAAAACAGAGATTCTTGGAGAAAATAAAGATACATATCCTGATTGACCGTCACATAAACAAATCCTTATCGTACTATTCGATTGATTGATTTATTTTGGAAAATGCCATCATACTGTAGTATTGCGAAATACTACACACACAAAAGACCATTGTCTTAATTGTTTATTTAACGACCCAATTCTAAATTGGAGCGTGCCATTTAAATTAAAGCCTCTTTTCACTAAATCAGATATTGACTGATTTACTCTTATTAGGACTATAAAATCTTGTTTTGAAAATCCACTCCTTTTTAAATACTTGTCCAATTTTTCTCATTTTTTCATGCTCAATATTTTAAAAGGGCGGCGATTATTAATACGTCCCTTTTAACTTAACTTGAAACAAACTGGATAAATATTTAGCAGTCTTGCCGGCTGCACTGAAATTCTCCTTGCTTTGATTAAGCAGAGGTGCACCTGCAATATGATGCATCAGAGAGAGTAATATGAATTTTTAATAAGACAAACTGAAAGCTGCGGTTTTTATCAAAGGGGACTAATAAGTTGAAGATATTTGATTTGAAAAAATCAAACAAAAAACTAGTTGAAAATTCCCTTATTAAAAAGGGAGAACAAAGGAGCAGGTGAAACCTGAATAATTAAAGATTGAATCAGCCGCCGGTTTATGCTTACGAGCAAAAGGACTGGCCTGAAATCTTCAGTGTTTCATTTTGCTCAGTAAGCAGCTAGTCAGTTCTCTTCAGTCAGATCTTTTAAAATTAAATAATTTTTCTTTTCTGCCCTAACACTAAAATTAATCTAGCCCTTTTCATTTATAAAAAGAGAATAAATTCTCAGTTTAAGTTTGATTTGAAAAATTATAAATCGAGATACTCGAGATACGCACCCCCGAGGAAGTCTGGACTATAAGTACCCAAAGGACTACGGCAAGACGATTCAGACGACCCAACCAGAAGTGCTGACTTGGACAAAATCAAGGGCAACCATACATACTAATCAGCCACCGACCTTAGTAAGAAGATAAAAAAATTGATGAACAAAATAAGATTAGCTCAACCTCCCCTCATAGGTATATTTCTTTAAGCTGTTCGATTCGTTTATATAATCTAATAACCCAGTGCTTTGTATCTAACCAACTAATTAATTCATACCTTTTCTAACTATTGTTTCTACTCTACTTTTTGTCAAGACAATTTGACGATCTAAGGTGAGACTTATAAATTAGGATAAAATTACTAAGCATTCAACCAGCAATGAGCGCTTAGTAAAACTTGTGCGACCGCAGCAGAGAACTACTCCTTAAGAAATTCTTTTCCAACAAACTAGAAACAGCTTTTAAAATTCAAAAAATATATTATTATTAGGATCTGTGAGTATTTGTCAGCTTAGTTTTCAACCTCAAAAAGCCAGAGACAACGGGTATCTTTCGATAGAAACACAATTTCATTGTCTTCTACTTGACAGATATTCCTAGTAGGGTTCTTGCGAAATGCATCCCCTGCGCTAGCAGTCGCCCACGATATTCCTCCATCTCGAGGTCTATTAGACGGCTTTCTAACTGACATTAGCTCATGAACTTAACTATTATCTATTATTATAATAATATATAAAATTTCTGAAAGAATCGTTCCATGCCTAAGTCCGCTAGTAAGATATACCCGTTTTGTCCAGTAATCCACTAAAGTTTTGCCGAAACTTCAGTTTAAAGTTATCATCACTAAAATTAACGAAATTCTGTATTAAACTAAAGTGCTCAAAAACTTATTAAATATGTTCATTTATTTTTTCGAGGGGGTTAAGTGGTCATATGTGCGATCTAAGAGTACCCTAAATTGAATGATAAATTGAATTCTTCATCACATTATCTCAAACCATCCACGCTTGTTGCTATTTATTCTAATCCTTCATCAATTCTCGAGGCTTATCCTCAAATTTTCTTAAACTCATTTTAATTCTATCCACCTTAACGTAACTTAAACCTAAATCATCCATCAGTAAAGCTACCAATTACTGAAACTAAGGAAGAAAATAACAAAAACCAAAAAGGAAGGAACGGATTTGAGTGTTTTTTAATAAATCATTAGTTTTTTTTAACACAGTTTAAATATACACCTAATAAACAATAAGATTACGCACTAAAACCAATCTTAAACGTTAACCACATAACACCAAACACCAAGTTTTAGTTTCAGCACAAAAATATCAGGTTTTACAACAAAAACTAAGTTTAAAACACTGACACATCCACTTTATATTGATAAAATAGGTTTCATATGATAGCATAAGCAATAAAAAATTGATTTTTACCAGCCAAAATTTTTGGTTTCAGTCTGGGTTTCAGTTATAGGGTCAAATGTTTCAGTTAAAATAAGTATAGTTTCCGGTCAAAATTTCAAGTTTCTGTAAACGGATTCGGGTAAAACAGCAAAAGTTGAACTAGTCAAACCCAAATTTGGATACCATAAGTCAAAAACCTGGTCTTAAATGGTACGTTTTTGTTAGTTTCAGGTTTCAGAACACAAAAATTGAGTTTTTGGTCTCAAAATTGAGCTCCGAACGCCGAATTTTGACTTTCTAGAGAAAACTAACGGTGTTAAAACCCACCAAACCAATTTTAAATTTTGGTTCCTAAGGCTGAAACGTACGTTTCAGAATTGGTGTTTTTGGTTTCAGAACCAAAAATCTTGCTTCCCAAGTGAAAGTTTTGTGAAATATTGAAAGATAATAGGAGTTCTTAATGCACTAACAAATTTTTAAACTCAAAAAACATCTAGAAGGTGTTAGTTTGAGCCCTCAAACTTATAGTTTCAGAAAACTAAAATCGTCGTTTTAGGCTAAAATTTTCATCTTTTTGGCAATTTTATTGCTGGAATAGAAATATATTAGAGAGACCAACCTAAATTTTCAATCTCAAAACTCTAAAACCAAGTGGTCAAACCATAGTTTCAGTTCTAGAAATCATAGTTTCAGCCCCAAAAACTTAGGTTTCCGCAAACAAATTTTTGATTTTGAAGTTACAAACCTGTTCAAAATTCTAATTTACACTAAACCAGCTATCAAAAACCAACTTTTTATTTTCATGCACCGATTTTGAGAGAGTTTAAGAGTTTTAGGTTTGAGTTTTCAAAAACTAAGTTTAAGATATCAAAAGATTCGGTTTTCTCGAATTTTTTTGCAAGATAAAGCAAAAACCAGATATAATAAAGCGTATAGAAAATTTTAAGATTAAAAAAAACTCTCAACTTCAGCTACCATAGTTTCAGGTTTCAGATTATCGTTTCAGTCAAAAAATTTTCTATAAATTTTTAACAAAAAAAATAAAGTTTTGAACCAGTAATAACCATTAAAGGCATATAGTTATATTGTTAACCATACCATAGCATCAATAAAACTTCACTTGAACAAAGTTTCAGGTTTCAGTTAAGGTTTCAGCGAATAAAAAACTTGAAAAACTTAGAAAAAATTTAAAAAAATTTTTTTTTTCAAAGAAATTTTTTAAATTTCCTTATCTTATTATTAATAACCTTTGTTAATATTCAATAATTCCTAAGAGGTTTTCATTACTCTAAGACATACTAATCAAATAATACAACTTGGCTTAAGAAAAAGAAAACAAACATCGTGAAATTAATGTCAACACATTTTAAAATTGACGTCAGTACAATAAATTTAAAGCTCAAATTAGGAAATAAAGTCTCTAACATCATATGGTATATCACTAACACTGAACAAAATCATATTAGTATATTAGCAAAACACCCTAACGAAGATAAACACGAATTATACGTCTTCTTTTGTCGATATACTCCAGAAATTGACACCATTCTTCAGCAAATAAAAATACCAAATAACATAATTTGTATACCGGAAGAACGATTAATTGCTTCACTCCCGATTGCTTTCCTTTCTGATATCATAATATACCCAAGCACAAAACTACTTGCATTTTAATCATTTTTTATTAAAAACACAAAAATTCTCTTTAACAAAAATTAAAAATAATAACAAGTTCATAAGAAAACTTTAAATATTTTTTATATTGTTTATCATTCCCTAGATAAATATTTATGTCCCTAAAAGGATGTAAAATGCTATGAACAACTTTTATCAAGTAAATACAACAGCATTTAATTTAAAACTAAAATTAAAAAATAAATCCACAAAAATTATTTGGTATATCACCAATATCCAAAAAGATCAAATCACAATTTTATCCAAACACCCACACAAAAATATTCACGAATTAACCATTCTTTCCACCAGCAATACCCCTGAGATAACTTCTATCTTAAAAAAATTTAATCAGCCCCATAGCACTATTGATCTATCTAACAAAAATTCGTATTCATTGAACCCAGCAAACTTCATTGTAACTTAAATACAATTATTTCAGTCCGAACAATTGATCAGTACACAACACATCCAAACCGTTTATATATTGTTAACAAAACATTGAGTGAATTAAACAAAGATGGCAAACGTAGTAGCATACCCAGATTTAGCTCTCGAAAAGTTTACCGGCTTAGATCCGAATGAAGATGCAAGAGATTTTCTTGATATAGTAGAGAAAAAGATAGCATTTTCCCTAGGCACTAGACCAGGAGATGCAGGTGACGAACAAGACGCATATGATAACAGACAAAGAGCCTTATTTGGTTCAATATTAAGAGGTCCAGCCGCTCAATGGTATCAGGGATTAGCAGCAAACTTACCTTGGAATGAGATAAGAGATCAATTCATAGATAGATTCACTGATGATAAGGATAAGTATAGGAGACGAATAGAAGCAGAAAACATAAAAAGACAACCTGATGAATTCATTAAGAGCTACATACATAGATTAAGCACTGCAGTAGACCGTGGATGGCCTAATCCAACTTTTAATGATGATCAAAGAACAGCAAAGAAAATGGAATTCTTTGTACGCGGCTTAAATCCGCCAGGCTTGAAACAAAAGGCTCATCAATTCCTAATTGAGAATCCACCCGCAACTTGGCAACAATTAAAAGATCATATTGCTACAAAAGACTTAAGTTTTGCAATAAGTAGTGAGTTTATCGGAACAGCATCCAGTAGCATAGATAATAAATTGGAAATAGAGGGAATAAAGGATCAACTTAAAGAGTTAACAGGACTAATGAAGGATCATAAAATAAACGCAGCCTATAATCCACATGAGCATAGAAACAAACAAAACAACCCAATGTTTTGCAACTGGTGTTGCATGTCAGGCCATACGATAAGACATTGCTTCAAATATAACGATCAACAGGAGCAAAATTATGACTCGCTTCAATTAAGAGAGAATTCAAACAGAAGTTACCATAACTATAGCAAGAGTAGGTCAAGAGTAGACAACAATTTCAATGACATAAATCCCCAACAAGAATTCATGCATTTGTCAAACTTCGATGAAAGTTCTCAATCGCGTGACAGGTCGAACAGTAAAAAACCCTTCAACGAAAATAACGATTATCATAAACCTTACCAGATCCACAACTTTAGTGATGATGACATTCCAGGAGACTATACCGATAATGAGTGTGAACTTGTTAATTTAAACTAGATCAGTCTCCGTCCGAACCAAAAATACAATTATACATTAACTTATACCAACATCCCGTCGGAGACAAAAATAAAAATAACGGTCTGGAAACCCAATTTCTACTAGACACTGGAGCAACATGTTCACTTATTAATTTTGACAGTTATGAACAATATTGTAAAATACAGCCTCTACAGCTGAAGAAATCTAGATCAAACACAGTTGCTGTTAATGGAGAAAAGCTTAAACTTATAGGTTATACCAATTTTGACTCAACTTTTGGTACAAACACTGATAATCCGGTAAAAATCAAAGCATGGATTTCAGCTGAGAACGGATGCGATCTAAATATTTTAGGAATGGATTTCATTTCTCACAACATTAAATCAATAAACTTTCCAAATTTAAACTTAGAATTAAAAAAGTACCCAGATTTAACAGTTCCTATCAGTATTATAAGAAGCAAAAGTTATCCATATCTAAGTTTTTATCAAAATGTACTTCTCGATAAAAATATAACTATTGCACCAAAATCATCCCGCGTAATTTCAATTTCTCCAGCAGGCATAGTTTTCAAATTAGGAACATCGTTTAGAATTGATAAGTCCTTAGAACAAAAAGGCATCAATGCAAAAAGCACTTATTGTAGGAATGAAATTAAGTCAATGCCTATCGTACTAAAAAATTCCAGAGAATCAAAAGTAGATATAAACAAAGGTGTAATAGGCCAAACGTTTGAAAACATAGAAATAAAATAAACCCGTTTCTTCGTGCTTTAAAACATTATTTTCTTTAAAGCTTTTATAACGCTTAAAATTTTGTGAAGTTTACCTAAAATTTTTTATACTGAGCAGTAAACTTTGTTTAATATTACTAAACAATAAGATTACGAATATTATCCTCCAAATGTACTACAATGAAAAGCGGTTCTGTATGACACCCAAAAGGATATGCCAGAAAGCATGAACACGGATTTAATTCTTAACCGAGATCGAAAACAGTCAAGTACGCTAACAATTTTGGACCATCCTCATTATCAAATAAAGATAGAGGGATCGGAACCCAATGGCTCAGAAAAAAAAAAGTTTTTCGACTTCAACATATTTGCAAAAAAAATTGCAAAAAGCCAGGAGTTTAAAACATTACAATTTTAAGAGTCTATAATAATTTCATTTTCAGGCGGTTTTATTAACTGAAAATTCAGTATTACACTTAAGGGAATGACAAATTACCCTACGTACAATAACGAGAATTAATAGAGTGAAACCTTTGATAAAAGAACTAGCCAATGTAAAATTGTAACAAACTCATTCTGCGAAGTTAATTTGCACCATCGGATTCCTCTTAGGGCCCAAGTAGGGACCGATGACAATAATTATAATCTTTGTAGTTTTCAAATTACAAAATGCAAACTAGAAGAAATTCATCAAAAAGGGAAACATCACCTCCTTTTTTCTCAACACATTGAGTAAAATTTTCATCAAAAATCTTTATCATAAAATGGGCGAACAACGTTTTTCGACCCGACCCGCCGCAGATTTATGCCAGCATTTGTTGGTGGCTTCATGTAGCCTTTTTAAAATTATGGTACCATATTCTTTCAACAACGCAAATGCTTGTTGGTGGCTGTTTGCAGCCCTTGAGACTCTTATGATTCGCTCCTCACAATTTGGCCAAAATATCAATTCGGTAGTTCAAAATCCACAATATGCAGGCATTTAAACCCTTAAAAACAACAAATTTTCAGAAGCAACCTTTTGAAAATTGGACCGCATCATCCTTAAGATTGTTTACGTTAAATTTTTGCATCATAAAGTTCAGGATGACTTTCTGTACTAAAGATGTGAGCATGGATTGATGCAGAGGATTAAAACCAAAGAGAAACTAATAAACTTATCTTTTTGAAAATTACACAGTTTGCAAATTGTCTGTTTAATTTTCCTTTTCTACGTTATTTCATTTTGATTTGATTCTAATTCAAATCTTTTCTATTTTCTATCAAAAAATGTAACAAAAATTGCTGGTTTTGACAACCAGGTGGACATACATTTAAGATTAGGGGTTAATTAATGCCCAAATTTCCATTTTTGTTTTAACTACATAAGTTTAATATCTGAGCTTAACTCAGTGTCGGAAAATGCTTTATTCCTGTGGTTAATAAACACCATGATCGTCTTTCTTCATTTGTATTCCTGTGGTTAATAAACACCATGATCGTTTTTCTTCATTTGTTTTCCGTGGTGGGTTTGTGTGAAACCACAAGATTATATTTTCCACCTTTTATATATATACAATTTTACACTTTGTCCTTCATCGTTCAAACATTTGATAATTAGCCTTAATATCCGAATGTAATTCGGGATTTTGAATATTTGGTCTTTTTACATTGATGTTTAGCAAAATGGAGTACGAGCCAATTTTAAACTGGAACTGCAGAAATGCAGACCCTGCACCAGAGGAATTTAAAAGAAAGCTGCCTCTCAGGAAGAAACAACGGAAACCGGTAGCAGTTCAATCTTTATCAATGGACGACGGGTTAAATAAGAAACCTCGCAACTTTCCCAGTTTAACCCAAAGATTGGAGCTGCAGAAGTGCAGAGAAACCAAATTGGATACGGAAAATCCAAAATATATAACGAGTTTAAAGTACTCAATAAAGGAAAATTATAACAGATGGAAACTGCCATCGTTCATTGAAGTCGTTAACTCAATGACAATGGAAAAGGCGATGATGCCTATCGACTTCATAACCCAGCCAGAAGGGGTTATAAAGAACGAAAACAACTTCTGGAAATTAAAGAAGAGGGAGGAACACGGCTACATCCTCAAGGCAGGAGGCACGCAAGTCACCATTCCGTTCGAGGGAATAACTGCTTTTCCGAACCATGTAAAAAACAGACAGGAAGAACAGGAAGACATTCAACAACTAACGGACGGAATGAGCAGACTACGAATCAAAAACAAAATTAAAAAGAAGAAAATCGTGAAGTTGCAACAAAAACTTGAGGCTTCACAGAGGAAGATAGCGATCCTCAGATCATACAATGTGGAGCTTGAATCCGGAAGGAAGCTCTAGATAAAACCTAACTTATCTTTATAACTTTTTCGTTTGATGTTCTCTTTAAATTTTATAACTATAGTATTTAACCATTAAAGTGTTTAAATTTTCACCATGGTAACTGTAAGAATCGAACAGCTTAATTTTCCAAAAAAAGGGGTGAGTTGTAGTATTGCGAAATACTACACACACAAAAGACCATTGTCTTAATTGTTTATTTAACGACCCAATTCTAAATTGGAGCGTGCCAATTAAATTAAAGCCTCTTTTCACTAAATCAGATATTGACTGATTTACTCTTATTAGGACTATAAAATCTTGTTTTGAAAATCCACTCCTTTTTAAATACTTGTCCAATTTTTCTCATTTTTTCATGCTCAATATTTTAAAAGGGCGGCGATTATTAATACGTCCCTTTTAACTTAACTTGAAACAAACTGGATAAATATTTAGCAGTCTTGCAGGCTGCACTGAAATTCTCCTTGCTTTGATTAAGCAGAGGTGCACCTGCAATATGATGCATCAGAGAGAGTAATATGAATTTTTAATAAGACAAACTGAAAGCTGCGGTTTTTATCAAAGGGGACTAATAAGTTGAAGATATTTGATTTGAAAAAATCAAACAAAAAACTAGTTGAAAATTCCCTTATTAAAAAGGGAGAACAAAGGAGCAGGTGAAACCTGAATAATTAAAGATTGAATCAGCCGCCGGTTTATGCTTACGAGCAAAAGGACTGGCCTGAAATCTTCAGTGTTTCATTTTGCTCAGTAAGCAGCTAGTCAGTTCTCTTCAGTCAGATCTTTTAAAATTAAATAATTTTTCTTTTCTGCCCTAACACTAAAATTAATCTAGCCCTTTTCATTTATAAAAAGAGAATAAATTCTCAGTTTAAGTTTGATTTGAAAAATTATAAATCGAGATACTCGAGATACGCACCCCCGAGGAAGTCTGGACTATAAGTACCCAAAGGACTACGGCAAGACGATTCAGACGACCCAACCAGAAGTGCTGACTTGGACAAAATCAAGGGCAACCATACATACTAATCAGCCACCGACCTTAGTAAGAAGATAAAAAAATTGATGAACAAAATAAGATTAGCTCAACCTCCCCTCATAGGTATATTTCTTTAAGCTGTTCGATTCGTTTATATAATCTAATAACCCAGTGCTTTGTATCTAACCAACTAATTAATTCATACCTTTTCTAACTATTGTTTCTACTCTACTTTTTGTCAAGACAATTTGACGATCTAAGGTGAGACTTATAAATTAGGATAAAATTACTAAGCATTCAACCAGCAATGAGCGCTTAGTAAAATACAGATTTCCAACGTTTTAAAATTTGTTTTACAGAACTTAGGACCAATTTTTTGTCAATTTGATGGCCTTGAAAGTTTACGGTCATAAAAAAAAGGTTTCAATAATTTGGTTTAAAAAAGCTCATTAAAGAATTTCTACTTATTAGAATTGTATGATAAGCTTTTTTCCAGCAAAAAAAAACAATTTTTTTGAGTAGATTCAAATTATTTGAACATGGTTTTTTGTTGAATGAGATCAATTTTTTCCAACAATATTGATATTTTTCAGTGTTAAAATTTACCACATAAAATATTTCACATACTTGAATGCAATAAGAAACCAAAAAAAATACTTTCAATATTGGTAAACATTTTAATTGTTTTTTTTCAAAAAATTCCTTGTGCTTGCACAAAAAATTTCAAAAAAAATCCCGTCATCACAGTTTTGAGATATCAAGATTGTTAAGTTATGAATGAAAACCAACGCAGACAATTTTTTATATTACAAAACAAGTTTCGCATCTAAAAACTAATCTTTTAATTATGTAGCTTCCGTCAATTATCCGAGGGCGTGGTAGAGGGAAATCGTCATTTCTCCCATAAAAATAAAGCTGTATTACATAATTTCATTCACGTACCAGTTCACATTGACTCACATAGACCAGTTTTTTTTTATTTTACTAAAACAAATACGGAAATAAGATTATTAACCAGGAATAAATTCTTTTTTTTATTTTACTGAAACAAATACGGAAATAAGATTATTAACCAGGAATAAAAAAATCTTAATTTTTTGGATTTTATATTTAAATATTAATTGGGAGCCAGACACTTCTCACTTCGGATACTTGAATTACAAACCACCAATCGTTGGAACGTGAGAATCAGATGTTGAAATACTCTAAATTGAAAACAAAATGATGAAAAACGAAGATTTACTCGCCTGCAAAAACAACCATAACGTCAACATGAAACAAATATCGATACAAAAATTTTCCGAAAAAAAAACAGAATCAGTTTGAGCTTAGCTAAAAGAAACGGCTTTTAGATTACTTCAAGTTTTTTTGGTAAACAGATTTCTCGAACAATTTCAATTAGATTGATAGCTTTTTGCAATGTTAACTGTATTTTCTAACGAACTCAATCAGAGACATTTAAAGCAAACCGGAAAGTCGGATGCATGAAAATTGAAACAAAAATCTTGCTCTTACTATAAAAAGACGAATTTTGCTCAGCGCTGCCCTTGCGCACGCTTTTAATGTGGTATTTGATGGTGGAACGGTAGTTTGCATTGTTGAATGTTGAATTGCGACGAAGTTTGGTTTTGTCAAAACAGACAGAAAAAAATGCCATTAATTTTTTTTGCATACAAGTTTTTGTGGATGCAAGCCGCAGAAGTCATAAACTATGAAAGGAGATCATCGAAAATCATATATGAGTGGGAACTCAATGAGTTGAAAAGGTTTCAGCCAGAAATCTTTGCAGTTCAAAACGAAAATTGGTAGATCCGTGAGAAAACTTGATTCTATTACAAAAAAAATTAACGTTGAGAAGTTTCTATCATCGTTTTTTTAGTCAACACAAGCAAATTTCATCAAAAATTCGTTCTCATCCTGGTTGTCCCTAATACATTAAAAGGTTCAATCACGCCAAACATGATTGTTTATTTAAGAACGATTCTATAACAACAATATTCTCAGCACCTGAAAGGTTTTTATCCTATAACAACAAGAACAACGCTTTTGGATATAGAGCTTCCAATATTCTCAGCACCTGAAAGGTTTTTAAGTCAAGTTTATAACAGTATTTGCATTTTCACTGTTGGCCGTTTTGCGACATTTTCACTTGAAAAAATCTTTGTTTTTTTGCAATTGACTCAACTGTCAATTTCTCTGAAGAAGTAGCCAGTTAAGAGACCGCATAATCGTTTTCAGAGCAAACCCGACACCGATTGGTCAGCCCGAAATCAAAAGATGATCTGAAATGTATAAGAGAAGCAAAAATTTTAGCTGTTTTAGGAAACCAAAAGAAAAAGACTGCTGTAGCCAAAAAAACGACTTGAGAAATCTAAAAGGTCGCAAAGTAATGCCAAGAAAATCATCTAGTCTTTTTAAACAATTGCGCCCAAACCGCTAAAATACCGAGCAAATCTTCAGAAGAGCCGCTCAAACCGCTCGTCTTGAGCATTTTTTTTTGAATTTTATCCCAAAACGGTGTATCTGTTGCAGGGCACATGCCTCCAGCTATATTAAAAACCCACCTGCAATTAAACTGAAGTTATTTAGGCTCCAAAAAATTATAAAACAACTGCTCATATTTTTCCAAATAAACCGATCTAAACCCGCGCAAACCGTTCAATCTGATCAAGGTTTTGAGCACAATTGTCTAAAAAGCATTGAAACTGCTTTTTCTGGTGTCCGTCTTATATAAAGCATTGAAAGTTTTTAAACTGGGCTGAAAACCTTGACTCGGGACAGGCAAAGAACTTGAGTTTCGGTGTATGCCTAAGAGTTTATTCCTAAGCTAAATACACGCTAATTCATCTCAGCATTTTACTTTCCAAGATTCAAAACTGCAAAATTTCAGAATTTCAGACGGGTCAGCTCAGAAAACATGTGTCTTTAGGGGTACCCGCACTCAGTAAAAAGAGAAATTAATCGATTCAATTAGAATTATAATCGTACTTTTAGCAAATTATAATTAATTATAAGCGCCAATTTTAGGTGTTTAAACGATTTATAATCCATTATAATGATAACGTTTTTGCTGACCTTTTAAGAAATTATAATTAATTACAATTGATTATAATTTTTCCGAAAATATCTTATAATCTCTTGTAATCTATTATATTCTCTTATTATAGATTATAGTCCTTTTTTCTATCAAAATATTATTTCGCAAGAAAAATCAATTATAATGAATTATAATTTGGCTATTCTGCTTGCAAAAAAAGTAAAAATCAGTAACAAGTAAAAATCAGTAAGCCAGGGGCGGATCTAGGATTTTTGCGAGGGGGTCTCCCAAACCCTATAAGGAATGACTAGATTGATTCCAAGCTCTCCCAAGGCATTAAAAAAAACAATGTTTTTGTCAAATTTATGCGCCGCAGGCAAAAGTTTGAACAAAAAAAACGAGCCAAAAAAGACGTTTTTAGGCACTTTTTGGAAACGTTTGACCAAATTATCGCTTTTTTCCGGCAAACACCCCACTCAAATTTAAAATATATTAGGCGCTGTTAAAAATTTTTAGTGTCAGTAAGCCAAAAATGAATATCTCAAAAAAGTGGGGAAACCTCAAAATAGGGGGGGGGGGTGGGGAGACCTTTTGGGTCGGTAGGGGGTCGAATCCGCTGGTAGCTATAAGTACAAAATTGCAGTATCTTTTAGTTCCGTAACCAACTCAAAAGCACACGAAACAAAATCAAACTAAAACGAAATGAAGCGATGACGTTTGTTGAAGAATTATGAATTATAATGCATTATAATGTAAAATAAATTTTAAAAAAATTGAGAAAAAAAATTTCATAAAAAAAATTGATTATAATCGATTATAATCGATTAAAATGATTTTCTTATTGTTTCAAAAAATAGTAACATGAGTGCGGGTAATGAAACATGTTTTGCTTAGCTATCTAAATTAAGCTTAAAAAAAATTACGAGAGTTCAGAAAAGAGTTAAATTAAAGTGTGTGTTACTTTTAACTAGAAGGCATGAACACTGAGCTCGCCCACTCTGGAGGAGATTGCTAAGAATAGGTCGAGGTCAACCATAACCTGTTAAAATAAAAAAATTCAGATAACTAGAACACTTCCCATGTCACATAAAAGTTTGAATGCTAAAAAATAAGTTGCACAAATGATCTTTTTCTCGCTTTGGTAAAAGTTATGGTAAAATTAAGTACTAAAGAATTTATTCACAACAATCAAACTAATGATTGCATCAAAATTTAAGGCACAAAAAATAGAAATGAAAACAAAAACTAAGTTAAAATCTCTAGTTGGCCCAAAATGCGTGATAAGTGATGCCAATAAATGAACTTAGTACCATTGCAGGTTTCCAGAAGAACAGAATGAAATAAGTTTTCAAAAAAAAACTTATTTTTTATGATGGATTATAGAGACCAATCGGTTAGTTAGTGGGCAAGGTTTTGAAAAAAATGCAAGGATAAACATCATGAATTATTGCTAGAGGAGGAAAAAGTTGAAAAAAAAAATTAACTGCCCAGGTTAAGTTTACAAAAAAGTACATAAACAAAGGACGAGTGAAATTTTTAATTATATTGTTTTGGTAATACGATTCCGGGAAAGAATTTTTCTAAAGTATCCGTAGTCTTAGCGACCGAGTTAAGTGTCGATGACTGAACTGTCGCTCTCCTCAACGATAGATGATGGCAAGGATGTCAGCATTTTTGGACCTGTTCTTCCATAAAAGTTCTAGGTTCAGGAACTATCCAGGGTTAATTGTCTGTTCCACCGGGACGTTGGCATACGCTTCTTCATTCCCCAGGATGTGGTCGCTAATGGTGTGCTCGCTCAGGAAGATTCGTTTTCTGCACTATCAGACGCAGCTCGCAGCTAGCTCTCTACACCACATGTAAAAACGGCAGAAAGCAGTTAGAAGGATCTAGAAACCGCAGAAAGATAGAATTTTTCAGCCATCATGACAGCAACTCTCGGACTCTTGCTCAATACAAACACAACCAATAAGAAGAAAAACTTTCAATTTCATTTAGACGAGGGCCAGCTGCAGTTAAAAATAAAGATGCGACATTAACACAAAAATATATAGCAGCCACAGATTAAACTTTTATCAACCCCTGCCTTTTAGCCGGAAAATATTTCTAACTACCTGAAGACAACTCAGGCGGATTTTATACTGTCGGAGAAAAGGCCTGCCTGACACCGAAGAAGCGCTGAGACAAACGAGATTTTTTGTCACTCCCGCGATCAAGTACCTCTTATCGAAGAGAAAGGGAAAGCACGAGCCAGAGCTGGTGAAAGAGAATCTGAAGCTCCATCAAAAAGTGCTCTGTAGTTGAAGTCATTCAGGCTAGTAGCAGATAACCAGGGCATGATACCAGGACTGATCAGAAAGCATACACTCACAAACAAGAAGAATTAGAGGCAGCAAATCTATAGTGCGCTTCATCAAACTGTTTATGTTCTTTTGTTCATTCTTTGCTTTGTTCGTTCCTTGTGGCCTGCAAAGCAATAAACTCAACAATTCTCTCACCTTAATTTGTACGATAGATACTAGAGACTCATTTTTTAGAAAAAATATTTGTTTGAAAATGGTATTTAAAACTATGTAAATGTTTTAAGTTTCTTTCAAATTTCCGAGTAAACTGTTAGAAAAAGAAATTTCAAAGAAAACGGTTCGAAAAGGATATTGAGAAAGAAATCAACAAAAAACTGTTGAGCCTAAAAAAAACGACACAAATGTTTATCGATACCAAAAAACTGATGTCAACAGGGAGTCAAACGGCTCGCTTGAACAAGTTAGCAAAAGTACACAAGAAAGATATATCGCTGCACCCGGTTCTATCTCTGACTAAAAATTCATATGGCAACTTGAACAACAAAAATTTGTCTGTGTTTTTTAATAAATTGAGTAAGCAAACAAAGAAGGAAACACACAAGATGTAGTAAAGACTATTGAGAAAATTGATAGTGAATTCGAGGAGAAAAAATTTCTTTCGTTGAGTCGAAAAAGATTGAGTTTTTCTTTACTTATGTGGAAATTTTTGTGGCGGCTGAAAAGCCATAAGTAACAGGGGAGTAATTGTGAGAGGCTGGCGTGGCAGCTAAAACCTATGCAAACCGATTGCAACAGACGCCAAACTGGATGTGGTTGGAAAAAAACTTTAACAATCGTAAACAAAACGCTCAAAAGCAATTTCATCAATGCTTTGTTGAATTTTGTATCTGAAAAACCCAACACCAATGAAAACTGCTAGAATTTCTACAGTCGGCAAATCTCAAAATTTTAAGTAATTTTATGATTCATTGGTGTTACGCAAGGAGACAGAAATTAACAAAAAGCTGTTGAGTCTGAAGAAGAACAACGACATGAGTGAATAGCTATAAAAAAAGATATCAACAGATAATCAAACAACTCGCTTGTACAGTTCAACAAAAAAACACAGGAAAGATATACGTTTGACCAAATTATCGCTTTTTTCCGGCAAACACCCCACTCAAATTTAATATATATTAGGCGGCGTTAAAAATTTTTAGTGTCAGTAAGCCAAAAATGAACATCTCAAAAAAGTGGGGAAACCTCAAACTAGGGGGGAATGGGGAGACCTTTTGGGTCGGTAGGGGGTCGAATCCGCTGGTAGCTATAAGTACAAAATTGCAGTTTCTTTTAGTTCCGTAACCAACTCAAAAGCTCACGAAACAAAATCAAACTAAAACGAAATGAAGCGATGACGTTTGTTGAAGAATAATGAATTATAATGCATTATAATGTAATATAAGTAAAAAAAAAATGAGAAAAAAAAATTTCATAAAATAATTGATTATAATCGATTATAATCGATTAAAATGATTTTCTTATTGTTTCGAAAAACAGTAACATGAGTGCGGGTAATGAAACATGTTTTGCTTATCTATCTAAATTAAGCTTAAAAGAAATTACGAGAGTTCAGAAAATAGTTAAATTAATTTGTGTGTTACTTCTAACTAGAAGGCATGAACACTGAGCTCGCCCACTCTGGAGGAGATTGCTAAGAATAGGTCGAGGTCAACCATAACCTGTTAAAATAAAAAAAGTCAGATAACTAGAACACTTCCCATGTCACATAAAAGTTTGAATGCTAAAAAATAAGTTGCACAAATGATCTTTTTCTCGCTTTGGTAAAAGTTATGGTAAAATTAAGTACTAAAGAATTTATTCACAACAATCAAACTAATGATTGCATCAAAATTTAAGGCACAAAAAATAGAAATGAAAACAAAAACTAAGTTAAAATCTCTAGTTGGCCCAAAATGCGTGATAAGTGATGCCAATAAATGAACTTAGTACCATTGCAGGTTTCCAGAAGAACAGAATGAAATAAGTTTTCAAAAAAAAACTTATTTTTTATGATGGATTATAGAGACCAATCGGTTAGTTAGTGGGCAAGGTTTTGAAAAAAATGCAAGGATAAACATCATGAATTATTGCTAGAGGAGGAAAAAGTTGAAAAAAAAAATTAACTGCCCAGGTTAAGTTTACAAAAAAGTACATAAACAAAAGACGAGTGAAATTTTTAATTATATTGTTTTGGTAATACGATTCCGGGAAAGAATTTTTCTAAAGTATCCGTAGTCTTAGCGACCGAGTTAAGTGTCGATGACTGAACTGTCGCTCTCCTCAACGATAGATGATGGCAAGGATGTCAGCATTTTTGGACCTGTTCTTCCATAAAAGTTCTAGGTTCAGGAACTATCCAGGGTTAATTGTCTGTTCCACCGGGACGTTGGCATACGCTTCTTCATTCCCCAGGATGTGGTCGCTAATGGTGTGCTCGCTCAGGAAGATTCGTTTTCTGCACTATCAGACGCAGCTCGCAGCTAGCTCTCTACACCACATGTAAAAACGGCAGAAAGCAGTTAGAAGGATCTAGAAACCGCAGAAAGATAGAATTTTTCAGCCATCATGACAGCAACTCTCGGACTCTTGCTCAATACAAACACAACCAATAAGAAAAAAAACTTTCAATTTCATTTAGACGAGGGCCAGCTGCAGTTAAAAATAAAGATGCGACATTAACACAAAAATATATAGCAGCCACAGATTAAACTTTTATCAACCCCTGCCTTTTAGCCGGAAAATATTTCTAACTACCTGAAGACAACTCAGGCGGATTTTATACTGTCGGAGAAAAGGCCTGCCTGACACCGAAGAAGCGCTGAGACAAACGAGATTTTTTGTCACTCCCGCGATCAAGTACCTCTTATCGAAGAGAAAGGGAAAGCACGAGCCAGAGCTGGTGAAAGAGAATCTGAAGCTCCATCAAAAAGTGCTCTGTAGTTGAAGTCATTCAGGCTAGTAGCAGATAACCAGGGCATGATACCAGGACTGATCAGAAAGCATACACTCACAAACAAGAAGAATTAGAGGCAGCAAATCTATAGTGCGCTTCATCAAACTGTTTATGTTCTTTTGTTCATTCTTTGCTTTGTTCGTTCCTTGTGGCCTGCAAAGCAATAAACTCAACAATTCTCTCACCTTAATTTGTACGATAGATACTAGAGACTCATTTTTTAGAAAAAATATTTGTTTGAAAATGGTATTTAAAACTATGTAAATGTTTTAAGTTTCTTTCAAATTTCCGAGTAAACCGTTAGAAAAAGAAATTTCAAAGAAAACGGTTCGAAAAGGATATTGTGAAAGAAATCAACAAAAAACTGTTGAGCCTAAAAAAAACGATACCAAAAAACTGATGTCAACAGGGAGTCAAACGGCTCGCTTGAACAAGTTAGCAAAAGTACACAAGAAAGATATATCGCTGCACCCGGTTCTATCTCTGACTAAAAATTCATATGGCAACTTGAACAACAAAAATTTGTCAGTGTTTTTTGATAAATTGAGTAAGCAAACAAAGAAGGAAACACACAAGATGTAGTAAAGACTATTGAGAAAATTGATAGTGAATTCGAGGAGAAAAAATTTCTTTCGTTGAGTCGAAAAAGATTGAGTTTTTCTTTACTTATGTGGAAATTTTTGTGGCGGCTGAAAAGCCATAAGTAACAGGGGAGTAATTGTGAGAGGCTGGCGTGGCAGCTAAAACCTATGCAAACCGATTGCAACAGACGCCAAACTGGATGTGGTTGGAAAAAAACTTTAACAATCGTAAACAAAACGCTCAAAAGCAATTTCATCAATGCTTTGTTGAATTTTGTATCTGAAAAACCCAACACCAATGAAAACTGCTAGAATTTCTACAGTCGGCAAATCTCAAAATTTTAAGTAATTTTATGATTCATTGGTGTTACGCAAGGAGACAGAAATTAACAAAAAGCTGTTGAGTCTGAAGAAGAACAACGACATGAGTGAATAGCTATAAAAAAAGATATCAACAGATAATCAAACAACTCGCTTGTACAGTTCAACAAAAAAACACAGGAAAGATATATCGCGTCTCCCGGTTTTATTTCCTCCTAGGAATTCATATGGCAACTTGAACAAAACTTTTGTCAGGGTTTTTGCATGAAATTAGGTGAACGAATATAGAAACAAACACAAAAAAGTAAGAAAGACTTCTTTGTTGCATAGTTTTCTTAATCAAGAAAAAATATCAAATTTCGAATACGATTTTTTTGGAACTATGTTTGTTGTCAAGTTAATTTGTTAACAAAAATTGTTATTAAAAGTTCACAAATCTTACAACATCTTGAAAACAATTAAAACAAAAAAAATCTATCGGCAATCAAGTTTAAGCATCAATACCTGAAAATTTCCTACAAACATTTTTTTCAAATTATTTGCGATTTCTCTATCCTACTTAGTGTTTCATAAATCAAACTTTTCTTTCTTTATTGTTTTTCGATATCCATTATAGTTTTAATTTTTAATTTGCAAGGCCAACCTATTTTTCGACTAAAATGTAAGTGCTCGAATCCAACCCTGGCTTCAGTTTCTTATGTAAGTGTTAGACTGAACACTAGACTCGCTTTCCTGATGAGCAGCGCTTCCAAGGATAGGAGCTTCTTTGAGTTGCTTGACTGTTCTATTATCCCTCATCTCAACTGTGTAGCGGTCGCTTCCTCCCCATATTGCTCTAAATGTATGCCTACTTATGTGTCTTTTTTTGTGTTCCTAAATCTATGTAGCCAAAGGACCAACAGTTTGTCCAAAATAGGTGGAAATATATATAAAACAAATTGTTGTGTTGGACTTCATTTGGACTTCATATCAGCCGAAAATGACGAAATAAGGGAGGGAAGAGCCGTTTTTCGTTTCAGAGTCAAAAATACAATTTTTTGCGTTGGGGATATTGCGAACCTTGTTTGCCAACAGTTGACTTTGATTTTATCGATGTTGAAGCTTGAGCTTTGCGAATTTTTCTCTCGCCTGTCATTCGTTGCTCGTTCTCCCTCTTAGTTGGTGTTAAGTCTGGACCAAATAATTTGCTTAGTGTTCCCGTCCCACATTCGGACGTGCAATCCTCTGGATTCTGGTTTTTTTAATTGCTGTTAATTGATCAAAATTATTTTATGGTAAGACTCTCACGTACATGTTCCCATCGAAACTCTCTGAAACGTGCCCTTTATTAAGTGTCTTTTGTACTGCAAACTTCTGAAACTTAGAAACGTGCTTGAGGCTGAAGATTTTTAGTACAGCCTATTTAACCTGCTTGTAGTCATCTGCATTTATATTCTTGTCTGAAAAGGCGTTGTCAACAATATCAGTGAAGTTTTCAACTGTGAACTGTAAGCAAGGGTGTCATTCGTTAGCGGCTTACCAAACCATATTTGGGTCGTCTTTTACACTCCTCACAAAACCTACCCGCCGTGAAGGAAAAACTTCACACCTGTTATGGTCAGCTCACATCCACGCCTCTCTTTGAACAGTCTGCAGAACCAAAACTGTGCCATTCCGACAGAGCAAGAAAAAGAGTATTAACATTGTTAAGGACGAATTAATCAAGAAAAAGAGGGTCGGAACATTCTAGAAGAAATTTTTCAAACTTTCGAATGGCGGCGGAGTATTTCTGAGAAACACAGAAAGTGGCCATATTTGGCAGAAAGCGGACAGAAATTAGAACAACCGAATTGACTAGTGAAGAACGGTCGAGAAAAACGCAAGAAGAATCAGAGGTCTTTTATCGTGACAATCACGCACGTTAAGACGTATACCGGGAACCGATAAGAAGAAAGGAGGCTTCAGTGGGAGAGCCTGAAGGATCAGTACCCTCCCGTGCCACGAAGTGGAAGAAGTAACAACGTTATCTCTTGAAGAGCACGGAATTGGAGGCCCGGCACCCAGAGAACTTTTTAGCTACTCTGATAACCTAAACATTTGAATTAACCCCGATATTATTTGTTATTTTAGAATATGAGTAGCTAGGAAGAGGAAAGGGTCAATCCATCTCCAATGGATATATATGTAGCTGTCACTTAAAACATAGTAAAATAGGATATTCGACCCGTGTTTTTAATAATAGTCATGTAGTCTGGGGGTCCGAGACCCAGCTATCTGATCATCTTCGCATGCAACCGGAAACTGCTCAAAAATCGTTTGATTGATGATCTAAAATTGGTAAATTTTACTTAGCCCTAAACAGACTAGAAAACCGACTGGCTAGGTCTAGACGGTGAAAAACGAGTGGAATTTAGGTAACTAACGCCGGCCACTCATCAAAAGGTGCTTTTTCTACGCTCCGTCACTGTGTAGTAATTGGGCGTCGAACTCGTGAGATATTGCGAACTCGGGAGAACCCAGCAGGGAGCCGAGGGTAAATTTCAATGAACAAAAGAATAGGAAAGGACATATGGATCCACTAGAGGAAGGGGCAGTTCATCAAGCTATGCCACAGGGGACAATAGCACACGGGGCCCAAATATCAGAGGAAGCTCAACTGGCAACAGACAGACCTCAAACGAACGACCGACGCAAGATACATATGCGAATGGGAGATGTGATTCCAGGAACAGGAGTCATGCGAGTCAAGGAAGAAACAATCCCAGTGATCGGGACAGGACGGAAAATCCAGAGCCCTTATCAGGTGGCAATGATACTCATGCGGGGCAATCAAGTGACGCTACATCAATGGCCACAGCCTTTGAACCTCTGAACAGGTCTTGGGTACAATTCTTACGAGGTTATCTAGAACCAATGAACGTAGTGAAAAATCCAGAAGGGTTTTTAAGAAACCAAGATGCTATAAAGACAAATCTGATGGCTGTATTGATACCTGGATAGAGGTGATGAAGCTGCATTTTGAAGAAGAGGACTTGTCAGAAAGGCAAGAATGCAGTGCTCTTATCGGCAACCTGGAAGGGACAGCCCTGAACTGCGTGATGGCCCAAAAAGCAATACCAGTGGGACACTGCTGAGAAAATATTTGAAATCTTGTTAAATCGTTTTGGTTCAGGGGTGCAAGGACACCAAGCAATGGTGCGCTTCGAGAAACGGAGGCAACGTGAAGATGAGACGATAGACAAGTTTTTAGGCGATTTGAAGATGCTGAGAAGGCGTAGCCAACCAGATCAGTCGAAGAGAAAAATGAACCTGGCAGTAGCCTCAAAATGCATCGATGGTGTGAAGAATGATGAGCTTCGAACAATGTTAGCGAAACATAATAGACCACTCTTAACCAATGCGCCAACACCAAAGGAGTTGAGACTCAAGTCAAAAGAATATCTTTTGCTGAAACTTCCATCGAGATCTGGATATTACAAAAAAAATTATGGCAATTTTAACAACGGACCAGCAAACCAAGGAAACAACTGGTACAAACCAAGGGACGATATGGACAAGAGACGCTCTTGTGCAAATTGCAGTTCGACGGACCATTATGTGTCGGCATGCCCAACCTACAAACAGGGCATGAAAGCAAAAGGCTTTAGCCTCGAAGATGAAGATGCGTCAGAGGTCGATCATGAAGATTTCATGAGAAGAGTAATTGCAAAATTCGGCCCAAGGTGTTTCTTCTGTAACTTGGAAGGTCATTTTAAATCGGATTGTCCACAATTCTGTGATGCTGTGGCAGACATCAAGCATCGAAGGCATGAGGGAGCTTTATCGGGTGTGAAAGCCAGCAAAGCTCGCCTGTTGAGTGGAGCCGAGGCACGCAGAAAAGAAAAATCGCAAGAGCTGGTAACGAAGAAGATGCAGGCGGTAACGGAAGAGATACGTGAACCGGAACCGGTGACTGCAGTGGATGACTTCAAGATCGACTATAGGGCAGCCGCGAGGGATGCTCTAAATAGAGTCCAGCAGGAATTGGTGACAAAGGAGATCAAACAAAAGGTGAAGCTCGAACTAGAGAATGAGAACATTCAGGAAAGGCTGAACGTCTTCGAGGCATCAGAAGTCAAAGAAACAAAAGCACCAAGTAGTTTGAGCATGAAACTAAATGTGATCTCTGGGCAGACGTTCGGGATGGTGCCACAGGGAAGCAGAATACAGTCAATAATTTCAGTTGCGGGGCATCAGGTGATCAGGAATCTAGGTGAACCTTCAGAGTTCACTATGATGCAATTAGACACATATGAGGATTATCTGAGACAGGTAGAGCCGCGCACTGATTCGAGGGCTGTACGAACGTTGTTGACGACGGGTGCCCTCGAACGATGAAAATCCACGGGCGTTACGTGGAAGTCTATGGAACTTATCAAGTGATGTTGAACGTTGACGGGATAAGTATCTGCACTAGGACCTACGTCACAACAGATAGCGACCAAATGTGGCAGATCTATTTGGGACAGGAAGAACTTAAGGTCCGCAGAATTGGCCATGACGCCATGATGGAGCAAGACGCGTTCACATTGGATACGAAGCAGATGTGACTTGCAAGACGCTAAATCAAGATGCTAAATGTACGAGGATTTGCCAAAAATCTGAAACATTTGGGCACAGATAAAACATAATTTACAACTCGTTCACCCAAGGTACATATATGTAGTTCATGCACTCCAACCATGCAATTAACTCAGCAGTTATAAAACTTTTCATTCTGTGAACGAAATTATATAGTGAAAAGCAAAAGTCTAGTACCCGGTTGCAATGCCCTTGCTTATCGCAAGGATAACAAATGAAATTACTGTTCATATTGTCCGATTGTTATGAATATTGACAAGCAAACTCATTAGGACAACTGTCTTTGTTTTTTATAAACCTTCAAAAACCATTCGTTACACCAAAAAATGAATGTTCATGAGGTGAAGAGGGGGCAAAAAAAGCGCCAAAAATTAATTCTTCTTCAACTATTGCTTACACATTTTCCCTGCAGACGTTACATCGGATTAAAACATAATATCGCGTAAAACAACTGTGAATTTTTTTTTGACAACTGGGAGGTTGTGGAAATCAACTAAAAATTCTGGCGATTAAAGAAATTTGATTTTCGCATTTTGTACACACAGGCGAAGCTGGGCTACAAACAAGCAAGACGCTAAATCGGACGCAAGACGCTAAAGCAAGACGATAAATCAACTTTGCCCCAGGGGACAATAGAACACGGGATACAAACATCAGAGGAAGCTCAACTGGCAACAGACAGACCTCAAACGAACGACCGACGCAAGATACATATGCGACTGGGAGATATGATTCCAGGAACAGGAGTCATGCTAGTCAAGGAAGAAACAATCTTAGTGATTCGGACAGGAGGAAAATCCAGAGCCTTTATCAGGTGGCAATGATACTCATGCGGGGCAATCAAGTGACGCTACACCAATGGCCACAGCCTTTGAACCTCTGAACAGGTCTTTCGAAACAATTCTAGAACCAATGAACGTAGTGAAAAATCCAGAAGGGTTTTTACGAAACCAAGATGCTATAAAGACGAATCTGATGGCTGTATTGATACCTGGATAGAGGTGATGAAGCTGCATTTTGAAGAAGAGGACTTGTCAGAAAGGCAAGAATGCAGTGCTCTTATCGGCAACCTGGAAGGGACAGCCCTAAACTGCGTGATGGCCCAAAAAGCAATACCAGTGGGACACTGCTGAGAAAATCTTTGAAATCTTGTTAAATCGTTTTGGTTCAGGGGTGCAAGGACACCAAGCAATGGTGCGCTTCGAGAAACGGAGGCAACGTGAAGATGAGACGATAGACAAGTTTTTAGACGATTTGAAGATGCTGAGAAGGCGTAGCCAACCAGATCAGTCGAAGAGAAAAATGAACCTGGCAGTAGCCTCAAAATGCATCGATGGTGTGAAGAATGATGAGCTTCGAACAATGTTAGCGACACATAATAGACCACTCTTAACCAATGCGCCAACACCAAAGGAGTTGAGACTCAAGTCAAAAGAATATCTTTTGCTGAAACCTCCATCGAGATCTGGATATTACAAAAAAATTATGGCAATTTTAAGAACGGACCACCAAACCAAGGAAACAACTGGTACAAACCAAGGGACGATATGGACAAGAGACGCTCTTGTGCAAATTGCAGTTCGACGGACCATCATGTGTCGGCATGCCCAACCTACAAACAGGGCATGAAAGCAAAAAGCTTTAGCCTCGAAGATGAAGATGCGTCAGAGGTCGATCATGAAGATTTCATGAGAGGAGTAATTGCAAAATTCGGCCCAAGGTGTTTCTTCTGTAACTTGGAAGGTCATTTTAAATCGGATTGTCCACAATTCTGTGATGCTGTGGCAGACATCAAGCATCGAAGGCATGAGGGAGCTTTATCGGGTGTGAAAGCCAGCAAGGCTCGCCTGTTGATTGGAGCCGAGGCACGCAGAAAAGAAAAATCGCAAGAGCTGGTAACGAAGAAGATGCAGGCGGTAACGGAAGAGATACGTGAACCGGAACCGGTGACTGCATTGGATGACTTCAAGATCGACTATAGGGCAGCCGCGAGGGATGCTCTAAATAGAGTCCAGCAGGAATTGGTGACGAAGGAGATCGAACAAAAGGTGAAGCTCGAACTAGAGAATGAGAAAACTCAGGAAAAGCTGAACGCCTTCGAGGCATCAGAAGTCGAAGAAACGAAAGCACCAAGTAGTTTGAGCATGAAACTAAATGTGATCTCTGGGCAGACGTTCGGGATGGTGCCACAGGGAAGCAGAATAGAATCAATAATTTCGGTTGCGGGGCATCAGGTGATCAGGATTCTAAGTGAACCTTCAGAGTTCACTATGATGCAATTAGACACATATGAGGGTTATCTGAGACAGGTAGAGCCGCGCACTGATTCGAGGGCTGTACGAACGTTGTTGACGACGGGTGCCTCTCGAACAAAGAAACTCCAGGGGCGTTACGTGGAAGTCTATGGACCTTATCAAGTGATGTTGAACGTTGACGGGATAAGTATCTACACTAGGACCTACGTCACAACAGATAGCGACCAAATGTGGCAGATCTATTTGGGAAAGGAAGAACTTAAGGTCCGCAGAATTGGCCATGACGCCATGATGGAGCAAGACGCGGTTCACATTGGATACGAAACAGATGTGACTGCAGATCTGCTCGACACCAACGGGAAGGAAATCGGAGTCACAGGGCTTCTGGACACAGGAGCGGTAGTGAGCGTGATGCCGATAAAAACTTGGGAAAGAATGGGCTTCACGAGGGAAGACCTAAATCCGACGAATCTCCGACTGGCTGCTTCCAATCGAGGAGCAATTTACGTAGCCGGAAGAACACCAATTACGGTTCTCCACATGGGAAGACGGGATCTTTGGATGAGCTTCATGGTGGTTGTGAGTTTGGACGACTCCGACCAGTTCATCTTGGGCAGAGATTTTGTCAGGAATTTTGATGTGATGATTGACTTGAACAACGGCCTAATAAGGACTTGAACAACGGCCTAAAACCCGGACCGGAAGTATGTGAAGAAACCAGTTAATAGAATAATAACAGATGAAAATAAGGTACCAATCTTTTTAGATAGAAAGGTAAAACTGCAGCCGGGACAAGCTGTAGTAGCAATTTTTAGAATGAAAAAACTGAATTCGTTAAGTGATAGTAAACAGGTTTGTTTGGTACCAAACCCAAATAGTCAAAGTTCAGTGATTTTAGGCCGTAGCCTCTCGGTAACTCGAAACGGACTGTGTGTCAGTGTGTTATTGAACACACTGGACACCACGGTTTCAAGCGTGGAAAAAAACTTGGTTACGCCTTGCCGATGAGGACCGACTATGAAGAGACACAAAACTTGAAGAGATATAGTGTGAAAGACTGCCCTTATCATGCTGATAAAGATATAATTTTTGAAAGAAATAATGAACTTAAATCTATTCATAAACTGCTTTCAATGAAATCCGAAACTGACGACGGCTTGTCGAGCTGCTCGAATTTTCCGGAATGCCCCTCGTCATTTGAACTAGAATCTGACAAACCGGTTTTGCCAAAAAAAGAACACTTAAAAGGGAAAATAGGCGAGGGAAATTTTGAATCATTGCGGGCGAATTTAAATTGGAACGCGGATTTATTTTCAAAACATAAGGCGGATATCGGTTGTTGTAAATTCTTCGAACACGAAAACGAACTAGAGGAAGGCGCCGTTCCCCATGGGGAAGCCGCGAGACGAATGACGCCACGTAAATCTTAAGCAGGCCGAGCAGAAATAGAAATGTTGATCGAATGCGACATGATAGAACCCTCGAAATCGCCTTGAGCTTGCCGGATAGTCATGGCAAAAAAAGAAGGGGGCAGCTTAGGTTCTGTTGCGATTTTTGTTAATTGAACGCAGTGACGGTAAAAGATGCGTACCCGATACCGCGAATAGACGAGAGCCTCTCGAAACTTGGTGAAGCCAAGTTCTTCACCACGCTGGACTTGGGTTCTGCCTTCTGGCAGGTCCCTCTGCGGAAGAAGGACAGAGAAAAGACCGGATTCGCATGTGAATTGGGGTTGTACCAGTGGAAGAAATTTTCCTTCGGCTTGTGCAATGCAACGGCCAATTTTCAAAGACTGATGGCTCAGGTTTTGACCAGAGTGACGAGAAGTACGGGAACCTGGTGATATGTTACGTGGATGAAGTGGTCATAGCATCACCCACCCTGGAAGACCACATTGATCGGCTCGATGAGGTCTTTGGCTGCATGAAGAGAGCAGGCTTGAAATGCAAACCATCGAAATGTGAGATCCTCAGAGATTCAATCAAGTACGAAGAATGGTGGACAGGCATGGTGTGAAGCAGTAGAGGTTGTGTTGACATGGACGGCTCCCAGAACGGACACACAACTCACGAGCTTCCTAGGATTCGCCAATTATTACCGTGATTTCATAAAAGAATATGCAGACAACGTGTATCCCATGCAGAAGCTGATGCGCAACAAAGGAAAAAAGTTCCAATGGAACGAAGAAGTACAAGCTGCGTTCGAGAACATAAAGCGGGAACTGTGCGAAGCGCCGGTGCCAGGCATACCTACAAAGAAGGGCATGTATGTTCATAACACAGACGCATCAGTAGTAGCCATCTCAGGAATACTGCATCAGGAGCAGGAATGGAATGGAAGAACAGTTCTCCGTCCCATTGCATATGGCAGCAAGGTGTTGAGTGACACAGAGATGAAATATGGTGCACCGAAAGCAGAAATGTTTCCAGTAGTCACATTCGTGGAAAAGTACCGCGCATACTTGGGGAGCGCTCCCTTTAAGTTACGCGTGGACAACAGAGCGTTATCCTGGTTGAAGACATACACGATGGATCAGAGTTATATTGGTAGATGGATAGTAGGATTGGATGGCTACCACACGATAATCGAGCACAGGATGCGTGATAAACACCAGAATGCTGACAGCCTCAGCGATAAGGCCGAGTTCTATGAAAGATTGGAACAGTACCAAGCCAATCAGGTAGAAATCAAGGAAGGGTTCTCGTTTCTGGACAATGAAACTTATGAAGCGCTTCCCTTGACGAGATGGTTAGAGAAGTCTGGAAATACAATTCCAGGACATCCTGAGTTGCCTGTAGAGAAGGCAGCCGAGATAAAGATTCTATCCAAGAAGGACCCGGTGCCCTTGGATCTGTTGCTGCGCTCAAACCTGGTCCAGCAAGAACTCTCTCGCATGAACACAAACAGCCTCTCATTTTTGGATAAAACGGTGCAGGTCACACCCCAAAGGATGCGGATGCTGGGTGGATTGTTGGAGAGAGAAGTGACCAGAGATGACTCCGAGTGGGCAGCAGCCATGGCATCACTGACAGTCAGCGAGAAGGTGAAGATCATGCCGTCGAGACGACAACACAAAGAAAGTGAAAGAGATTGTAGGACTATAGTTCAGCAATAAGTGTCCTCGATACCCCAAAACGTCTTGACAAGTACATCATACAAAAGGAAAGAACAGGGGAACGATACGCAAAAGAAAACCGTTACCTTTGAAGACCAGGATAAGGAAGGTGAGCAGGTTGAACAGAACCTAGGGCAAGGAAATTTGTCCGGGGAGTTCAGATGGATAAACAGGACGCACAGAACTGATCCGGAGGAGGGAACGTGCTTCATCGCAGACTCTTCAAATGATGATAATTCCCGGAATTCAGGAATCGACACCTACTCAGACAAGAACTCGAGCTCAGGATCGGAACTGTCAGAGCTAGCGATCCACGCACTACTGGTGGAGACTCGAGCAAGGGATCTGGACAGGGAGGTATATCAAGACCCTGACAGTGATCGCTACCTCATACCAGGTGGAAGAGTCTTTGACAACGCATCAGCTGATCTGGAAACAATAGCGGTATCGAAACGTTCGATAAGTTTGTTGCCACAAAAAGAGGTAGTCAGGAGAAACCTTCAACCGTTCGAACAAGAAACCCAACTGTTGGCGAAGATTTGGTGCGTTAAGATGGAAGATGACACGCATCAGCCAGATGAAATGAATAGTCAGATGAGGGTCATGAAGACAAACTTGAAGGCGAGATACAGACTCTCGGACCTACTAAGAGCGCAGAGAAATGACCGCATGACAAGCAACCTGAAAAGGTGGATCAAAAAAGGAGCTCCGGACAAAGGTGATCTGGAGGAAGACAGTTATCGCACTCTGAGACAGTACTTTATGCAGAAAGAGGGAATGTTATACTTGAACAAGGACGGAATTGTGGCTTATAGGAGAAGAAAAGAAGACAAGGTCCTGTACAGATATAACGCGATAGTGTTGTCGCAACTCTATCAGACAGAACTTTTATTCAGGTCACATGATCAGATGGGCCATCAGGGAATCGACAAAGTATACCAGAGGATCCTGAAACGCTTTGGGTGGCCTGGAATGAAAAAGGCATGCGAGAAGTGGGTAACAGCATGTCTGTCATGCCAACAGGTCAATGATCCAAGGAAATTGCGATTTCCCTTGCAGTCGATCGAGTCATCTGAATTCAATGAGGTGGTGTAGATTGATCACCAAAAGATATGTATGACAGACAGTGATTACAATCAAGTCTTGGTCATGATAGATCATTTCACGAAGTATGCAGAGGCCGTGCCCTGCATAACTGCCTCAGCAGAAGAGACGTGCAATCACCTAATCAATACGTGGATAGCGAGACATGGTTGTCCAATGACGTTTCAATCGGATAACGGAACAGCTTTCGTGGGAGAACTTACGAAAGATCTCATGAGACGTTCACAGGTGGCTCAAGCTCACTCCACGACATATCATCCCCAGACGAATGTCTTAGTGGAAAGGCAAAATCTAACGTTAGTGTCGATGCTGAGGGTGTATTGTTCCATGTACATGACGGATTGGGATAGATATCTTCCACAGGTGATGGGAGCTTACAACAGCACGCAACACTCCACCACCGGAGTTAGTCCACACATGATATTAACCGGACCCGAGAAAACTTTGCCCTTGATTTTCTTTTACCCAGAGTATGAGGGTAAGAAAACATCACCACAAGTCTACGTAAGGGTTGTGATTAGACGTCAACAAGAACTGAATGACATGTGTAGACGGAACACTCAGCAGGCACAGGCAAGGCAGAGGAAAATATTCGATAAAAAAGCAGCTGATGCAAAAGCTTACTCGGTAGGAGACTACGTATGGGTATTTCAGAACGTTATACCACCGAAAGGAACGAAAAACCTCCTAAAAAAGTGGAGGGGACCCTTCATGCTTGCGGAAAGGCACCAGGAGGGTCGCTTTTATAGGCTGAGTACTGGCCGAGCCGCTCACCACGAGAACATTAAGCCACACAACCCATCGACAGAAGACTGAAGTATACCTGCAGACATGGAAGAGGGGGATTATCTGATGATGGATCTTGCCTCTGAGGTCAATGAGAAAGGCACCAGGGGAAAGAACGATGGAAATGAGGTCGCAGTGGAAGGATCAATTCCACCACTGGACCTGGATCCCAACGAGGTGATTGAAGCAGATGAAGAAACCTTGCCCTACGCGGAGGAGGACCGGCAAGACCCCGAACAAATGGAGGTCCCCAAGAATTTGGAACCAGATCTTCCGTTTACGATTCAGACTCGACAGAGTGACAGGACAAGACACACGAAGAAATATAATCCTCACGGAGATGACTTCGTAGTGGACAGGATAGATCTGAAGAAGATAGTGGAAGAAGTAGCGGGTCTAGAAGAAATAACTGTGTCACAGGACATCGACATAATCGACGATCACGACGAGGAGTGGGTCGATGACCGGTCCAAGCCCTTGGTAGAATTCGACGATGAGCAACAGCAATCCTATGAACAAGATTTGACGAATCTGCGTGTCTTGGAATGGCTGAACGAAATGACGTCGGACCCAGAGGAGACCAGTGTCACAATTCAAGATGTAGATCGTGAAAGCATGAAATACATAAAAACCGAAAGGGATGATCCTTCCTGGGCTGCCCAGGAAAAGCAATTACTCATTCCTGCTTCCAACCTCGATTTAATATCCGGTATGCAATGGATATTTTTGTCCGGGGAGTGGGGGTAGGACTTACGCACACTGAAAAATTATTAATAAAAAAATTAAGAGTAGCAAGAGGGACAGGTGATCTAGAAGCAGAAACAGGCGAGGACCCTAAGAAACCGGACATAGGGAGAGTAGTTGAGTCATATTTTAACTTGCCAAATGAAAACTCGAGTAGCATAATATTGACAGATAACGATTTTATACTCACAAACAGAACATGTGCGATAGCGATCACAGCAGACATGAGTTTTAAGACAGCGTTAGCAGCGGTTTTTAAGAGAGAATATAAAAACATAGTATTCCTTTGGAAGCAAAGACCAGGAATAGGAGGCGTAGCAGCTTTGCCTCTGGCGGCGTCATAGATACCGGGAAAGTACTTATGCTTCTTGGTGACGAGGGCGACGGAGAAGCGGCACGTGGACCCGGAAAACCTAGTCTTGTCCTTGACGAGATTGAGGGACTTCCTTGTGGAAAAGGAATTGAAGGAACTCTCGCTTCCAGTGTACAATCCGAACCGAGGACGACTGCACACACGGGAGCTGTATGCACTAATACACGTAATCTTCTCTGAGACTAATATACAAGTGTACTTGAATAAGAAATATTATTTAAGTATAGGCTAAGTTTAGGTTGCATGCAGGAAGACGTCATACTAAATGTGTATTGTGTGTGATATGGGTGTTATGTTATGTTATGTGTTATGTCATTAGGACGCTGGGTAAGAAGGAATTAGTGACCATGAATAACCGAATGACGATCTTAGGAATAGATCCAAAATTTGGACTGTCCATTCTTAGGTCAAATTCCAAAATTTTAGTAACAAATTGATTTTAATAGTTTTTAGGATCAAAATTTTTTATCCAACTGTTTCAAATAAATTTCATTATAAAATTAGTGTAAAGCTGACAAATGTGATATTCGTGACCTCTTTTCTAGATCCTGATTGATCATTTATTTATTCATTTGATTTCAATTCATCAAACTGACAATAGAATCGAGTCTGAAGGAACATGGACAACTTCAACTTGAATGAATTGATGGACCTGACAGAGGCATATGTGGGACCGATGGTAGATGCGGTCTATCGTCGGCTGATGGATCGAGACTTCGCTCTGGAGGACCCAGAGGTGGTCATGTTGCTGACCGCTTAATAAATATCTTGGGGCGTGATAACCGTGGGGACCGCCCCGCTGAAGTCTTATTGATGGCAGCATACGGAGAAAGAGGAGTACTAGACCGCCCGAACATGAGAGTAATGAGGTGGAGAAACGGGGCTCTCTCAGGAAGTGACTTGGCGAACGAGCCTGGATTGGGACATACCAACCAGGAGAAATGCCTCTGCCGACCAAGACTAGGCCTGGTTTGAGAAGGATGCATCAGGAGATGAAGAGCGAGGCTGCCTCGTCTAGTTCACAATTGAGAGCAGATGTGCCACCAAAGAGGGCGAGAGTAGAGGAAGGAGTTCAGACGAACGAGACCATGCAAAATCTTAACGGAACGATGGAAGAATTGGAAAAGACCAGGAGGGAGCTGGACGAAATGACCAAGACCATGCTCAGTACAGAAGAAGATAGAGACATGTGGAAGAGACTGTTCGAAGATTGTAACAAGAAACAGGGTGAAGAAATAGAGCGCTCGAGGCTAGAAAACAAAGAGCGATCGGAGCGGCCGGCGTTGACGACAGCCGTAGAAAAAGTGATACCTACAATGAATTTTCCTCGTGGGCAGTCCCCGATAGAACTTTTGACGCCTCGTGAGTTGAGTCAAACGACGGTGACGCGACTCCCAGCTACAACTGGTCGAGCGACAATCCCGGACTTGAGTGACACCCTGGGTGACCCAGTCGTGGAGCAAACGGTGAGAAAATTGATAGAAACAGCTGGACGATTGGTCGCTAATAGGAATGCGCCAGGTTCCGGTATGACTGCACCCTATGGAACAATCAATGACACGGACAGAGCACATCTCTCCCAAGAGATGATGACGAGAACGAGATTTAGTGATACAACGTTACCGACAAAGAGCTCTAAGGTCCCAGACAGAAAGATAGGAGAAATGCCGATGAAGAAAGTGTCCCGAGTGATTGACGTGCAGAAGAATAACCAGCTGAAGTATAGCTTCACAGGAGTTCAGGACATGGATTCGCGAGCCTGTTTCAATCGATCCGCTTGGAGCCCAGCAGTAAACCTACAGCAACCGCCACTTGGGACATCACATCTGATGCTGGGTGACAGCTTATTGAGAGTACTCCAGAATCTGAGGTTCTCCTGGATCACTACGGTGATGGCCTTTGGAGGTGAAACGATAGCCCAGCTATTTTGAATGGTGGAGCTGATGAACCCAGGGAGGATCCCTATTATAATGATCCTAATAGGGACGAATACTGTATCAAGAGGCTCAGATGACAAAGAGGCACAATGGGAGTCGATGATGGTGTGCCTATTTACTACTCTCTGACATAAATTCAAGTGCGCGGTACTGACCGTCTGCGCCGTACCCATGAGCACAAAAACGTTGACAGCGACAGGAAGAAGACATAATGAAGGAGTCATCAGGTGGAACAATATAATAAGGAACTTGGCGAGTCGGAATGCTGGATGAATTATCGTTATGGAAAATTCGTTATGGAATTTTCGTTATCGTTATGGAGCTGAGAGCTATGGATCAAGGCAGACTAACCACCGATGGGATCCACTTTGATAGCTTTGAAGGACAAGCCTGGTTGAACAGAGTCTTCCAAAAGCGACTGGATGAAATGGAAGTCAAGCTCTTTGACACGGGAGTGCTGAAGAAGGAAGAAAACACGAATGAGCCTGCAATTTCAAACCTTTGTGCCCCCTCACTTAGAAACACGTTTGGGAACGGTCCCAGCCGTGACCTACAGGCCGCAAAGCTCTAGCGAGCCAGGGCAAATGACATATGTACAAGATCGATTGGGGGAAGCGCCAATGAAAAGAACCGTCCATCCAAGACGAAGATTAGGACCTGTCAATCCGACCGCGGAGACGACCAGCACCTCAAGATCAGAGACAAGATCAAAAACGACGAGTACCAGCCGAGAGTTGCGACGTCCAGGCAGGAGCTCTTTGATGTCGTCGAGGCCAATACCTTCTCCCTGGCATACATACAAACAGGATCTGATGAAATTGAACCTTCAGACGGTAGGCTTTGCAGCAGATGGTTGATAGCCGATGGCATAAACTTCAGCTCTACAACCGCCTTGATATTTGCCGATTTAGAGGGACTGCCCTCAAACAATACAATGGGTCCATTGCAAGATGTGAAGCTGAATCACGATGAAGGAAATCGAGAAGGAAGACCCGGAAGATTATTGACGACGAGGGAATCAATAGGACAACACGTTAAAATGTTCAGGCAGATAAATGTTCAGGTCACGTTAAAGAAAGAGCTTACCCGAAACAAGTGAATCAAGAAGGTGATGTTCAGAGATACGGTTGAATGAAGGCGATCAAGAAAGATGAGACCATCTTTGCAGAGTGTGACAAAGCAGAAATGAGGAAGGCAAAGATCATGATAGTCACGAACTCAGACTTCGTGTATACCTCCAAGTCTCTTTAATGTTGGCAGCGGTCGACCTGGACCTAAAGCAGTCTGCGTCGACGGCAATTGGGGTACAACGACAGACAGAAATGAACCCAATCACAATCGTATTTGCTGGCATGAATGACCATCTACACAGTAGGGATTTCCTGAGCAGTCTCAGAGAGCCTACGACAGCCGAAGACGCTGTATGGCCAGCCATAAAGGATATCCTCGAATCAATGGGTGAAGTAGTAGACGCCCTGAAAGAGGGTGCCTTCACCAAGATAACACCGAGAGCCGTGTTTGCACTGTCTCCGGGATATGCACAGCTCCCGGATGGACTGAAGATTGTATATGCGTACCAATGAGCACAAAAACGTTGACAGCGACAGGAAGAAGACATAATGAAGGAGTCATCAGGTGGAACAATATAATAAGGAACTTGGCGAGTCGGAATGATGGAAGAATTATTGTTATGGAAATTTCGTTATGGAATTTTCGTTATCGTTATGGAGCTGAGAGCTATGGATCAGGCTAGACTAACTACCGATGGGACCCACTTTGATAGCTTTGAAGGACAAGCCTGGTTGAACAGAGTCTTCCAAAAGCGACTGGATGAAATGGAAGTCGAGCTCTTTGACACGGGAGTGCTGAAAAAGGGAGAAACCACGAATGAGCCGGCAATTTCAAACCTTTGTGCCCCCTCACTTAGAAACACGTTTGGGAACGGTCCCAGCCGTGACCTACAGGCCGCAAAGCTCTAGCGAGCCAGGGCAAAGGACATATGTACGAGATCGATTGGGGGAAGCGCCAATGAGAAGAATCGTCCATCCAAGACGTAGATTAGGACCTGTCAATCCGACCGCGGAGACGACCAGCACCTCAAAATCAGAGACAAGATCAATGACGACGAGTACCAGCCGAGAGTAGCGACGTCCAGACAGGAGCTCTTTGATGTGGTCGTGGCCAATACCTTCTCCCTGGCATACATACAAACAGGATCTGATGAAATTGAAACTTCAGACGGTGAGCTTTGCAGCAGATGGTTGATAGCCGCTGGCATAAACTTCAGCTCTACAACCGCCTTGATATTTGCTGACTTAAAGGGACTGCCCTCAAACAATACAATGGGTCCAGGGAATGCAAGACCATTGCAAGATGTGAAGCTGAATAACGATGAAGGAAATCGAGAAGGAAGACCATGAAGATTATTGACAACGAGGGCATCAATAGGACAGCACGTTAAAATGTTCAGGCAGATAAAAGCACCCCCAGGTCAAGTTAAAGAAAGAGCGTACCCGAAACAAGTGAATCAAGAAGGTGATGTTCAGAGATACGGTGGAATGAAGGCGATCAAGAAAGATGAGACCATCTTTGCTGAGTATGACAAAGCAGAAATGAGGAAGGCAAAGATCATGATAGTCACGAACTCAGACTTCGCGTATACCTCCAAGTCTCTTTTTTGGCCTGATGTTATAATGTTGGCAGCGGTCGACCTGGACCTAATGCAGTCTGTGTCGATGGCAATTGGGGTACAACGACGGACAGAAATGAACGCAATCACAATCGTATTTGCTGGCATGAATGAACATCTACACAGTAGGGTTTCCTGAACAGACTCAGAGAGCCTACGACAGCTGAAGACGCTGTATGGCCAGCCATAAAGGATATCCTCGAATCAATGGTTGAAGTAGTAGACACCCTGAAAGAGGGTGCCTTCACCAAGATAACACCGAGAGCCGTGTTTGCACTGTCTCCGGGATATGCACAGCTCCCGGATGGACTGAAGATTGTATATGCGATGGCGGCTTTGCTCTCGGATGGCAAATATGATGTGATCATATCTGCCCCAAATCGCGGATTAGAGATGGAGAATCTGAGGTCACTCAGGGCTGAATTACCTGCGGTGTGGTTTGACATCTCAAATGCGATGCGAGGACCATTCAATACACATGTTGGTGTTAGACGAGGTACTGGGGTTGGAACTGTCTAACTTCAGCCGACAACTCAAACTGAAACCAGGAGTTGACGATGACCATAGAGTGATCGTGGCGATGTCAAACAATTTATGGTTCCGAGGAATGGAAATAAAGGAGGAAGGAGACAGAAGGAAGAATTCCAAGGAAACCAGAGCTCACTTGGAAGCAATGGTTTTGAGAACGACCAGAGGCTAAAAAGTGGCTTTACTTGACCCCTCGGATAGCAGCATTGGGCGCGGATGCTTTCGAGCGAGGCCCAGTGATGATCAGGAAAATCCATGCCTACTTAGTGAAAGAGGTAAACCTGGCCGAAAATGCTGAAGAGAAGTCAGCCGAGGTCGTAAAAAGAGTGTGTCAAGTGACCCTGAAAGCTTTCTGGACACAAAATGTGAAGGGAGAAGAAGTCTTTGACCGGACTGACAGCATGCTGGAAAGGCTAGGAGCCGGATGTACCGCGTCCTTCTTGGCGAAAATTTACCCCTCGCTTTCTCGATATCTGATAAAAGAATTCCTCAAGGCAGTCGTAGAAGTTTTGATCGTTGAATTACTAGCCCTGTTCGTGACGTTTGGAGCAGAGAACTTTGTGAAAGGACCAGCGATGCTGCTCACCGAAGGAGTGCAGAATTTGCGAGTAGACGGACTTCTAACGTTTATCGGGATAACGCATGGAAACTTGGGAGGATTGATGAATTTGACACGCTATCCGGAGCAGATGAGAGAGAAAGAGAACGTAAGGAAAATTTATGTGAAGCGATCCACGGATTCTTGGAATAAGATAAGAGATTTGTGACATACTCTTATCCGGTACCTCCTGCAGCAGAATCGCTTTGGAACAGGAGAGGATGAAACGATTCAGAGGGAGGAAGACGTACGACGTCATGTATGGGGCATGGCCCTGCTAACTGATCTGAGCTTAAATATGAGGACTGATCCCTTAGCATTGATCAGAGGAGCCACGGAGTTCGTGACGGTCATATGTGGACCTCCAGTCACGTTTGCGTTCCCTGATGTTAAGGTGGAAGCATACAGGAGGTCGGTGCTGCACCTGAACCTCATATCAGCAGTGGACGGAAGTGCGCTGAATTAGTGTGAGCAGCATGTACTGCGAGAGCTGATGAGCGAAGACCTATTGTTTGCAAAGATATCGGAGCCAGAGATGACGTTCATGAACTTTGACGATCACTTCTGTGATCGTATGGGAGAAGTGGACAGAGGACACATCGAGGTGTTCCCAAAGCTCTGGAACTTAAGGCCGCATGATAAAACGAATGACGGGATCACGAGAATTCCTCGTCTAACGGCCGCGTACCATAAGGTGAGAGAAGAGACGAAAGGCCGGGGTGATTACCACAAAGTGCCGGAGGAAATCCCTGAATTCCCCCTGACAAGAAGGATGCTGCTCGGAGCAGTCTCCGCAGTGCAAACCCCTAGGATGGGAGCCTTTGAGACTAACGAAAGAAGAATGGCGAAATTCTCTGAAATGATGGATCCGTGTTTCATTGGCAGAAATGTCGCAGTGCTGCAGTATATGCAATTTGCTTACACTGATGAATACAAAGAGGAGACGAATGAGCCATGCGGCGACTCCGAAGCCTGGGAGGTTTGACGACCTAGCGCCTATGATTATGAGAGGCAAGGCTGACTTACTAGAAGCCTCCCTGATCTTAACGAGTGTAAAACCAGGGTTAACGTTGGGATGAATACTACAGACTAGAACCATGCTAGCACCCTTCGGCCATGAAGAAGACAAAGTAGTTCATGGAGAGGAGGAAGATCAGTCAGCTGGCAGAGTATTTGTACCGAAATTTCCTGATGGGGCAAGAATGGAACAGCAGGGGCCCTCAAGTTCAGGAAAAAATCCGAGACGAGACGATGGGTAGTGAGGAAGCTGTCAATCGGAAGAACCTATGCAACAGGATCCCGATCAAGCCGAGAAAGAAGACGATAGGGCTTCGACAGGAGGCATGTCCAGCCTGGACTTCAATGTCCTCAGCGATTTTGAAAACGGCACGGACACGTTGGAAGAGACGACTGAGCCGGCAGACGAGGGAACTTCCACGCTGGAACCTCCGTCGGCCTTCATGGGGCCGAACCGGAACTTACCGGAGAGCAGCTCTCCGAGCAATTCTAAAAGTACCGAACAGAAACTCTTGATGGAATCACCAAGGAGAAGAAGAATAGAAGGCGCTGCCAGAGTACTTTTCTTGGGAACGTTGCCCGAAGAAGAGTGGGAGGTACATCATAGAGACCATGAAAATAGGACTGGATGCAGAATGGACAGAGTGACCTTCATGGAAGAGGTCTGGGCAGTAGTTCAGAGCTATGGTACCCAGTCTATTTTGAAACTAGGTCTCAACCGACCACTAATGCGGGAAGTCCTTGACAAACTCTACGAGTGTGAAGGGAGATTGAGCGAGCTGTTGATCGACTCGGCCACAGACGAAAGTGAGGCAAACTCTCCTATCAAGATGACGCCGCAAGAAGACAAAGGAGAAGTGTTATATCTGTAAAGAGCCCAGAAGGGAACGATGCGATCAAAAATGGTGATTGATAGAATTAATGAAATGAAGATGAAACTGGGCAGCAAGGTGACATTGAGGAAAACGGGAAAAGCAAAGGTGGATTCCGAAATCTTGGTGAAAGCTGTCAACTCAGCTAAAAAAAACGCATCGAAGAAGCTATGGACTTGGGACAGGGTGATGATCGATTGCCTGGCACAGACAGATTGTTGACTGACGTAGCGATGGTGCCACCCATTTTCATGGCAGGAATAAAATCAGCCAGTTCCAAGACCAAGAAAAGTGACCGCACTCTGACTGGAGCGACGTTAGAAATGGAGATACTCAGCCAATGTGGAGAGAATACTCTTAAAGACTTAAAGCCGTCTCCCATGAATCACGGAAAGGGAAGCGTCGCAGGACAGCTAGTCCCTGTGGAAAATAATCGACTGACAGTGTCGGAAACTGTATCGATTGATAAACCCGCCGGTGGATACATGGAGATGTTAGAGTACAGAAATTCGGTCAGAGGATACTTAATGGCTCTGGAAGACAAAAATGCCATGGAAGGTTATTTGGAGACGATGATGCAAGGCACCACCCTGAAGCAGAAGACATACGGGACGCTGGTATCGTCTGAAATGCACGCTGAAAAATCGAGCAGTTTGTGAGCCTTTCATGGAGAGCAGTCGTGTTACGATACTTCGAAGAAGAAGTGAGAACCACGCCGAAGATACACGCTCTGAGCTCTGATAGCAATACCCTATGTGAGAACAGAGTTACAACTGAGGTTCGCTTGGTGCATGATTGGACTGACTCGCGGGGAATATGATTCGGAAGAAAGGAAAAGATCGAAGGGAGAAAAGGTGTTCTTAATGACGAATGAGGGATCTGATGACCCAAGAAGGAGCAGCAGTAGCGTGCGCGAAGCGGAGAGACGCTCTCTGCTTCGTTCGATTTATGATAAAACAAATTTCATGCAAGCATTGAATACTTGTGTCAAGATGCTAAGAGAAGGCGATGAACGAGCGAAAGCCTTGCTCTTGCTAGCACTTTTGGAAATATATCAGCGCAAACCAATGCGAGTAAATATGAAAAAAACCGTGGAACTAGAACCGATGAAGAAAACCGACTAAAAAAGGAGGTTCTCAAACAAGGAGCTGAGGTTAACTAAGGAATCCATGGGAGCACTGCCGAAATCCAGTGAATACTGTGGACCGATCAGGAAGAAATCATACAGTTACGTATCCGGAATCACAGGGATGGCGTACAACCCTTTCATAAATGAAGACATACGCGATTGCTTCTTTGACTAGAGCAAGCAGTGTTGCTGAGATTCTGGACGTCAAGAATTGCAACGATAAGAAGCGCTGCTAATCAGCAGAACAAGCTGGGACTAGTCTTGGAGGAAAAGGTGCCAGTGCCAAAATCTGACAACCGAGTGGAGTTTGGATTGGGATTCTCGGATGAACTACTGAGATAGAGCTTAATGGTGGTATGGGAACTGATGAAACCATCATGGTGTCCTAGTCCCAACGCTGATTCGACATTACGTGCGACACAAGACGTGTAGAGCGACCTGAACTCAGACTGTAACTTGCGTGACCTGAACACCATCTATAATTTGATGACGACAGCCTCTAAGAGCAACGGAGAAGACAAAGTAGAGTTGCCTGGCTGGGGACCAGAGGACTGGGTCAAACCTGGTAGCTGTCTGGCAGAAGTTTGTGGACTGGAAGGTCAGATCTTTGGAGGTCTGGATTGCGTAAAGACCCTGGAGAAAGAACACAAGCAATTGACGATATTGTTTGGGAACATTGTGATGAAGGCAAAAACAGAAACGGAACTGATTGCAGATTGCCATGGAGAAATCGAGGTGAATCTATTGACTGCATTAGGATTCTACAGCATGTTTGGTTCTCTAGAGTCACTATTGAATCTAGAACAAAAGAATGAGATGGTGCCCTAGTCCATCATGCTGTCCTAGTCCCAACGCTGATTCGATATTACGTGCGACACAAGACGTGCAGAGGGAACTGAACTCAGACTGTAACTTGTGTGACCTGAACATCATCTATAATTTGATGACGACAGACTCCAAGAGCAACGGAGAAGACAAAGTAGATTTGCCTGGCTGGGTACCAGAGGACTGGGTCAAACCTGGTAGCTGTCCTGGTAGCTGGGAGCAGAAGCATATTGGAATGTGGAGAGAAGCGATCGAGCCGGAAATGAACATCCGGCAGAGTGAAACTTATCGAAGACCAACGGGAGCGAGATATTTAGTGGGACCATCTCTAGCTCCAATGTGCGAGAGCAGATACCCAGTGCAATTCGTAGCGGTGGATGTGAAACGTACAAGAACGATCGTGGGTCATGCCTTCTCAGTGCCGAAACGCGTAAGACTAGCGAGAATGTCAGAATAATCTGATGAGTTACTGTGCAATATGTTCTCAGCAGTTCCGGAGAGAACCAAAGAGGAATTAGAATCGATACTGGGAAAGAAGTTCATGGAACCACATGATGAGTTGCCCTGCCATTGCTTGCTACAAATATGGTGGTACCCCGGGCGTAGTAATCTGGTGTTGGTCTGGGACTGTGGAGTGCTGCTCTCCATGGTTTTACCAGATTCATCACAGCCCATAACGATAGGGATAGTAGGAGTTATGATGGCGATACGATGGCTGGAATCTCATGTAAAAGAGAACCATAGACAGGAGGCGCGGACGAAAGAACAGTTACAGGAATTGGATTGTCTAAAAGGTTAAGATCTTTTCGAGACAATGTGCAGAATCTTGAACATTCCGATAGAAGTGAAAAAGATATGGATCAGAAGACGACTGATGCCATGGTTTAGAGCCAACATGATTGCATGGTTATACGAATATGCCAAGAAACATATGTCGAAGCATAGCAGAGTGTACAGTGCATATCAGCTGGACATTGAAGCAGGAGCTTTTAAGCGAGCTTTTGTAACTCATCGGAATATAGTAACCACCGCAGTGAAGAGAATTTCTAGGACAAGTGAATACGATGAAAGGGAAAAAGAAGAGATGTTGAAGGAAGATTTGAAGAGAAACGTGACGTTGTGCCTCCACATCAGATTCTGCCGAAACAGAGAATCTAACGTTGATCCTCTACCTTGTTGTAAACAAAGAGTAGAAGAGCAGAAGTTTTGGAGGACTGCTTCCAACAGCGTCAGAATAGCTACCGACGTGTTGCAAGACACAGAGACTGAAAGTGCGGAGTCAATGTCGCAGGAGGAGGAGATGGAACATTGACAAATGGCCGAAAAACAAGATGCAAAAATAAAAAGAAAATTAGAAGAACTTAGAAGTTTTAGAACTTTTACACGACGAACAAAGAAGGAAACAAAGAAGCGACGAAAGAGAAGATGTTAAAACTCAGAATTTTATTGTATGTGACACAAAACTCAAATGAGAAACAAGGCAACTAAGTTTGCAATTGAAACTGAGAAGAAACATTTAGTTGAGTTTTGAAGATTAAAGAATTTGTTGCATTTATAAATTTGCATTATGATTATAGTTAGTGGCTTTAGGGACACTTACTATTTATTTAGAGAGGCTTGAGTGAAGAATATATTAAAGTATTCCAGCCTGCATGATTGTTTTTAAACAACTAGGACGACTGATCACTCTGTGGTGACATGAAAGGCTTGGGTAATCTCTTGAAGAGGGAGATTATTTCATTGTTCTCTAACCACCGAATTTCTTAATTTTCATATTCAGGGCCCGTAACAACTATATTTCTGAAGGGAAGAAGCATACTATGATTATTTTAGTTTGTGGGTTGGCAGGACTGTCCTGCGTTCCTACCTTTTTAAACTTAGGAGAAAAGTTTTAAGTCGGGCAAAAACATTGAAAGTCTGAAAAGATGATTTATCTTAAGTATATCCTCGAAAGTGCAGATTGGTGAAAGAATTTGGAAAGCTATAGAAGTGTAGTATGATGCCATTTATATTCTGCAGTGAGTCGATATGACGTGGATAAAGGTGACTTTATGCATTTTGTAAATTCTGTTCGATGGCACTGTACCATTTCGATGAAGACTACGAGACACAATGAGGACATTGATCGGGCTGTCCGGGGAGTATGTGACATTCGACCAGAATGTACGAAAATGCAGTTTTGCAAGTGAAACTTTATCGATCAGAAAAAGAACATCTAACCTGGAAGATTGATGGTTTTAATGGATTAGCAGCGTTATTTGAACGATTAGACGAATCGGGAAGGGTTGGTTTTAACTGACATGCTAATTTTTAAAATTTCGATTTGGGCGTGAACGACACGTATCCTTTTTTAAATTCGCATACACTGAAACGGCGAAACACAACAACAAGAGTTGCAGTAAAAACAACTACGAGAAAACGACAACAGATTGAAACTGTGATTGGAAATTGTCAGGAACCATTCCCAGTTCTTACGATCGTGCCGCTACAATCGTTACAACGCAGAACCCGAGAAAAGGGAAGGGTGTTGGGACGGCGCGTTTAGTCTTCCGGAAAGAAAGGAGTGCTATTTCCCCGGATACCAGAATCCGGAGGGGTCTCTTACCCAGAACTCAAACTGATATATATAAACTTTTAGCTTCTTGGTCATGTCCTGAGTTGAATTTAATTAACATCCCGATTCATTTTCAGAGAATGAGAAGCTAGGAATGAGGGAAAGGGTTGATTCATCTTCGATGGAGATGATGATTTTTATCTACTGAGCAAAAACAATAGTAATATAATAAATAGTAGTAGCCCTGTTTTTAGAAGTGACCTCGTGGTCTGGGTATACTGAGACCTAGCCATGAGCTCACTTTTTTTGCATATAATTAAGTTAATTTGAGCGTTCTGGTCGAAGCCGAAAAGCAGTAACGTTTTGTCGACCCGATGTTAGGATAACCACCAAAAGAACTGGCTTTGGCAGAGACGGTGAAAAGTATGTAGAGCTGTGTTTAGACGCTAGCCAGTCGTTTTAGAACCTAGCTTTATTTTCCGTCGAAATGTACTTTCGGGCGAATGTTACCAAGTCATTAATTTCTTGTAGCTCGTTACACGATCAGCCGTCATCAGTTTCAGGATGCATTTTTGAAGGCCCTCCAAATTGTGATGTATACGATAGAAATGAGACGGTACAATCATTGATTTGTACAAGAAAATTTAGTCCATAAGTGTTCCTTGTATAATACGTTAATTCTAAGGTAACAAAAACTTTTATTCGCCCTTGTAAAATTTTAGTCAACATGATTGTTCCATTTTAGTGAAAAATTCGCTCAGAGTTTACAAAATGACGGAGAAAAGACAAAGTACCCATTGACGACTGACCGACGTCATTTACCTTAATTCTACCCGTTATCATTGTCTCGACCTAGCCAGTTGATTATCTGGTCTGTTTAGGGCTTACCATTATATAACCGTTTTTAGGGCATCAGCCAAACGACTTTTCATCAGCTTTTGTTTACCTTCAAAAATAACCTCATAGCTGGGTCTCGGATCTCCAGACATTGTGATTATTGCTAAAAGCACAGCTAGAATCCACAATTAGAAATATTTTTGTGATAATTACATATTAGATCAATTTGAGATGTATTGACCCTTTTATCGGCCCCGTACTACCCATGCCAAATACCCATGCTGAAATACCAAATCATTATCAAATGAGATCAAAAGCGTTCAGGACATTACAGCAGCTGAAAGGAGGTAAATGTTCGTTAAAAGAGTCTCTTGGCTCCAGGCCTCCAATTCCAGAAATAACGTCGTTATCTCTTAATTTTTGTTGCCCTGGAGGGTTCGGAGCTGTACCGGATATCCCACTGGACTTTCTGGTTCCGCTTCCTTACACAAGTAAGCTCCTTATCGTGTCTTCGTGTCACGATAGGAGGCTTAGTGTCGATTCTATTATATATCTTTTTGACTGTTATTCGCCTGGTGTGTCTCTGACACGTCGTATTCATCAAAATTGAAGTTTTTTGTACTTCTCAGAAATATTTCAGTCCCAATCCAAAAATTTAAAATTCTGGAATATTTTGAGTCTCTTTTTCATCTCAAATTTTTGATTAAGGCCTTTCAGGTCGTTCTCAGCGTGCAGTGGAACCACTACTGGAAGCTTAGGGAAAACGTAATTGGAGGAGCATCATGTCAACATATGATGAGTTTCCCTGCCATTGCTTGCTACAAATATGGTGGTACCCCGGGCGTAGTAATCTGGTGTTGGTCTGGGACTGTGGAGAGCTGCTCTCCATGGGTTTACCAGATTCATCACAGCCCATAACGATAGGGATAGTATGAGTTATGATGGCGATACGATGGCTGGAAGCTCATGTTAATAGAACAATAGACAGGAGGCGCGGACGAAAGAACAGTTACAGAAATTGGATTGTCTAAAAGATTTAAATCTTTTTGAGACAATGTGCAGAATCTTGAACATTCCGATGGAAGTAAAAAAGATATGGATCAGAAGACGACTGATGCCATGGTTTAGAGCCAACATGACTGCATGATTATACGAATATGCTAAGAAACATATGTCGAAGGACAGCAGAGTGTACAGTGCATATAAGCTGGACATTGGAGCAGGAGCTTTTAAGCGAGCTTTTGTAACTCATCGGAATACAGAAACCACCGCAGTGAAGAGAACTTCCAGGACAAGTGAATATGACGGAAGGGAAAAAGAAGAGATTTTGAAGGAAGACTTGAAGAGAAACGTGACGTTGTGCCTCCACAACAGCTTCTGCCGAAACAGAGAATCTAACGTTGATCCTCTACCTTGTTGTAAACAAAGAGTAGAAGAGCAGAAGTTTTGGAGGACTGCTTCCAACAGCGTCAGAATAGCTACCGACGTGTTGCAAGACACAGAGACTGAAAGTGCGGAGTCAATGTCGCAGGAGGAGGAGTATGTGACAAAAAACTCAAATGGGAAACATAGAAACTAAGTTTGCAATTGAAACTGAAAAGGAAACATTTAGTTGAGTTTTGAAGATTAAAGAATTTGTTGCATATATAAATTTGCATTATGATTTTAGTTAGTGGCTTTAGAGACACTTACTATTTATTTTGAGAGGCTTGAGTGAAGAATATATTAAATATTCCAGCCTGCATGATTGTTTTTAAACAACTAGAACGACTGATCACTCTGTGGTGACATGAAAGGCTTGGGTAATCTCTTGAAGAGGAAGATTATTTCATTGTTCTCTAACCACCGAATTTCTGAATTTTAATATTCAGGGCCCGTAACAACTAAATTTCTGAAGGAAAGAAGCATAATATGATAATTTTAGTTTGTGGGTTGGCAGGACTGTCCTGCGTTCCTACCTTTTTAAACTTAGGAGAAAAAGTTTTAAGTCGGGACAAAAACATTGGAAGTCTGAAAAGATGTTTTATCTTAAGTATATCCTCGAAAGTGCAGATTGGTGAAAGAATTTGGATGGCTATAGAAGTTAAGTATGATGCAATTTATATTCTGCAGTGAGTCGATATGACGTGGATAAAGGTGACTTTATGCATTTTGTAAATTCTGTTCGATGGCACTGTACCATTTCGATGAGGACTACAAGATTCAATGAGGACATTGATCGGGCTGTCCGGGGAGCATCTTTTTATTATTCGCATACACTGAAACGGCGAAACACAACAACAATAGTTGCTGTAAAAACAACTACGACAAAACGACAACAGATTGAAACTGTGATTGGAATTTGTCAGGAACCACTCCCAGTTCTAAAGATCGTGCCGCTACAATCGTTACAACGCGGAACCCGAGAAAGGGGAAGGGTGTTGGGACGGCGCGTTCAGCCTTCCGGAAAGAAATAGGAGTGCTATTTCCCCAGATTCCAGAATCCGGAGGGGCTCGGACCCAGAACTCAGCTTTTGGTCATGTCCTGAGTTGAACTTAATTAACATCCCGATTCATTTTGAGAGAATGAGAAGCAAGAATTGAGGGAAAGGGTTGATCCATCTTCGATGGAGATGATGATTTTTATCTACTGAGCAAAAACAATAGTAATATAATAAATAGTAGTAGCCCTGTTTTTAGAAGTGACCTCGTGGTCTGGGGATACTGAGACCCAGCCATGAACTCACTTTTTTTGCATATAATTAAGTTAATTTGAGCGTTCTGGTCGAAGCCAGAAAGCAGTAACGTTTTGTCGACCCGATGTTAGGATAACCACCAAAACAACTGGCTTTGGCAGAGACGGTGAAAAGTATGTAGAGCTGTGTTTAGACGCTAGCCAGTCGTTTTAGAACCTATCTTTATTTTCCGTCGATATGTACTTTCGGGCAAATGTTACCAAGTCATTAATTTCTTGTAGCTCGTTACACGATCAGCCGTCATCAGTTTCAGGATGCATTTTTGAAGGCCCTCCAAATTGTGATGTATACGATAGGAATGGGACGGTACAATCATTGATTTGTACAAGAAAATTTAGTCCATAAGTGTTCCTTGTATAATAGATTAATTCTAAGGTAACAAAAACTTTTATTCGCTCTTGTAAGTTTTTAGTCGACATGATTGTTCCATTTCAGTGAAAGATTCGCCCAGAATTTACACAATGACGGAGAGAAGACGAAGTACCCATTGACGACTGACCGACGTCATTTACCTTAATTCTACCCGTTATCATTGTCTCGACCTAGCCAGTTGATTATCTGGTCTGTTTAGGGCTTACCATTATATAACCGTTTTTAGGGCATCAGCCAAACGACTTTTCATCAGCTTTCATTTACCTTCTTAAATAACCTCATAGCTGGGTCTCGGATCTCCAGACATTGTGATTATTGCTAAAAGAACAGATAGAATCCACAATTAGAAATATTTTTGTGATAATTACATATTAGATCAATTTGAGATGGATTGACCCTTTTATCGACCCCGTACTACCCATGCTCTGAAATACCAAATCATTATCAAATGAAATCAAAAGCGTTCAGGGCATTACAGCAGCTGAAAGGAGGTAAATGTTCGTTAAAAGTGTCTCTTGGCTCCAGGCTTCCAATTCCAGAAATAACATCGATATCTCTTAATTTCTGTTGCCCTGGAGGGTTCGGAGCTGTACCGGATATCCCACTGGACTTTCTGGTTCCGTTTCCCTACACAAGTAAGCTCCTTATCGTGTCTTCGTGTCACGATAGGAGGCTTAGTGTCGATTCTATTATATATCTTTTTGACTGTTATTCGCCTGGTGTGTCTCTGACTCGTCGTATTCATCAAAATTGAAGTTTTTTGTACTTCTCAGAAATATTCCAGTCCCAGTCCAAAAATTTAAAATTCTGTAATATTTTGAGTCTCTTTTTCATCTCAAATTTTTGATTAAGGCCTTTCATGTCGTTCTCAGCGTGCACTGGGAGGTTCGACTGTGCCATCCGGGGAATGGCAAGGCTTTTGCTGGAAAGAGTCAAGACTTGCTTACTAATACGCCCGGATGTTTAACCGAGTCTTCAATTTCCAAGTCTTCTGAATTCAAATAGAAATTATTTGCCGCTCACTGAAAAACCACCACTGAATTTTTCCATATGCACACTCCACAGTGTAGCTCGGTAGTTTCTTCCGAAAATTGGTTCTTCGGGTTCAATGTGATTTCGGCTGATAATTCGGCGTCAATGTGATTCCCATCCCATGTTTCGTCGTCAATGTATTTCGGCGTTCGGAGTATTTCGCCGTCAATGTGATTCCAAACCATCTTGATTTTCTTTACTATGGCTTCACGTTATTCTTTCTTCTACAGCTGGCTTCACGTTATTCTTTCTTCTACACCTCCCTTATTTATGAAATTCCAAGTTTTTTTGAAATGGTGAAGGACGGTGGCAGTACCGTTAGGGCTTTTTACCCCCCCCCCCCCACCTCACACGAGCATCAATTTTATGGCCTAATTAGTCTGCATGTCAATTTTCATAGCAATCGGACAATGTTATTTTTTTATAATAACAATTTGCAGGTGGGGGAAAAGGAAAAAAAGCCAACTTTGGTTACCATGATAATTGTTGGCCCTCCCGTTAAGAAAAAACAAGAAAGAAATATTTTTGCAACTGCTTTTTTATTTCAGATCAATTTGTGGTGAGGTGCGTGGACTGACCATAAACACAAGAAAAACTTCAAAACGAGCTGCTCGATGGCTTTGAAACGAATAAAGAAGGTAAGGGTAAAGGAATTATATATGCATTTTTTCAAATACGTTGTACTTCTTAATTATATTACCTGTATTTATGATACAACAATGTACTAGATGTTCAGATGGGGATGTCAATAAATTTTTTTGAACGCGTTTGTTTCAGGAATACGAAGACATCGGCCGAGACCCTCCTGCACAGTGTTCAGCTGGGCCAGTTGGCGATGACTTGTTTCATTGGCAAGCAACTATAATGGGGCCACCAGAAAGCCCCTTCCAAGGAGGAGTCTTCTTTCTCAGCATCCATTTCCCCACAGACTACCCATTCAAGCCACCGAAGGTTGTGGGTCTGCACATCATCTTATTAGGATCTTTCGTGTTGTGATCACCTATTTCCTTCTTTTATTACGCTTGCGATTAGCACGCGTTATCTAACCGGAATATAGCCTTTTTTTGGGTTAACAGCTAGTTTATCAGAATCACTTGAATCATTTTACCTTAGGTTTATTTGTAATCAAAAGTCAGACGTTCATTCGCGTATGAGGCGAAGAGCTAAAGCACCGGCCTGTAAAGATAAAGGTTAAAGGTTTGAATCTGGCCAGGGCTTGTTTTTTTTTGTAAGCGGAAAATTGTCGAACTTCTGTTTGTCTCCTTTTTATCGGCTTAGTTTTCGCAGCAACAAATCTACCTAGATTTCGGGCGTTTTTACTCAAATAAAAAATATTTCAGTGTATTCTGGTTATGGGCAAATAATTTGAGTTTCAAAAAATGTTGACCATTTTTTGCTATTTTTTTGATTTCTTTTTCGTATTGCTCATTAAAAAATTTTGGAAGTTGTTTTCTTTATAAATTCAAGGAATGTTCTATACATTTGGTGCACTGGTAACATTGATGCTGAAGACGACAAATACCAGAAATTTGATTCCAGTCGGGGCCAGTTTTTTGTGGAAACTGAAAATTTTTGATTATATTAGACTTTCGTGTCTGCTAATTTTTGTCGGCTCAATTACCGACGAAAGCTTCGGTTTTTTTCTAGCATTTGAAAGCTCTTGCTTAAGTTTTTTTATGGTGCAGCTAATTTTGTTTCAAGGTTTTTTGTCCTTTTTGCACTTTTTACAATTTTTCAACGAAAAAGCGATTTTTTCTTCAGTTTTTGATTTGTCTTTTGCAAGAGCAAGTGTACTGGCAATCGAGAACTAGGCTTTTCTGTTTTCTCCATTAAACAACTTTTTTTTAAAAGAAGTCTAAGAAATTGACTTGGCTTCGCTAGGAAACCTCAGCAAGTTCCAGGCCCTTTCCCAGTTGTTCTGCTAGTACAGCGCGTTCCATGGGATCCTAAAGTCGGCGACTATCGAACACCGAAAGGGACTAGGTCACGAAACTTGTGAATGACCTCTAGTTTCAAAAAAACTTCAATTTTCTCAGCACCAAGCAAATAAAAAACCTATCGACCCAGTTTTCTCTAAATGGGATAACTCAACAAAAAAGCGCTTATCATTAACAGCGTTTGAAATTTAAAGAGATTAAAGATTTTTCTTCGGAATTCGAAAACTTTTATATCATTTTTTGTTCACGATTTGTTGCTTAACACTTATCCAACCATCTGCTGACTATACTTTACTTTTTTTTACGCGCAAAATTAGGTGCCAAAAATATTCATTAGAATGGGCCGAGTGATGTATCCTTTTAATTTTTCGAAAATTTTACTCAGTGTTGAGAAAAACTGGTTTGAATTTTTTTTAGTCCTATTTCGAGGTAGTAACATTAGTTAGATAAAACTCAGATGTTTATGTCATAAAAAACTTAGTTTTACTCCCGTTTTTGGAGATTCCTGGTCAGTAAAAACGTTTCAACCAGAAATTTTTTTTTCGAGTTTTCAATCAATTTTTTTTAGTTATACAGGACAACTAGTCTCTTTTAACGACAACTAGTCAATTGTGATGAGTTTACTATATTTACTTATTCCCCCTATGTTGCTTAGTTTGAAGGAGAAATGAGATTTGAATGATTGAGTATAATTATGGAGGGTTGTAGCGAGTATTAAAACTGAAAGGCTCAAAAGTGTTTTACATAATTTTTTCCGGCTCAATGGGCGTTTACCCAAGTTTTGCCAGTTGAGTCCTTTCATCTCATTTTGTATCCGCTAGCTTGCAAGGCTTTGTTTGTTTGTTTTGCGTCGATCCGCTTTGCGTCTGTGTATAAAACATGCGGTTATTATTTGGTACGGCCACCTGCGAATTGAGTGCGTAGGGCACCTAAAATCGTGGGGGTGTTTTTTCGGAGCAATTAAGCAATCCCCCCACCCCCATTCTCGCTTTGGGGGGATAAAGCACATTAGGTTCTTGAGACATGTTTAAAATCACATGAAAATAGTTTGAATGATATGAAATCATGAAACAGGTTCTCCAACGAATGAGGAACGCCAAAGCTTACAATATCAAAGCTCAAAAATTACAATCAGAATGAAAAACAATCAATAAAACTGAGGCATATAAAGCGACTTTTTTCTGTCCTCAAAGGATGAAAAATGTATTGCATACAATATTAAGGTGCTGCGGAGAGCAGTGTTTGATATTCAGATACAAGGCTAGAGCATCAACCTAGGTAAGTCGCTTTCCTGATGAAGCAATAGTCGTCCAAACAAAAATTTGCAAAAAAAATTTTTTTTTTTACAAAATTCGGTGTTTTCCAAAATTTTTCTGGATACTCATAGAAAATAAATTGATTGCTCAATTGATCCGTTTTTTTTCTGCATGTCGAAATACTTATTTCTTACATGGAAACGTTTGACATACACGTGGAAGATGCATGGTGGAATTGAAATCGAAATTGATATTTAGAAGAATAGCGTTAAAAAACTGCATCTTGGGAGAAATTTATTCTTTTTCTTGAAAATATCTGAGAATAACATAATTGCCCTCTAGTAATACTAGCAGTAGGTGCGGCTTCGATGAAACGTCCCTCTGACTTTTGTCTCTCCCTGTGTTCAAACTTTGCGAGTTTCCAGCGAGAAGTTTGCTTTGTTCTCAGATGCTCGATAAACGCTAAGTGCAAGTCACCATAAACGCCAAGTCCAAGTCATCACTTCATCGTAGTGGTTGTTTTCATGTCAATAGTTTTTTTGATCCACTTGATCAAGTTTTATAGGTCAGTAGCACAGTTCGTAAGGCTGGAGAGAGCTGCTGAGCAAAATCAAAAAAAAATTAATCGCTCTCGGCAAGTCTATGAGAATGAAATCTCTGTTTCCTTATCGTTTTCGTCGCAGCAGAAGATCGTGGAATTATAATCGAAGTAAAGTTTTGCACTTGTTCAGCGTTAGCAGATGGGTCATTGGATGAGGTCATTGGTTTTCGTTTGTTATTTAAGGAAACCTGCTTATGCACTGTTACTGCATATCCAACCTAACAGTTCAATTTCCTGTTAATACGCTTGCGATTAGCAAGCGTTATCAAATCTGAATATATATATATTTTTTCGTGTTAACAACTACTTTAACAAAATCAATTGGCTTGTCTTTTCTGATGGAATGCCCGAAAGCAGGTTTTTTGAGCATGTCTGCATTTTAAATAGCCGTTTCATTCAAATTTTTGTTTTTGCTTTCTTTTTTTTTGTTGATTGTTTTCGTTTTTTTTCTCTTGTGTTTTCTTCGGCTAAAATGGTTTCGGCTGATAATATATCTGTTTATTTGCCTCATAATTAGTCCTTGAAGGGCCAAAGCAGTTTTATTGCTTTCTTGTTTTTGAAAAGGGTGTGAGAAATGGGAGTTCAAAATTTATTATAGCTCAAAAATTTGTGCAACAATCTTTTTCGGGTCATTTGTTGTCTACCCAAGTGTTGTCTGCTCAGTTACCGTTTGATGAATGTTGTTTTCAATACTTAATTCTTGCTGGCGATTGTTTTCTCAGAATTTTTCTTCAAAATCTTTCTTTACGAGGCCTTTAGCATAGTGGTAAAGCGTTCACTTTGTTTGTTATTTGTTTTTTTTTCATCTCTGCTTTCTGCTTCTATGGATGGTAGCCATTCGAATATCATTTACTTTGTAGATCTTGAACCATTTTCAGGAAATGTCCAATAAATTGTTGGCCGCGCTCCTCGATTTTTCATTCAATCGATTTTTTTGCATGATTCATCAGTTTTTGCATGATAATGCCTGACTTCTAATACTATTGTCTGCGAATACTCGCTTTTTATGACTCTGGTTTTTATCCAATCTGGTCATGGTCTCACTGCAGCAACTATCAGAACTCAACTCTCCATGCAAGTTTTCAGTACCATTACCTGCTGCTTTTAGGCACGACTGTTTATGCAGAGGGGCCAGGTCAGCTCTTTTATGACTTTTTTCGTCTCGGCAGCTATTCATCCAGCAGTTCAACATTTTTATTGCGTATGACGATTCATCGCCAAAAATAGTGGAGTCATCAGTACCGCAAATGTTGCGTCGGCTGCGAAAATTGAAATAGAGGTCTGGAGGAATTGACGCCATTTGTTCTCGTTGTACTTTGCTGTTTATTCATTATTTGGCAGAATAACTGGTATGTTGTATTTGATTCCATTTGGTTACTTATGTGGTTGTTCGGGGTACTTTTTCAATCATGACGAGTTGATTGGATGCTAAGGATTTAATCGGGGTCCATGATGTGGAGTGTGAAATGTTTTACTGCTTTGTTTCTTGAATTAACTTTCTTAGAAAACCGCTACGTGGATTTTGTGTTTCGCTAAAAAAAAGGTAACAATTTGTGGAGGTTTCCGGATAATTCGTTTTAATAAGGATCCAAATGACGCCTTTTTCCCTTGTTGAATCCAAATTTTGGCTTGTCAAGACACCCCTCGCATGAGTCGGGAATGGCATAGATGGTTCCAGATTCTCATCTACTAAGCGTTTGAAGCCGAGCTGGCTGCTCCGTGCGCTTGTTCTTTTACTGATTCTTCGTGGCGGCTTTAATCTTTACCCTGGTCTCTACAAAGTCTCACCCCGAAATCAAGTTAAACGTATCGAAGCAAGTTTCGGTACTAGCAATTGTCTAATTATTTTCTGATTCTTCTGCACCAGCTTTCAACGCCCAGTTTACCTCCCATCCCCGAACCAAAGCCTCTTCTACCTCAACTAACTCTTCTCTGTCGCAGAACCCTCCCAGTAACCAACACCAATTCCCGAGCCTTGTGCAAATTCATCCCTCCCGTAAACAACTCCCAGAATCATACCTTATTAAGTCACTCTTGATCATAAGCCTGTTTAAATGTCTTGAAGAGGAGTTCAAACATTGGAGTTGGTCTTCTTAGCATTCGGAAGAGCTCTTTGAAATTAATCGTTGTTTGCTCTTTTCAACTCTACTAGCGCAGTTTCGCGGAGGATGAGACCACTTTTAATTCAATGGATCACTGCTGTGTTTTCTCCTCACCCCCCCCCCCCCCCCGCTCCCATCCATATACGTCCTCCCTCTCGCTTATGACCAGTGTTAGTTTCCATGCGCGGTTGGGTATCAACGTTTAGGTTTGTTTCGACCGCGCTCTGTTCTATTGACTTGCAAGCTGCATGGAGACAGTTTCCACAGTAAAGGCTCTGTTTTCTCTTTCGTTTCTGGCTTCCTTTGCTGTTTTTTCCCTTCTCATTCCTCTCGAGGGTTTGCTTTTTCATCCCCCAACGTGTGTATCCATGGCTGAATGTATCCAGCTGTTTGGCCACCAAAGTCGAGCAATGCTTTTCGTCTGATAGCTCAAATCCGAGAGTGTCCTCGCTGTTGTAAATTTAAAAAGCAATCATGTGCTGGCAAGCAATCATGTGTATCGGTATCAGCATCATCCTACATTTTCAGAAGAGTGATTATCAAAGAACATCTGTCTGAAACTGCTTTTAAGTTTCAGATGGTTTTCTTTACAAATCGCAATTTTTATTCTGATAGTTGTAAAAGTCTACAATAGGGCTCCTCGGGGTAGCACGATCTTCTTGTTGTGCAGTTTGCAGCGTTTATACTCAGTTTCATAAATCAGAAAGTTCTTATGGATTATAGTCCCGAAGTCAAAATTTTACTTGGTTCTTTCTTCCTATTGGTGTTTTTCTTCTATCCGGTTTTGGGTTTGTTGTCTTAGTATTGTTTCTTGCATTCTTTTTGCACAGTTGACCAAATTGTTATGAGTCCGCTTTTTTTGCGAAGATCATCAAAAGAATAGTTTTTATAAATTTTGAAGATATCATCAATACAGCTAATTAATCCAAATCCAAACAATGATAGCTGGTTACTGCAAGTAACACAGAATGTTGTTCCGACCATAGTTTTTTAAAAAAGTACAAAAGAAATTAGTGATGTTTTTGCTGCGTGGTGTGATAGAAGGATCTGACGTAAAACTTTAATTCAAGCATATTCGACAGTCATAGTAACAAAGGCATGAAAACAGAAAATTAAAAGAAAATATAAAAAAATTTCGAATGTTTTCAAAATTTTTTGCCGAAAATTTTAGTGAAATTTTTGGTTCCCAAAATGTCGCTAAAAACTCCTTAAAAATTTCGCGTTTTTGGTTCACAAAATGTCGCGTTTTTAGGCTTAAATCAAGCATAAATAAGTTCTTGTCAGCTCGCTTTATTCGCTCGAAATTGAAATAAAAATCAAGTTTTAAACTAGTTTTTCTCGATACTGAGACAATTTTTTGCAAACTTTTAATGCCATTTTAATCACGACTGAAAGGGCTTCAATTTGATATAGCACTCGACTCATTCCGATGATTATTTATGCTACTTGATTTTGCGTGGAAAACAAAAAATAAACACTAGGATAGCCGGCTGCTGTGCAAGTAGCACAGAAAGTCCCGACCACATTCGTAAAGAACAACAGAAAAAAACCTCCGAAAACCTCCACAAATTGTTACCTTTTTTCTGCGTGGTGTGATTATAGAGCTGTACAAACGTGTAGAAAGTTATTGAGTAAGGCAAAAGTTACTACAATTGTCTACAAAAAATAAATAAACGAAAAAATGAAAAACAAAAGTCAAACAAGACTGCTCGGATCAGGGCGAAGCCCTGAATGTTCCGACTGCCTTTTAAGGTTTATGGAGCAGTAATAACTTTAAAAAAATAATTGAAATGAAAAAAAATGAAATTTTTTTTTTAAATTTGAAATTTTTTATGAAAATCACCCCCCCACACGCCATATAAAAAACAAAAGGATAGATTTCGTTCCTTGAAACAAACCAATTATGGCAAATAAGCTTCTTTCAACCAATTTGGAACGATTTCTAAGACTGATTAAATCTCTGCTTACGCGTTAATAGCTCGAATTATATCGCGCGTTAATTGTCCCGAATTGGTCAAAATGGCAACCTTTAAACCCTCATAACTTTACGAAAAATGATCACAGGTGAAATATCTTTTCAAATTTAAGCTCAGGACAAAAATACCTTTTGAATGATATTAAAAAAATTTTGTCAAAAATGGCTAGTTAAAAAGTCGAAATTTGTCTGAAGAAAAAAAACCCACCCGAGCACAAATATTCCGTTACTTTCGATAAGTTTGTATGAAAGTTTTTATGGGTAACAAAGCGCTTAATGAAGCTTCCAAAGTTCGTAAAATCAAGTTTTTTTTCCGTAAAACCAAGTTTTTTTTAGCCTAAATGGCCAATGCTTATATATCACGAACGTTACTCGATGGCTTTACTTGCTCGAATTTGGGCTAAAACTCGAAACTTTTGAAACGGTTTTTCTCAACACTGGGAAAACGAATCACGACTAAAAGGGCTTTAGTGTGATATATCACTCGACCCATTCCGATGATTTTTTGTGGTACCTGTTTTTGCATGGAAGAAAAAGAAAAAAAACACCAGAAAACAAAGTTTCTCCACGTTTTTCAAATGCCTGAACAAAAAAAACTAAAACACACCCGAATGAAGAGATCCTCGACATTCTTCAAAGGCTCGGAACAACAATCAGTCCAAGTTGAATGGCAGCAAGTTACTTGGTCACAGTGATTCCCTTCATATTTTTCAGTATTTTAACTGCAGGCTATACTTCATGACATACTTCTGCAGTTTGGCGACCTTATTTTTCGCATGTGTTTTCGAACTGCAGTTTTCACTCTTTATTTCAACGAGAGAATATGACAAATTTTTACATTTTCTTTTTTTTGTCAAAATATTCTTTCAAATTGCATATTAGTTGATTTTCTCCAATCTTCTGATGTGGCTAAATATTTTATGTGAAGCTTATATCGGATTGTTGCCTCTTTTCGTAACCAGTTTGCTGCCTTTTTTCTCAAATGGTTGGGGGATGAAATTCAAAAGGGATACCTTGAAATATTAATTTACAACGATAAATACGTGGTTTTATGTCAAAATTATTTAAAGAGTTTTTGTTTCGACCATTGAAAGTGGGAAGGAAATTTATATTCATGTTTTAGTTTTGTTCTTTTTTTGCAAAAATTCAGGTAACACGAATAGTTATCGGACAGGATTGAGTGATATATCATATTAAAGCCCTTTCAGTCGTGATTCGAACGACAAAGAAAAATTTCTTTCAAAATTTTCTAATGTCGCCATCTTGGGAATAAAAAACTTCAGAAGTTCATATTTTCTTTTTAAAAAGTTGAAAAACAACTATCAATATTGGAAATGCCTAAAATCTAGTCCTTCGTTCAAATCCTTTCAGCTCACCACGCACAAAATAAATTGAAATTACTTTTTAAAAAACTGTTTTTTTTAAGAATATGGCCAGAACATCTGTGCTACGTGCTACGAAGCGTTTAGCGGATGATTTCGCTATAGGTTCTATGTCAATTGACTCATGTCCAACCGGCTGGTCATGTTTAAAATGATTTTAAAAATTTCAAAGATTTATCCGAGATGTTCTCCAGTTGCTCTCCTCCTGTAAATAACAATAGAATCAACTAACACTTGGTATGACCTGTAACTAAATTTGTTTCAGATCGCGTTCACAACCAAAATTTACCACCCGAATATAAACAGTAATGGAAGTATATGTCTCGACATTTTACGAAGTCAGTGGTCGCCGGCGCTCACTATATCAAAAGGTGAATACTGATTACTCAGACTGATTACTCTGAATAGTTAATGTAGCCATCGATAGTTTTATTTAAAGTTATTACAGACATTTCTTAATCTGATACCAATATAATGATGTAGCAGAAGCTCTTAATGCAATGAGTATTTGAGACTTGAAATTAAATTCTAATTTTAGTATGCAAGTATTGCGAGTAATACAAGTGTTGCGTGTTTAGTTCTACTGTCGATATGCTCGCTGCTATGTGACCCTAACCCGGACGACCCGCTGGTGCCAGAAATAGCCAGAATGTACAAAACAGACAGGCAGAAGTACAATAAAGTGGCCAACGACTGGACTCGTAAATATGCCATGTGACACTAGCTGAGGTCGTCAGCTCACCAGGCATTGTATTGTATTACGCACGATCATCATCGATTAAAGAGGCAAACATTGGAATAAGAACTCAGTTGAAACTTTTGTGTCAATATCCAAGTTGAATTTAACTTCCATCATCTATTAATGTAAACAAGTGGCTTGCAAAAATGGAACATGCTTCGAAGCTCATTTTGAACCGAATTGAATTTCTCTTTTTAATCGCTCAAAGAAGGTACATAATCTGCGCTATTATTGATCTACTATTGAAAGTTTAATTTGGTTGGCGTGTTTTGAAACACCAGCGTTGAGATTATAACAACTATGGCATTGTGCAGTTAAGACGAGAACTGTCTTTAAAATATCTCTCTCAAATTAATGTTCTCGTCTTTTATTTATGTGCTTGATACTATTTAATTTTATAGAGGAGAAACAATTAGAAAGCAGTAAATTGTTAATTTTGTCTTTTCGCGGAACCGAGGATTTCGTCTTCTCGCTGAAATATAATATTCGACTCAACTTGGGATAATTGACAACGAAGATCCTCGGTAGCGGGTGATTAATTTGGGGTTTATTTTGATTGTTATGAAACGCCAAAATGCTACAACGTTAATAATGCCCTTTGTTTTGCCTAATTTGTCTAGTTTCTTACTCAACTGCTATCCAATTCAAATTCTGATGACACCGTTTTTTAAGTCAATGAATGTAGTAAAGACACTCATGGCCATCGTGTTGATTTTTTTCAGGAACATGTTTTGAATTAAGTTCAGACTCAAATATGATTTTCTGAGGTTTGGTTTTTGATTTTTTTTTGTTTTTTACTTGCGAGAGCAAGTGACTTGTAATCGGGATTTATACTTTTTTACCGTAAACTTTCTGCCGAAATGCTCAAGTCCGACATGCTCAAAGTTTGACATTCTCAATTTCTTGAAAATTCAAATAAAACTATTATAAATATAATATTGATAAAATGTTGAATTTCGGATTTTCCATTTCTGTCGGCTGATTTTCCATTTTCTTTTCAAATACAATATATTTTATTTGGTAAGCTTTTTAAGAGTACTCTTATATAGGTCTTGTTGATTTTTTTTTGTTCCGGAAAAAATTGTTCGCCCTCTGAGACAAATGATCAGAATTTTTGGCCCCTCTGATACACTTCTGAGACACCTGATTGGAACTTTCGACGCTTCTGAGACACCTGGTCGGAACTTTCGACGACTCTGACATACTTTTGAGACACCTCATCGAATTTTTCGACCCCTCTTAGACAGCCTGAAATTATTTCTATAGCACCTGCTCGGATCTTTCGACGCCTTTTTAGTCAAAAACTGTGACTAAACAGGTCAAAATTGGCCAAACAATTTGCTAAAAGGCCAAGCGGTGTCCAAAATTGTCGAAAATGGACAAGTGCTGCGGTCGAAATTGGTCAAACTGCTCAAAAATGGGTCGAAGTTGACCAAACTGGTCAAAATTGGGTCTAAATTGGCCAAACTGGTCGAAGTTGGCCTAAGTGCGGTCGCGATACCGACGGCAGAATCGTACAATCTCGTTTCAAAACTTTAGTCGGCAGTGAAGTTTGATACACAAATTTGGTTTCTCATTCTGACGGAATTGATATAAATCAAACGACCAGGAAACTCTCATGATTATCTATAATTGAGCATAATAATCACAAATGTAAAGATTTTGACTTCAATCAACCTAAAGTAGTCGACGCTACCGGCCAACAAATAGCCGAAACTACCGGCCAACAAGTAGCCGACGCTACCGAAAACTGTCAATGGGGTGATGAACCACCCATGTCCCAATTTTTTACTAAAAAAAAAATCTATGAGCAACTGCAGTGGTGGATTTGAAAACCAGCTCCGGATTGTGCCACTTAATTTTTTACAGTAGCTTAGACCATAGGCTAGCTTGCCATGAAAGGAAGTAGAATAAGTTCAAATTTATTCTCGCTTATATACGTTATTTGTTTTCAGCGTTAATAATCTTGTAATGCTATATTTAAATTGTATCGCTAGTCAAATTTTATTTCAAGGGCGAATTGTTTTTAATGCTTTAGCTTTTTTCAAAGGATGGGTCTTAAATGTTTTTTAAAAATTTCAGAGGTTGAATAATTTTTCTTTCTTCACTTTCGTTTTTGGCCTAACGAGCGTCGACCCAACTTTTTCTGCTTTAGTTGTCGCTCGATCATTCATTCTCAATACTTGTTAAGGTTGTTTATGAATTTTTCCGAAAACAAAGTATATATTTTTTGAAGCTAGTTTTTTCTTATCTTTTTCGATAATCTTTTTTAGCTCATTTTTGAAAAATGGTTTCCTTTTCTTTTCAATATTTTATACAGCAGCTAGTTAATTGTATCGCAAGGTTGCGAAGCTAGGCTACGCCTCTGTGTTGAAATTAGCGATTGTTTTTTCGTACGTCTAGTTCTGTAATTTGTTACCTGGTTCGAAAAATTGTTATACTTCTTCAGCGTCATGCTTGGTCGAGCCTTTTCTATTTGTGCAGGAAAATGAAGTGCAAGAATTTTGCAACATTTTTTTTTTGATATTTTGTCAAATTTTTTTAGACATTCCAATTAATTGTCAGACAGTCAAGGTTTAGAAATCAGTCGGTTTGACTTTCGCATGCTTTGAAAACTTTAGCATTTTAGCTTCGTTTTTGGCCGTTCAAAATTTTAACTTGAAATTGAAGAAATTCAAAATTCTAGTCCTTCAGACTTTTTGTGAGTTCTTTAAAGCAAGTAAAATCGGCAACGATTTTTTTACAAAGTTTATTGTGAACGCATATTTGAAAAATGAATAAAAAAGTTAATAAAGGTTAAACAACTTCTACTCATTGCATCAATGATAGCGTATGGAAGCGAAATTGACTACACTTTTGCTTTGGACTTAAGCTTTTGTCAGAAAAAAAGTTGATTGTTGTGCTTGGTTTTCAAGTGGAAAATTGATAGTAAAAACATCCTTCCATGAAAAATTGTTTAACGCAAAGTCCATAAAAAATTGTCGTGGACTTTTTAAATAGAAATCTATCTATTAGATAAGATCAAGATTATGCTGGCTTACAATTTACGTTTTTTTCCCGCAAAATCAGTTCATCGGTGTTCTTCGTTCTTTCATTTTGAAAAAAATCAAATGGGTTTCATAAGTTAATACATATCAAAAAGATAAAGACGGACACCATGAACTAGAAACATACATACTCAGTGTAAAAAATTCGCTAAGTAATTGACTCGAAAAAATTTTTCCGCTGCGATCGTTTGGACTTAGCAACCGAAATATCACATGGATTGACAACGAAATCAAAAACGCAGCAACAAGAAAAGAACAATTTCGTCAAAAAATTTTATCATCGAAAGGGATAAATTAGCCTATAAAAAATGCCAACTGTGGTTAAAATATTGGTTTTGAGGAAAAAACGGGATTTTTTAAATCAACATAAAGTTATTACAGTCATCTAAACAGAGTCGAAGTTTTTTCAAAAAGCTCAGGAAAGTGAGAGCAGATGTAAAATCTGCGCACATCGAAGTTTTACAAGAAAATGCACATAGGTTTTACAATTTATCTTGCATGAATTGGCAGTAAGTTAGCAAAATTGATTCCTGATACCCTTAAGTCATCGTCACCACAAAAGCGCCCGTCCATGCTCTTCCGAAAAATTGAACGCAAAAAAATTGTAAAAGCCAAATAACAATCCTAGAACAAATACAGCATTGTTTCCTTCAATTGGAACTACGTTTTCATAAATGACTTCATTGTGGTCCCATTGGAGCTAATTTCCAACGAATATTTTTGCCTGGTAATTTTTCATAAAGCTCAAATATAGCCAAAATAATGCCAATCTATAAAACCGGAGATAAAGAAAACCCGGAAAGTTTTTGGCCAAGTACACTTCATCCAATAATAGGATCAATCTTTGAAAGGTTATAAAATAATCATATGAAAACTTTCCAAAAAATTTTTATCTTTAACAACTCCTTAACAAAGTATCAATTGTAGACGCAATTGTTACCCTAAATGAAGGCAAAGAAAGACATACGCAACCAAGACACAATAACCCAACGCACTTTTCTCGACTTAAAGGAAACCTTTGATACAGTAGATTGCGCAATACTTTTGATCAAACTTCAGTGTTTTGGTTTTAAAGGGTCATTTCATCAAATTCTTAAGTCGTACCTTGAAGATCGCAAACAGTATATTGAAATTTTGGGATAAAAAAAAAACAGAATAAAATTTTGTACAAAGTGGGGTGCCAAAGGGTTCAATTCTGGTACACTTTTGCTATTTATTATTTACGTCAATGATCTATCGGTCTTTGAACAATCCAACAACAGACTTGCTCTTTATGCAGATGACTCAAAGCTAAAAACAAGCAGCGAAAAAGGTCAGCAATCCAAAATTCTTCAGCATCAGAGAATCTTAGCAAATGCATGACCATAGGAGATTTAACTAACTTTAAACATCAAAAAGACAAAAACAGGATTCTTATGGATTCGAATCTAAATTTTAATCAGCACATCGAAAAATCAAAAATCCGTTGTTTCAGTTTTGTGGACTCTTTCATCAAATATGCAAATACCTTACCTCATAACAAATGATTATTGCGTATAAAGCTCATACTCAACCAGTTCTGTAATATGAAATTATTGCACTGGCTACTACTGAAATCTCATCAATCACTATTGTTGAAATAAAAATTAAACGTGTTATCAAATTCTACAAACGCAAAAATGAGTCAGTTCGTAAAAAAAAAGCAAAAAATCTGTTTTTTTTTACCAACAGTAATTTTTGCACACAAGAGCTTAAAGTTTTCGACCAAAGTTCTGAGAATGGAGGTTGAAATAGACAAACTTAGGGACTCTATTATTGATAATGATAAAACTCGATTACAAAAAAGCGAAACGTAGCAAGAATTAACCATTAAATCAGATCTGTCGCCAAAAAGTTCATTGCATCAAAAAAACAATCAACATGTTCATCTCTTTTTGTTTTCAAAGAGCGAACAATTTAACCATTTCAATCATAATTTCCTGGAATATTCATTGCAAGATAACAGAGAAGTTTGGAGTTTTTTAGTAACGGGGGGTCATTAATATTTAAGAGAAAATGAATTTTTTGCTTCTTTTTCTATTTTTAGATCTCGACTTTTATCTATGCTATAGAAAAATAAAGAGAGAAACTGCAAGTGCAAAAATTTTATCTTTTTTTTTATTTGAGGCGCTCGAAAACAGGCTCTTGTAACCTAGTGGCGTCCTCCCAATCTATAAAATTAAAAACGATTATACAAGAACCCTATGGTTGTAATGGTAACATTGGGTTGGAACTAATTTAATATTTTTAATAGAACATTTGTTTTCGTTTGATTTGCGTTGAAGCACTTTTTGCTCAGAATGATGATTTTAAATCCAAATTTATTGATCATTCTGAAGATTAAAAAAATGGCTTGGCACGATGAAGGCCGAGTGTTGGATTCCAATCAGGACTTGTTTTTTTAAGCTGAAAATTTTCTGCTATTTTCGACTGTCATCTGTCTGCTGATTTTTGGCGGCTTAGATCGGACAACGGATTTTTTGAGAAATTCGGCTTGTCTAAGCATCCTTTTTTCGAATTACTTAAAGAGTTTTTGAAGGATTTGTTGACAATTTTACACACAATCGTAGTTTTCCATTTTGTATCGCTTCGGCATTTTGTTCAGTGGTATTACTCAGTAATTCAAATCTGTTGGCAAGATTATTTAGTAATTTAAATCTGTTTAACGTTGGTCGGTCATTAATTGTCCTGAAAAGTAGCAAGGACATCTAAAACAGTTAGGTTAACGACTTTAAAAAGTTAGTGACCGAAGTGAGCTTCCACGTATCCAGGGTGTGTGTTGTAACAGCTTAAAGATTTTATCTATTAAATGAAACGAGTTTACGCTCTCTGATAAAGAAAGTACAAATGGGACTTAGGGGTTTAAACTCTATGTTTTAAAACAGTTTTGATTTTTTATGTTTCTCCGAAACGTATCATTTTATATATATAGATAACCCAATTTGACCAGCGTCATCTATGTCTCAGCTTCGGTTGGTAAAATCAAAAGTGTTAATCATAAGATAATTCTGAAGTTTAAAGACTTTCAGGTGGTGCAGTTTTTTCCGCGAGTGGAAAATTCGAAAAAGTTTAACGAACTTTTACCAACTGTTTGCTAAGTTAAAACTATTCTATAAATTTGGCTGAAAAACATGCGTCAGTCTATTAAGCATAAGTCTGAGATTCAAGTTCGGCGTCTGCTAGTTGCCTGTTTATAAAACTAGAGAAAACTTTCAGTTGTTTATTCACTTTTTATAGCACATTCTCTGCTACCTTCTGTTTGCAATCAAAGTTTTTTTTTCCAACTAAACAGCGTAATAAAGTCTAAAGTGTACGGTGGCTTAGCGGTGTACGCGAGTGACACATAATTCGGATACATTTGTTTTAAAAAAATTTGTACGAAATCATTTTTGTGGTATTAAAAACAATAAACCGCTCATCGTTTCACTGAGACCGAGCACAATGTTCCAAGCACAAATTTTTAGTTAGAAGCTTCTAATTGATTTTTATAAATTGAACCTTCTGCCACAAAGATGCTACTAAGTTTTGACATAATAATTAGAAAAAGATTAATCGATAAAATTGCCAGATCAGGTTATTATTAACTCTCGCAACTTTTTACTAATTTTTTGCGAACTAGTTGCTAACTTTTCTGTTTGGTTTTTAATTTCTCTTAGCGTTGTAACTGTTTTTTTTACTCAGTAATAAAGTAAAGTAGCCAAATCTAATTAAATTTTTGAGTTATCTTTTTCGGAATCCAATTCAAGACCTAGAAGAACTTTCTTCTAGGTAACTTACAAAATGTCCAGTTTTCTTCAAGCTTTTTTTGAGGCAAACAAAATCATTTGGAACGAAAATCTTTCTCGTCAGAGTAAATTGTCATTTTTGAGGATAGCCGAAACAAATGTTAACCCGAGGGAAAAACTTCGCACCACTTGCAAAACAAACAACACAAAGTGAAAAAAAAGAAGTAAAAAAAATGAAACAAAAAATTGAAAAAATAGGTTCACCAAGTTTTTAACTTTCGTACATCTCAATGAGGTTCTTTCCAGGCAAACATGCCAGACATTTGAATACTAAGTTAGCAATGCACTAAAACTTACAAAAGAGGAGGCAAAACCGACAATCTTTGAGCAGACACAACTTTAGCCGAAAAACAACTATAAAAAAAACATCTTTGAAAAATTGAAGTCTTTTTACTTACCCAGCCAGAGACTTAACCCGAAGGTTAACTATTTAAGGTTAACTAAGCTATGACTAATTGCAGCTAACCTTGTAAATTGCTGTGCACGCACGGTTTGAACCCGCAATCATATGATTGCTGGGCACTATCACTACCGATGCGCCACAACGCCACGCAAAAAGCCCCTCCTGAAATTACATGAAAAACGCTTGTACTTGCAACTACAAGGACAGAAGCTTTGAGATCAAACATGATGTGGCAATTAAGACGACAAAACTTGAGCAGACAAACAATAATCCGATTAATCAATCTCTACCGGAATCAAATCCCAGATGCTAAGACGACGATGTTACCTTTAGGCCGTGGCAAGGAACTTCGAAGTTGTTGAGATACAACCATAAAGCACGATGAAGGTTTCCAAGAAAAATTGCCTACGGAAAAAGTTCTAGTTCCCAATTACAAATGTTATCTGTGAATCAGTGAGAAAAATGGTTATATTTTTCGTTAAAACGCTTATAAACTTCAGCAAATTTGTATAGCAAGTTGACTCATTATTATGTTCGGCTTACTAAGATGGCAACAAAAACGTCCAAAGGTTTAAAAACTTTTTAACTTGTTCTGTTTCTATGCAACTTTTCTGAGCTTAAAAAGGTAAATCCTTGGAACAAAAAAGGATCAGTTTTTGATTGGTTCTTTTTCATGCTCTCTAAAACTTTAAGGCAAGTTTTCTTGCCTTTTTAGTTATTTACGTAGGATTACGATAAGAAAAAAATAAAAAATCAATTCTGCTCAAGATCTTAATTACTATGCAAAAACCTGATCATTTGTATGGACTAAGCAAGGGTATTCCAATCGGGTACTAGATTTTTTCCCAAAAATTACTTTATTCTTTGAATGATCAAAATTAGAAATGGTAAGTTTAGGTTCAGTTCATAATGGATTTTAATTTCTCTGCGTCTTTGGCACTCTTGGTCGGAAGGTAACGTATGTGGCTGAAACGGCGAAAGTCCTGGGTTCAAATCTGACAAGTACTGTTTCTTTTTCAATGGGAAATAGTCCGTTTCAAAAAAATTGGTCTGCTAATTATTGTCTGCTTAGGTTTTGTCGGCTTAAATTCTTTGCTTTTAGTGTTCTGATTGACTTTGCTGTTTGTAATTTAACTAATCTCGGCTTCGTGGTTTCCTAGCTGAAGTTTTTTACTCAGCCCAATCGATTTCGGACTATATTATATTGGTTTTTGCGTTTTTCGACGAGCTAAAAAAGTTTATGCGTGCGCATCAGTGTTTTGATTGCGAGAGGAACTTAATAATTATTATTTGTCTATTTTTTTTGAACTTTATCGGTTTGTTTTGTTTTCCTTCTTTAGGCTGAATAGGTTTCAGCCTATATTACATCAGCTTAGTTACCTGTATATTGTTTCAGTTGAGGAGGAATTAAAGTTTTTTGGCGTTCTTTTTGTTTCGAGGGTGAGGGGGATTTATTAATTTTCAAAAGTGTTGTTGATTTTTTTGGCCTAAAAAGTTAATGGCAATGTATTTTCGACTTTGTTACCGATGGGTACATTATCTTCCGCTGCTCTTCCGATGATCTTCCTTGTTCTGTATCGCACTAGGCGCGAAGCTCAAATCCGCTTCTGTGTAAAAAATCAAAAAAATTTTTAAAAAGCTTGCAGGATGAAGCTTTGTTTTTAGGATTGTGAAAAATTTTATTTCAATAAAACAGCTTGTTTCAATTGTAACTTTCATTTCAAAAATTACCCTGGCGATAAGCAAGGGTATTGACACCGGGTACTACACTTTTTTCCCGTAAACAATTTTGTCCACAGGACTCTTCTGCACATCTGGACTCATCTATAGTCTGTTTCATAATGATGTATTCAAATTTCGTAGCGTTCCTGGCCAATTTAACTTGGAGGTAACAAAGATAGCTGGGACCAAAGGTTCTGGGTTCCAGTCTGACCAGGACCTGTTTTTTTTAAAACGAGAAATATTCAGTTTCAAAAACCATCGGCCAATTATTTGTCTGCTTATCTGTTGTTGTCTTAGTTGTCAATTCTTGGAATTGTTTTTTTTCAACGCGCATTTTTTAGTGTTTTTTAGTGTTTGATTTACGGCTACGTTTTGTAATTTTACTTACCTTGACCTCATATTTCCTCCTTTGTTTTTTTTTATCTCGCTAACAAAAATTCCTCGGCCTATTTTTTCATCGGCTTAATGACCTAATTTTGGGACGTTTCAAGATCAACACAATTTAAGCATTCCCCTCCGCACTTTTCAACTTGGTTGTATGTTTGCCAATTTGTTTGCTAAAATTTCATTTTTTTTGTTTTCGAAGTTTTTAGTTCTTCTCAGAAACTTCTCCTGATCTAAAAAATGAGTATCGAATGAAAGACCGCTCATTGCTCTGTGTGCCTGCATACTACCCTAGAGTGTTTTTTTTCTTCAAAAAAGTAAGGGGGGATTATTTGACCCATATCTCTGAAATATGGGTTTTTAGTTTCAATGGATAAAAGTTTTTTGAAAAGTTCCCCTGCATAAGAGGCTACGACTATTTTTTTGCACATAAGCTTAAGGCCCCTCGGAATAAACAAATATTTGATTTTTGACCGTTTTGTCGATCTTTTCGACTTTTCTGGAAAGCTAACCTCTCAAACCTAATATTTTGAGTTCAATAAATAAAACAGGTAGGAGAAAGCTCCTCCGGATTAGCGGACAAAAACAAAAAATTTAAAGAAGAAATTATCGCCCTCTGAAAAGTCAAATTTCTAATTTTTTGACCGTTTTTTTAAAAACTTTTTGAATATTCCCAAAAACTACCCTTTAATATTGTGACCGTTTTTTAAAACAATTTGACTTTTCTCGATAACTGCTCTCCCAAATCTGATATTGTGGGTTCAATGAGATAACGGGTAGTAGAAAGCTCCTCTGCATTCGCGGTCACTAACAAAAAGTTTTACACAAGAAGTTATTGCCCTCTGAAAAGTCAAATTTCTGATTTGTTGACCGTTTTCTTAAGCTTTTCGAATATTCTCGAAAACTACCTTACCATACCTGAAATTTTGGATTTAATTCTCAGAATGGTTTTCGGAAACTTCTTTTGCCTATGCGACTACGCACAGTTTTTTTACTCCAAAAACTTTGCCCCTCGGAAAAGTAAAAATTTTTTTTTTGACCGTTTTTTTAAAAAATTTTTGACTTTTCTCGAAAACTATCCTACCAAACCTAAGATATTGGGTTCAATCGAAATTGCAGATTGCTCGAATTTGTTCTAATGAACGTTTCTGTTTTTTTTTCACACAAAATCTATTATTCTCGGAATCGTCAAATTTCTGATTTCTTGACCGTTTTTTGTTTTCTACTTTTCTCGCTGACTATCTTGCCAAATTTGATCTCATTGGTTTGATCGAAAAAACAGTTTATTGAAAATCTACCTTTGAAAATAGCTACGCCCATTTTGTTTTTAAAAAAATTTAGGCCCACAAACAAGTCAACCTTTTGAAACTTTGACAGTTTTTTTGAAAATCTATTGACTTTACGCGAAAACTACCGGGCCAATTCTCAGGTTGTGTTAAATCGAGAAACCCGGTTTTAGAAATCTTCTCTGCTTAAGCGGCCATAACCTACTGTTTGCAGAAAAAAGTTATGGGTTTTGGAAAGTTACACAACCAAACCTGGAATGAAATGTTCCGTTGAAAGCAGCGGGTCCTTAGTTTTTTGTAAAAGAATTGTTATCTCTTTGTGAATTTTGATAATCTCAAAACTTTTATTCTTCTCACTTATTTTGAAAGAGAAACAACTAAGGTTTTGGGCTAAGTCCAATTTATGAAATCACAATTTTCGTGCCGCATCATTATGGCAAACTCATTCAATTCTAAACACGTACCTCCAGCTTTTGCTGGGCCTGTAATAATTTTTTATCGAGACTGACAAAAAATGTAGTTCACCTAGTTTTTTTCAACAACTATTTTTTTACTTATGTTGTTTTATGTTTGTATTGTATTGAAAGTGGTGCGAAGCTCCGCTTCGCCTCTGTGTTTAAATATCAATAAAACAGTCAGAAAAACTGAAAAAAAACTCATGCGTCAATCATCTTAAAATCGAATGACATTCTTTTAACGGTTTAAAAAAGGAAAAGGGCAAGTAGCATTTTTAATGCAAGTTTAGAGATTTCAATGCATGTTATTGTCATGTTTCAAGATTCTAAATTTAATCACTTGCTAGTAAGTTTTAATTTACTGGAACAAACTAAAACACAGTTGAGAGATTCCATATAAGAAAATTTCAGGTCTTTTTAAAAAAAAACAGTGTGAAACACGCTAATTTTCAGAAAAATTCAACTTCAGAAAATCTTCTGAAAAATTCTTAAGAAAAAAGTTTTTTGTTACTTAGTTTTGAAAATTACCATACGTTGTCATTTCGTTATGTCACTTGCAAGAGCAAACTTTTCCACCAAAAATTATTTTTTTTTGTACAAACTTCCTGATTCTTTTTTACTTGGTCTAGAGAAACGCGGGTGCTTTTTCAACCTGAAGTTTGAACTTGGAAACACGACCGGCTCTTGTGTTTTTAATTATGGAGCAGGTCGAAATTTTCAGGGGAAAAATTGAGTTGTCGGATTTTCATTTGTCTGCTCAATTTTTGTCGGCTTTATCTTCAAATCATAAAGTTACTTTCTGGTGTAAACTTTTTTGTTAGTTTTGATGGTCGTTGTGTTATTTATTTGTAAGTTTACCAACTCGGATCGAATTTTATTCTAGAATAATTTTTGTCGTTCAAGTGGTCTCGTGTCTTGCTCTATTGGTTTAGTCCCCATAGCCTGAAGTGCAAGTGTTTTTTATCGTTTAGTTTTTCAGGGGGTTGGGGGTATAAAAGCTTTCAGTTTTATTACTTAATAGTTGAAAAACTTTTTATCGTATTACTTCCAGTGATAATTTTTTGTTTTTGGCTCACTGGGGGTGTCTACAGTAATGGCGGCTCCGTAACCGCAAATTAAAATGAAAAATGAAAAGATTCACCACTGTTTTTTACGGGGACCGACCTTTTACCAGACCGACCTTTTACCAGAAAAGTTATAATGTTGACCTTTTACCAGACTCGATAAACAAATTTGATTGACAGTTGTAATGGCGCCGTTTAGTCTGGTTAAAGACCATGATTTCACAGTTTCTCAACAAAGTTTTGTTTGTTCTGGCCGCTTCCTTTTAAAATCTTTCACTTATTTTAACTTATACTAATTGAGTTATTGCATTGCGGTCTGGTAAAAAGTTGGTCTGGTAAAAGGTCGGTCTGGTAAAAGACCTAGCCCCGTTTTTTAACTTTGTTGTTAGCAAGCGCCTTCAGCCGGATACTAGACTTCTTCCCATCAATAACTTAGATTTCTAAAAAATGTCACATGTGTTTGAATTTGATTCATTGGAGCTAAAAACTTGCTTAAAACGACAAAAATTGTGATTCGAATGTGTCCGTGACCTGTTTTTTTTCGCAAACAAGATTCTTTGTTTTTTTTTGGAATAATGTCCGTCTGTTTATTTTTGTCAGCTTAATTCCCGTAGCCTGTCTTTTTTCAAGTATCAGCTTTTTTCTAAATTTTGAATGCCATTTCTAAAACCTCATTGGCGATTGAGCTACCAGATTTTAGAAGAATATAAGTTGTAACTTTTGCTCAAACATTTTTTGAAAAATTTTACAAACTGTTTACTACCAAATTTCCTCAACAATCTTATAACTGAATTATCTCCACCAATTTGGTTTTAAAAATGGCATACAAAATTTTAGAAGGGAGCTAAGTAGTCAAGCTACGGCAACTAAGCCGAGAAAAATAAACAGACACGATGGTCATAAAAATCAATTCTTGTTTGCAAAAAAAACAGATTCAGGAACCCCGGCGGTCCACGCCAGATTCGAACCACGAACCCATGGCGGTCCACGCCAGATTAGAATCACAATTTGTTTTATGTTATACTGAATTTTTTGTAAATTGTTATGTAAATCTTTCAACTCTGTTGATTAATGTGTAGATGCATAATTTCAATGCATGGTGACAACGAAAAAAAAGTTTTTCAAAATTTAAAATCAAATCTGGGGGGGGGGGGGGGAAGGGGGTTGGAAACGAGTCACGGCATCAGTATCGAGTAACGAGCATGCATCATAATGGTCCTCGAACAAATAGTCTTTGTTGCAAGCAAGTTGAGGGGCTTCACAGGCATCTCTTTACTCGCATCTCTTTACCAAAATCGCCACAGGCATCTCTTTATTTTTTAAATGATATTCGTGAGTGAACACTTGATAGGTGAACTGATATTTTATGAAGTCCACGGAAATTGTGAAGAAGCAACCTTTGAATGGAAAACAAAAGGCTCATTATTTTGGTTCATCAATTAATAGCTTTTTCAATCTTAGTTCAATGTCGGTTTTGATTGTTTTTCGATTCAAAATGGTTTTTCTCTTTAATCGAGTATTTTTTTGATTTTCTCTTTGTTATTTTGCTCCCTAAAATAACCTTTCGGGCTGCTTGGTCAGACAATACCATGCCGCTACAATTAGCAGTATAATCATGAGCGAAGCTGCAATTGACCCGACTACTGAAACCGAATCACTTGGACGAGAGAACTTTTTGGCGAATAGGTCAACTGCCGCTGTGAATTGTGGGTCGACGTTAAAAACTACTTCGCCAATGGAGCAATTGTTCACTTCCTTGATTGATTGGTTGTTTGCTTGTGTCAAATGATCTCCCTGATAAATATTACAAATTTTGATTTTTTTTCAATTGGTTATCGCGATCTTGGAACTTTGCCAGTTTCGGATTGTCGCCATTACAGCCATCAGCACAGGGGCGGATCTAAGATTTTCTCGAGAAGGGGGCGGATTTTCAAAAAAAATTTCAAAAATTTTGTCGACTTGTTTTTTTTTTAGATAGACCAAATTGATTTTCCGAGCTCTCCCAAGCATTAAAAAGACCCTGTTTTGGTCAAAAGTTCTGCGCCGCTTTGAAAAAACAGGTAAAAAAACAAGGCGTTTTTGGGCAGTTTTTGGAAAGTTTTGACCAAAAAATTGCGTTTTTCGGCGCGCTCCTCCTTAAAAATTAGTATATATTGGCGCCAAAGGCGCCATTAGAAAAATTTTAGGGGGCGTCAGCCAAAAATGGGTATTTCAAATTAGTTTAAAGTGGGGAACCTTTGGGTCGGCAGAAGGTCGAATCCCTGAGGAGAAGGGGCGTCTGCCCCCCCCCCCCCCCTAAATCCGCCCTTGCATCAGCATATATAAAACTCACAAACAATAAAAATCATTACTTGTTAATTATATTTCGCCTTAAAATGGCCAAAACATGGAAAAGTTCAAAACTGGCTCTTTTTCCGACCCTCCCACCTGCAAATTTTTATATTTGAAGTTACGGCTCTTTTTCCTTTTTCCCCCACCTCACTCAAACATTATTTTTATGGTCTAACGAGTGGTTTTAGAAGGTTAATTATTCAATTGTAAAAATTTGCAGGTGGGGGGGGGGGGAAGGAAAAAGAGCCGAAGTTACTGTTCGCTTTGTCCGATTGTCGTGAAAATTGACATGCAGACTAATTAGGCCTTGGCAAACATTTTTGGTCGTCATAATTAACCTTGTAAAACCACTCGTTAGACCAAAAAAATCATGTTTGAGTGAGGTGGGGGGGGGAAGGAAAAAGAGCCAAAATTGTCTAAAGATTGTTCATAAGGTAATTTACACGCAAAAAATTAATGGGCTCTTCGCTCTTTCCACTCCCTCCCCTCGCACATTTGAATTTCTGTTTTGAAAAAACTTTAACTTAATCATAATGTAATGAAATTTTGCATGGTGAGCAAACTAATTATTGTAAACTGTTTTTTTCCTACTTACTTTACATCGTAACATCACGCATTCAGCCATAATAACACGTCAGACAACAAAAAAAATTAAAACTTGAAACTTGGGGTGGGGAATGGGGCTCTTTTCCAGTCCCCCCCCCCCTTTGACTTTTTCTGAAAGTCATTATATGAAAGTCTATTTAAAATGACTTTTCATGTTAGAAACTGCAGTAAAACGTGTCAGCGTGAACAGGTGAACACATTTCTAGAACATTTCTAACATGCAAATTGCCGCGTGAACAGTTTTTGAACATCTTTGTTTTGTAATTTAACAAAGGGGTGGGAAACGGGAAAAGAGCCGGGCTCTCTTCCTTCCTTCCCCACCCGCGACTTGTTATTAATTTTTTTTCGGTTTTCATTATCCAATTCTTACGAAAATTGGCATGCCGACTAACATATGACGAACATTTTCGGCCTCATACTTAATCTTGTAAAAACCCTCGGTTTGCACCATAAAATTGATGATTATGTGAGGTGCGGCTGAAAGGAAAAAGAGCCAAATGGGCTCTTTTTTTCGTCCCCCCCTCCCCCCACCTTGCATGAGCATCAATGTTATGGTCTAACAAGTGGTTTTACAACGTTGATTATGAAGAACAAATATGTTTGGCAAGGCCTAATTAGTCTGCATGTCAATTTTCATGATAAATTTTTTTTTGTAAAACTTTGCGGGGGGGGGGAAGAAAAAGAGCCGCCAATTGTTGTAATAATTTGCTCACTGGTTCACGCTGACATATTTTTTTCTGGTGTTTAGAACATTTTGAATAGGCTTTCGAGAATCGCATTTCAGAAAAATCAAAGGGGGGACTGGAAAGGAGCCAACTTTCATATTGAACAAACTCGCTACTCTCAAAAATATATATATTTTTCATATCCTTCGCCAAAACAACACAAATATTCAGCTTTAATAGCATGTGAAGTATACTAGAGAAATAGAGAAAATGAAGGTGGGCGAGGAAGAGGCGAGGATAACATTGAGATTACCTGCGCATCAAACTTCTCGGACCGCGGTTTGAACTCCTGGTAAAAATGGAATGGAACTACGAATCCAGTTCGTAACAATTTCACTGCCGTAGCATAACTCAAATTACCACCATTCTTTTCCATGTCACCATTTTTTTCACCTTTGATTTGGCTCGATGCGCAAATGAATTCGTCGTCCTTGAATCCTTTCGGCTTTAGCGCCTTCCCATTTAGTTCTAATATCTGGTATTTCAATCTATGAAAATTTGCTACTCTTTTTTCTTCAATTGCATCAAAATCTTCGAAATATAAAATGTTGTCGACGACAAAATTTGCCAAATCTTCGCAGTTTATTGAATCGTAAACTGGCAAACTAGTGACTAATTTTCTTTGAATTGATTCTAGGCGTATGCTGTTTTTTCGGTCACTCATTTTAAGATTGAAAAAAAATTTCCTGGACAAACTTGTTCTCTTTTTATGCTCAATACTCTTGCTGGGCTTCGAAGTGCTAACAAAATGCGACGATTTGCGATTCGAGCCCACGTGCTTTTTCATCTAAAAAGATAATAGCTCTTCTCCATTCCCCCCCCCCCCCCCCAAATTTCAATTTTTCATTTTTTTCAGTTGTCTTACGTTTTATTATGGCTGAATAAGTGATGTTACGATGTAAGGTATGGAGAACAAATCTGTTCACAATAGCTAGTTTGTTCACTATGCAAAATTTCATTACAATCTGATAAAGCAAATTTAGTCTTTCAAAACTGAAAATCAAAAGTGGGGGGGGGGGTGGTGTAAAAGAGCCAAAAAAAATGAAAAAAATCTGCCCTGACAAGATCTAAGCTCCATTTCGATTCCCAAACCCCCCTCCACATTTGATTTTCAATTTGGCTAGCTCTTGTGAACATATTTGTTCTCCATACTTTACATGGTAACATCAATTATTCAGCCATAATAACCTTATTGCATTCGACTTGTTGTTCGAGTAAGTTTCGACTATACACTTTGTGTTCAACTATGTTTCGACATTACTGAATTATCGACTTTCTATTCGACTATGACTCGAAAAAGTGTTTGACCATGTTTCTACCATGTTTCTACCATGGTTTGATTACTTTTCAATTTCCGTTTTCAAAAAAATGTTAACTTTGTTTCAAATTTTTTTAAACAAAGTCACAACTCGATGAATTTTGGCATGGTGAACAAACTAAAAATTGTGAACAAATTTGATCTTCATACTTTAGATCTTAACATCAAATGTTTAGCCATAATAACCCGTGAAATAACTCTAGAAAAACGTCAAAGTTACTGTCAAAAAAATGGGCGTAGGCGCTTGTGCAGCGAAGCTTTTCACAATCTAGTCTCTACCCGTTGAAATCAAAATCTTTGATTTAGCAAAGTGAAAAAAATTCTAAAGCATTTAAAAATTTTAATAAAAAAAACCTATCCCATACGTTTTTATAATACCTGTTTTATCACAAACAGGAATTCTAGGCAAACATGCCGAGCGAGGCATTTAAATTTTCGGTTAGCAACGGAACAGAACTTACGAAGCGGAAACAAATCCGACGAATTTTGAGCAAACTCCAGTTCAGTCGGAAAAACATTGAAAAATGTTGTTCCAAAATAATTTTAAAAATATGAACAAATGTATTTTTCATACTTTAGATCTCATCATCACATAGTTTAGCCATAATAACCCGTAAAACAACTGCAAAACATAGTAAAAATTTTTGTGTGAAAAACACGGCGTAGGCGCTTGTGCAGCTAAGCTTTTCACTGCCCAGTCTATGGGCTATCAGTTGAAACCAAAATCTTAGATTTTGCAAAAAGTGGAAAAATTATTGGCTTTCGGAAGTGTAACTTTATTTCAAAATTATTTTTAAAAATTTACAAATAAAAAGTGACAGGTGAAGGGGAGAAATCTTGCCCCAATGTTTGTGTAATGTATGTTCCATTTTAGTGACACTTGCTAATCGGCAGCATCAAAATTTACTATAGCCTGGCCAAATGGAGTTTTGTAAATTTGCGCACAGATAATAGAATACTCATATTTCTCCATAGAATTTCTCCATAGAATTTCATTTTAGGCAAAGATGCTAGACTTTTGAATAATAAATTAGCAACAGCACGGAGCTTTCGAAAAAAAAATAAAGCTGACAATGTTTGAGCAGACACAAAATGAGCCGGAAACAAAATCATTTTATAATCTTTTTTCAATTTCAAGTCACCCTGAAACTAAGTTTAATAAAAATGACTTTGCAGCTTCAAAGATTGTTGCTTCTAGAACTATAACAATCGCGATAAAAACAACTCAGCCGACAATTTTGAGCAGACACAAAAAAAATATTTGAAAAAATTTCAATTCCCATTGAAACTACATGAACAAGACTTGCTCTTCTAGTTAAAATGAAAATTCCCTACAGCACACGCAAAATCCGTGATGTGCCAGCCAAGCCGACATTTGTAGTGCAGACATCAGTACGCATAGTTATTAGCAAAAAATAACTAATTTTATTTGAAAAAAAAAACATTAAGTCCCCCATGAACCTACATTGAAGAACACTTGCACTTGCAACTACAATGAAAGTTGCTTACAGCACAACCAAAATCCATACCGGGGAAACTAAGTCGACTTAACTTGAGCAGACAAACAAAAGTCCGACAATTCGATTTCTACCGTTATTTCAATTGCAAAAAAAAACAAGGTCGGGCAGGGACTCAAACCCCTGACCTTATGGTGCAAACGCAACGGTGTTACCTCTAGGCCAAATGGTCACGAACCTGTAAGTTTTTGAGCTTCAATAATAAAGCAAATAGCAGCAGGAGAGATTTAGAAGAAAAATTGTTTACAAGTTCCCGATTACAATACACTTGCTTTCGCCAGTGTTAAAAAACAATACCTGCAATTTCACGCTTTGATAGAACACTTAAATTAGAAAGTAACGTCCTGAAAAAAAGATCATCTATATTTATCTTACCTCGCTTTTGGCTCGAATGCGATAATTTAGTTTCAGCTTGCGTAATGCAATGAAGTTTTTCTGATAACTTCACGCTGAAATCAAAGTTTATTAAATCTGATCTTTTTAGTTCTTTTGCAATTCTTATAGCATGTTTCAAGTCTTGTACCTTGAATTTATTTAATTTTAGCATTGAACTATGCCGCTCAATTTGAACCCACATTTTTTTGATGTGCATTCCAATTTGATAACACTTCTTCTGGTGAGCAAGCTCTATGTCATAGACGCGGAGCAGAGGTTCGCTAAACTTGCGACACAGAACTGAAATATCTCAAAAAACAATACTTTCTTCATTTTCCCAATTTAAAAAAAATTGAAATGAAAATATACCCAAAACCTTATGCTCCTATCAAAGATTACTTTCCCAAAAAAAATCCAGTCAAAAATAAGCAGTTAAAAATAGCGCATATAACAAACTCTAATAATTTGTGAAAGACGTACATATTTCAATTTAATGTCAATTAAGAAGTGCTCAGCTATGACGACAGATACGTATAATTGAAGCATGAAAAACTTCTAAAAAATAACAGAAGTAAGTCGACATAAATAAACCGACTCTCAGAAAGCCAATAAATCAATTTTCAACCCTCATCAGAAAAACAAGTTTTAACGAAACGCAGTGAAATGCTCCTACTGTCATTACAAGAGCATAAGTACGTAATTAAATGGATTTTTTCGGAAAGCAGGAAACCGAAAACAAATATAATATTAAGGGTGATTCAATTGATCGTTTGTAAGACTAATAATCCAAAAAAGTGAACAGCTAAAATAGTTCAAACCGAGATTAGTTCTAACTGCAGAACTTTACCTCGTCCACACAATCCGTTAAGCCTTACACGAAGCTCTACAACATTTGGGCCACGAACATGGTCCCAATTACAATACAATTGCTCTTATATGTGTATAAATTGCTTTGAAATTCTTCTTTTGAAAACCATGCGATTGCATTCGAACTTTTATTTCGACGCCCCATTTTCAAATTCAACAGAACCCTTGAAGCGAAACATGTAACTGGAATTAAGACTTAAGAACCCGTTAGAAAAAAATCAGTTATCATTATTTAATTCAGTTTTCGACGTTGAAAATGTTCGTTTCGTTGAAAAAGAATGCAATCAGTTAAATCGAGTTCAATACTTACGCTAACAGGAGCTGATTTTCCAAAAAAAGCATCAATCTTTCACTATACTTGAGCGTCGATCAGATTAATTTTCGTAACTCAAAGAAGTTCTAAGAAGTCCCTAGTTGGCGAGAAAAAATTAGAAGCTTTATTGGCTGTGTGAACTGCGAACAGTCCAAATCCCTTCCAGTCAAGTACGTCTATTATCTTAAATTAAAAACATTCCTCAAAAACTTGAATTAAGCTGCGGATTTTTTGTACTCAAAACTTTGTTAACTTATAGAAAATCAGTTTAAATCTTTTCTAATTTAGCTCTTCAATAAAAAAATAGCCAACAGAAAGTTGGAAAAAAGTCAATGAACGCAATTAGACAGAAAAAACACTTGACTTAATTTTTGAAATCTCAACTTCCGAATTTCCAAGAAAAAATTAGATGCCCTTAAAACAGTTTGAATTTCTAGAACAATTTATGATTGGCCAATTTTTTGATAAAATTAACCCAATTTGAGAAAACTGGATCAAAAAACAAAATTTTCATTACGCTCGGAAATCTGAAAATTAAATTCCACTTTCGAAAGTAGAAGACGATCACGTTTTTCGTGACGTGTATACTTTTGCTGTTCGAAAGTGAAGTTTGCCTTCCTTTTTACAAAGGAAATTAAACGAACTTTAAAAAAGCAAAAGTCAAACCGCGAAAAAGTAAATTTGAGACTGAACTAATTTTAGGATTTGTCCTGAAAAAAAATCATCGCCACTTACATAAGAGTCTGAACTACGTTCATTGACTGTTAAACATACAAGACAAATTTCAAAAAGAAAATAGCATCGCTTGAAATGAATTTCAAAGTTTCACCGTTTCATGAGAAAATGAGTGGAGAATAGAATAGCAATAGGGACACTAAAACAAAGCAAACACTATGAGTCCAATATACAATAAAAATCTATTATCTATAAATACAGATCTCTTCAAAAAACTTCTTTTTCCTATCAACAGCATTTACAAACTACTATCGACCTATTGAAAAAACTTAACCAACGGTTAAGCATATATGATCTTGAAAGCAACTAACGCCACTCAATTGTTGCAATATGACAAAAAATTTAAAGAGATCCATTAAATCAATTAAAACTCAAGCTAATGAGAGAATACACTTCTATTTGATGAAAATATCATGTTAATAAGACATCTGCATACATAAAGACATTTGAACATTATTAAGATAATGATTTCACAAGAGCAAAAACGACACGTTATAGGTTTCTGAAACACGCGTTAGCTTCCAATTCAGTTTAGTCAACATGCAACTCGCAAACAAATACACACTAAAAGTTGCCACAGTGCTTCTACGAAGATGTCGCAAAGTTCTTAGGTCAACATCAGCTTTTTAAATTCCTTTTTTCCCGTCCGGCATGGCAAACTTCCCACAGGCTCAGTGGAGTCAATTCCTATACGTCTAATGATTCGCCTAGTCCAGATGCGAATGTTTCTATCTGATTTGGGTGAACAAATTTAGCACTGAATGTGAATCCTAAAACAAAACCATCTCGATGAGTATCTAATTGTTAATTTTTAACGGATTATATAGAATTTTAATCAATTAGATCTATTTCCACAATCACAGTCGAAGGAGGGGTAAAACATATTTTCTGTCTCAAAGGAACCTCATTTTTTTTTCAAAGACGCATTCGACACCAACATTTTAGATTTTTTAAAATTAGTTGCTGAAATTAGTACGCCTATTATCGCGATCGAAATGAAATTGCAAAAATGTGTTTTTAGTAAGCATTTTATATCGATCGAAATCAAATTGCAAAAGTGTTGAGTTACAAACCTAAAGCAACAGCTTAAAAGCAGACTTACATTTTCTGCTCTTGATTTGCTGAAAACATTCCAGAATCGAAGTGTCTCATCGCCTGCGCCAGTTACGATTGATTCGCCATCGGGAGAAACAGCCTATTAATAATTCCAAGTCAAGGACAGCAACAGTATTAATGGTTCGATTTGTTAAAAAACTAGTTCCTCTGTTTTTTTTGGTTTTCTCAAACTGTTTCAGACTTCCTGTTGGCTATATTTTACAAAGACAGAATTTTTTGAAAAAGTTCATCTTGAGTTAGTTGTAAACAAAAAAGATACATGATCTTGAAGCTTTTCGAGTCTTTTATGATTGACATTTTTTTCATCAAACTAACCCAATTTCGGGTTTAATAACTGGATCAAAAGAACATAGTCAAAAGAGAGATGAAAAGTGTAAAGGGACAAGGATATCGAACATAGCCAATCGAAGATTGGAGAAGAGTAATGAACGCAAGTAAACATAAAAAACTGACTTTCTTGAAAAAACCTCAACTTTCAAATTTCAAAGGAAAAAAAAGATGCCCTTTGAGCTCTTTGAATTCCTAGAACAATTTATGATTGGCGCTTTTTGAAAACATGAACCCAACTAGAGAAAACTGGATCAATAGGTAAATTTTTTCTGCGCTGGAAATCTAAAAATTGAATTCCACTTTTGTCAACTAGTAATCTTTCACGTTTATTAGCGCTTATTCCCCGTTCGTATTTGAAGTGCTTTTTCAATCACTTTCAGCAGATGAACTTCAATTGAACTCAAAAAGTGCATATATACCTAAGTGCATTCATAAATGCATCAATATGTATGAATGCACATCTGTGATTATTGGAGACTTAAGACTTTTCCTAAAAAAAAAACTCAGCAAGAGCTATATAAGAGTCTTCACTACGTTCATTACTCTTTAAAAAAGTTAATTTTTGATCATATAACAATTGTCGAAGAAAAAAACATCTCAGATTAAAGCTCTTTGAATTTCGAGAACTGTCTATGATTCGCACTTTCTTAAATTTTCTTGAAAGAAACCCAAATTGAGAAAACAATCAATGCGTAGAATCAGTTCGTAGTTGGAGCGCGAATTTTGCCTGACTTTTAATGAACTTTAATTGAACTTGAAATGCATATATACCTTAGATCACCCATAAATTCATTAATATGAATCATTCATTTCTGCTGTTATTAAAACATTTCATGACTTTTTCCTGAATAAAAACGAACACTAAAAATCGAATAAAAACGAACACTAAAAATCACTAAAAACGAACACTAAAAATCCTAAAAACACACAACCTATATAATAGGAAAATCATTTCGTTCTTTAACACAGAAAATTTCATTCCACCTCGAAAGTCACTCACGTATCTTTTGCGATATTTGCATATTCGCAATTGGAGAGCGAAGTTTGCTTTCCTTTTAGCAAATGAACTTGAATTGCACTTAAAAAGAAATCATAAGTCAAACCGCAAAACAATCACATTTGAGTGAGATCTAATTTCTTGAATTTTCCTAAAAAAAAACACACGACCTAAATGCTGTCTTCTTTTTTTCCAATGATTCTTGATAAAGAATGCCGCTTATGGTTGAATACATTGTTTCATCCGATTAAACTAAGAAAAAATTCATTTGCTCTGATTTCATTATCAGGTGCATGTGCCCTTTATCAAATAATTGACTCAGCTGTAGAAAAACGCATCTTCTCAATCTGTCTTTTACCTCAAAAAATAACATGAAACAAAACTAACCAGATAGAGCACTCTGAAAGTATGACCAGTCAACTTGACCACTTGCTGCATGGAGGGGTACTTCCAGATCAAAATTTGATTCTGACTGTATCCATGCGTGCTGACCAGTTCACTTGTGTATTTAGCCCATGAAAGATTACACACTTGACTACCCGTGTCGATACTGTTCAGAGGCTGCTGGGTTAGGGTGTTCCAGAATCTGATACATCTATCTGCTGTTCCTCCGCCTGAGGCTAGCAGGCCGTGTTGATGAGGCGACCAGGCGATGGCCTTGACGGCTGCTATGTGGTCTGTGTATTGCTGCAAGTATGTATTGCTTCTGTTGTCCCATACAAAAAGCTGAACATAAAATGAACTTTAAAAAAAAGTCAAGTGTCGCAAGAGAAATAAAATGAAATAACGCTATTATCGCTGTGCAACTCCATCAACTATCAAAGACTCTTAGCTAGGTCTGTTTAATGATTGTCCATTTCAATTATGTCTCTGCTATATGTTTTGGTTTTCTTTTGTATCTGGAATTCAGTAATCAATCAAAGCTGTAATATTTCACAACTGGCCTTATTGTCGTTTCCGCCTGAAGCCAAGAGTTGTTTATCGGGCGACCATTTCAACCCACACACTTCCTGTTTGTGTCCCTTCAGCTCCCGGTCTGGTACCACCCGGGGATGCCTGATGTCCCGATGTAGGATACTCCTGTCTCTGGATCCACTCGAGATTAGATCTCCATTCCATGCCAGAGACGCTACACGCGCTGCATGGCCAGATAATTCATAGATCCTTTTTTGAGTTGAGACGTCCCAAATTTGAACCAATGCTCTCCTAGTTCCGATCGCGATTCGAGTACCCTTAAATTCGATAGCCTTATAACAAAATTAGTACAATGTTAGTGACTGTAAAAACAAAACAGAGCCAACAGACAGTTGGAAAAGAGTCAATGAACGCCAAGTATACATAACAAAATAAACACTTTTTTTTGAAAAATTCACAAATTTCGAAATTCAAAAAAAATACATGCCCATAAAGCTCTTTGAATTTCTAGAACAAATTATGATTGGCATTTTTTTGATAATCTTAATCCAATTTGAGAAATCAATCAGTGAAAATATTAATCCAATCAGTGAAATAATTGTGCGATAATTCAAGTTCTTGCAAAATTGAACTGATAATAGATATCAGGAGAATCCATGATTAGCAACTATGCTTCAAAAGCAGTTTTTTAGAATAAGAACAACCCAAGTGAAAAAAAATCATTTTGAAAAGGTGAAATCAGTTATTTCAAAGATTTTCAATCAGTTAAAATCATTTATCGCGGAAAAAATGCGCTCTGTTTTCAAATGATGCGCTCTAGCAACAATTGAAACACTTCAAATTTCAGAAAATCAAAAGCTAAAAAACTGATTAGCAAAAAGCTTACTGAGCAGATGGATGAAAGAACACTTCTTGAGTACAAAAAAAAGGAAATTCAGAAAAAAAATTGTTCGCCGGATTCAAGACTTTTTTCAGATATTAAAAGATTACTTTTTGACAAATAGGAGTGTCAGGAAAGTCTAAAGACATGAGACGAAAGCAAATCAGCTCAAAAAATAAACATAGCCAACAGGCAGTTGGAAAAGAGTCAATGAACGTAATTAAACAGAAAAAAAACTTGACTGAATTTTTGAAAATCTCAACTTCTGAACTTCAAAGAAAAAATTAGATACCCTTAAAAATCTTTGAAAGCAGTTTATGATTGGCACTTTTTCGATTAAATTATCCCAATCTGAGAAAAATGGATCAATAGGTAAATCTTTTATTTCGCTGAAATATGAAAATTAAACTCCATTTTCGAAAATAGAGGTCGATCACGTTTTTCGTGAACTTTTAACTTTCGCTGTTCTGTTCGATAGTAGAGTTTTCCCTTCTTTTAACAAAGCAAATGAAATCAACTTCAAAAGAAATCAAAAGTCAAACCACTAAAAGGTAAATTTGAGCCTTAACAAATTTAGAGCAAAAAAAATCATCGCGACCTATATAACTACGTTCATCGACAAAACCTTTACGATTTTAAACAGCTCATACTTAGAATTTTATCAACTTCGGAAGCTAAGCCGACAGAATTTCAGACGAAAATATTGAAGCGGAAAAAGAATTGACAGGGAAAAAAATATGCTCGGTTGTTACGCATAAAACTATCCAAAAGTTGAAGCTTGAACTCAGTACTTAAACCAGATAAATATGCAGCCTAAGAAAATTGGAAAACTAAATTTATAGAGGAAGTTACGAAGAAGGTCTCACTGGTCATCTAGCTATATACAAATATCTTACATATTGCCTGAGACGTTATACCTGAACCATCTGTGAACTGATAAACCTAAGATTAAGCACAAAATGAATCCTCAAACCAAAAATTTGAAAACATAGCCAACAGACAGTTGGAATAGAGCAAATTAACTCAAGTAAACAAAAAAAGAAAACTTTCGAATTAAAAAAAAACAGATAACCTGAAAATTTTTTGAATTTCTAGAAAAATTTATATTTGGAAATGGTTCGATAAAAGTAACCCAATATGAGAAAACTGAATCAATAAGTAAAATTATTATTTCGGTGAAATCTGAAAACTAAATTCCATTTTCGAAACTAGAACACGAAAAAAAATCAGCAAGACCTATAAAAGAGTCTTCACTACGTTCATTGCTCTTTAAAACGACACTAACACAGAGGCGGACTTGCAATCCGCATAATTAAGCAAGAAAATTTCAATTGCTCAAGAAGTGGAAACACAAATAAAAACAAAAATATCAGGCACCACCCAGAATCAATCACGCGACCTACAGATTCCAAACAAACTACACTAAACAATGGGCGACTAGACTTTGACATTGTTTCCATGAAATTGATCAGAAATCAACATGAATTTACACTACTTGCGATACCACATAAAAAAAGCATTGCAAGTTAGCAGACAGGCAGGAGAGCCACCAAGTCGAAACACCACTTCGAAAAACCGAATTCGAAAACTTGTGAAAAAAGCCCAGAAAGACAATCAATGGCGTTAAATGAAAAGTTAAAAACAAGTATCGAGCGGCAATTGAGCCGAGTAAACTCCCGTAGAACTGAAAACAAAATTATTGTCATGAAAAATAAACTATAAATTATATTCTAAGATTTTTTGCATTTTGCCCAATCCGAAAGAGAGCTTAAAACACCATGTTTATCTTGAAAGAATTCAGTTTTTAGGCGAAAAAAAAACAAACGAAAACATACGAAGTCAAGGTTGGTTAAAAAACAAAATCAAGTAGTAAATCAACACTAATAACATGGCGTCTCTAGCTTAAACATGGCGTCCACGGAGCACTTGGCGTTGCGGTTAAACAATAGAAAATACATAGATAGAAGATAGCTGTTTAAAATTCCCCAACTCCAACAAATTTTCGACTTGAATTGGGAAAACTTTGCATCACACTACAACACAAGCTAAGGTTGTGTGAACATTAGAATACTGAAGGCTCCACATACCCGATCGGCCCAGCTGACTGAAGTAACTGCGTCATCCTCAGACGCCAAATCGCACAACTTTGTAACCTAAAACAATTATTCAAGTGAGTATTGAAAATAGATTTTTCATATAAAATGTAGGACCATTATACTAGCATTTGATGAAGTTGCGTCCCACAGGTATGTACAGGATCCCAGTCCAACTGCTAAGAAGTTCTGTGAAGACCAATCAACTAAGTTAAGATAGAAATCGTCCTGCAGCTGCGGAGCGTCGAGCACTTTGAAAGGTTGCTTGCAGATTTTGCGAACTGCTTTACGAGGAGACATGAGAAGGTTTTGACTAAAATAATTGCTCTTTTATAAAGAAAAAATGGATGAACCGTACAATATCCCCGCCTTGACCGTCACAAAATCGATTTAGGGTGGAGAAAATACGAACTTTTGTCAAGATAAATTTGAAGAGAAAATTATATCAACCAACTTACTTTCAAGATTAAATAATCAGAACATAAAAAACGGCGATTCAACTGATTTTGTCACCTATAAAAAACTGTATAAATAATTTCAGAATTAAATTACTATATTTTACGCGTTTGTATGAAATGTATAAAATTCATATTTTTATACGCAATTTTTGGAAATAAAACATGCTTGGGGAAGGCATTCTTCGGTAGGTTACTAAGGGGTGGGGAAGGGGGAATTCTACTGTTGAGAAAAATAAAAAAAAGTTGGAAATGTCCATAACATAGTGGAAACCGACAACTTTCGAACAGATAAACATCGAGTTAAAGTCCTTTCAGTTTCAAGAACCTTTAACCAAAACATTTTCCATTAAACTAGCCTTAAAAGGAGAAAACTTTGTTCCGCTCGAGAATTAAAAAAAAACCCACTTTCGAAGAAGTCATTCAAGTTCTTCGCCCTATTTGCACTTTCGTTATTGAAGAGCGTATATGGTCTTCTTTTTGGCATTGAATTGAAATTGAATTGGTTAAAAAAACAAGAATCTTGCTCTCGCAAGCGTAAAATTCAAAAGTCAAACTGCAAAAAAAAACATTCGAGCGTGATAGTTTTTTCGACTTTTTCCTTAAAAAATACAAAAAACACGGCATAAACACGGCCGACAACTTTCGAACAGATAAATATAGAGTTAAAGTCCTTTCAGTTTCAAGAACCTTTTTCCAAAACATTTTCCATTAAACTAGCCTAAATGGAGAAAACTTTGTTCCGCTCGAAAATTTAAAAATAAAAACCTACTTTCGAAGAAGTCATTCAAGTTCTTCGCCCTATTTGCACTTTCGTTATTGAAGCGCTTATATGGTCTTCTTTTTGGCATTGAATTGAAATTGAATTGGTTAAAAAAACAAGAACCTTGCTCTCGCAAGCGTAAAATTCAAAAATCAAACTGCAAAAAAAAACATTCGAGCGTGATAGTTTTTTTCGAGTTTTTCCTTAAAAAATACAAAAAACACGGCCTAAATAAGTGTCCTAAATTTGTTCATTGACAATTGATAATTTACAACCAGGAAAACTGTAACGTAATTGATGTTGTTAAGAAGCTAAAGTTTCATAATTTGAACTAGTTGGACTTATTCAAGCCATATTTACGACATCAGATTATTCAAGCTCGTCTGAACTAAATCAGCAACCATAACCTGTTTGACAAACGTCTTGTCAGACGGAAGCAAAAACTCGGTAGAATTTTGTCAAGATTGAATGATAGTAATATAGAAACCGAGGTACGAAAGCCGTAATCTCGATAGTCAAACAATTACGATAACTAAGAGGAAAACGTGTTAACCCGGGAACACCACAAAATAACTTATGAAACACCCAGTTATTGAATATTATTCAGCCTGATAAAATAGCAATTACAAATTGTAATCAAATTATTCAGTGCGCCTAGTTTCAGAGCGATTTATTGAATAAATCAAACTTCAATTTATCAAGTTAACTTAAGTTTTTTTTATTTAATTCAAGCCCGGCTCAAATTACAGAAAGCCCGGCTCAAAAAGACTTGGTGATCTACTACAGTAGCTACAGATAAAAACAAGAATCAGGAAAAAATTCCAACTGATCAAAAATCGTTTATGCATGTCTCAGGATTGGAGGAAAATAACCAGTAAAATGATCGATACGGAATGTTTATGACTAACTAGTCGTGAATTGCTTATCGTATCAAGTAAGTCATCAGAAAACTCAAAAAATAATAATTGGAGCAATTTCAATTGAAAGTCGTTATAAACCGAGGTGAAAAACTGAATTACTGTTTAGAAAAACTTCTCTTTACTGAATTTAACAACGAACAGACTACAGTTGGAGGGACCTAAAACAACGTTATCTTAGCCAAAATTAGCGGGCAAAACCTAGCCAAAACTTCAATTACAGAGATAACTGATTAATAAGTAAGTTGTGTGAGAAATAAGTATGGCTACCGGGTCAACGGCAAGTTCATTATGGTTACCGGCAGGATGTTATTACCGGAGGCATTTACCGGTTCGCACGACTTGAAATCTTTTTAACTCATTTTGAGCTTTTTGCAGATCTACGAAACTGAAATTGTATCTAAGTGGAACCGAAATTGATGAACAACCGCATTATTTCGCATTAAGACTTAAGAGGCATTATTTCGCTTAAGAGGCTACTAGAATGAGCTATGATTCGACCCAAAAAACTTTCAAAGGAACTACAGTGAAAAAACAGTGGTCTCCCGTGGAAGGCTAGCGAGTTGCATACAACGGGCAGGTGAAGAACGGACAGATTTTCTAGAGATTAGCTGCAATCGTCACTGAAGGAATGGGGAGGAACGCGACGCAATGGGAACAGATATGGGAAACAAGGTTCACAAAATCCTTTGCAGTGGAAGTTCTCAGAGGACAACAGGAGTTACAGGGCATTGTGGTAAATAAAACAAAACATCGATCAGTGTTTCATATATTGCATAGAGCAAAATTTTCAAAAACAGAAAACTTCGAAGGTTTTACAAAATTAGAAGCAATTCACAATCAATTAGAAATGTTTTTCACGTGGGAATTTTTGACGAACCAAAACGTCTTGCGCAATATAGAGAAACAGAGTTGTTTCTTAATGCTGAAACTTGACAGCTGACCAGGGAAACCTCTAAATTTTAACATATGAAAAAGCACCATGAGGGCTTCACACCAAAAAGCAGGGGGTATTCTATATAATCATCAATGCGCTAAGATAGAAGTCAAGTTTGCTAATATATCTTTCTGCGCAGAAAAAGTATCGGCGAAAGTTTCAAGTCGTACTATGGGTACTCATGTCCGATACATGGACCCAGAAAGTAGAATAATTTACCGCAACAGCACAATCAATGTAATAAAGTCTTCCCATTGTATTCGAACTAGGTAATGGGTCTTGAACATCAAACGAACTTTCTCCGCAACTTTGATAAGAGATAGAGCAGACCGAAAAACTATATTCCAGCCGTAAACCCAATGAGTGAGTTTGGTTATTAAAGGCATCTGAAGCAACGCACCCGATTGACGGTTACACAAACAAACAATAAAGGCATGGGACGTATTGATCAAAATATTATTCAATAAAACACCATGCGCGAAAGCGTCGATTTACTACAAAAAGGGAGAGAAGAGGGCAATTACTGAAACATCAGATTATTCAACCTTGTCTGGGATAAACCAGCAACCAAAAACTTTGTTGACATTGGGTAAAACGTCTTGTCAGACGGGAGCAGAAACTCAGTATAATTTTGACAAGATTTAATGACATCGACATGTATATAGAAACCGAGTTGAGAACGCCGTAATATCGAAAATCAAATAATTACAATAAGTAAGAGTCACAGGGATTAAACCACAACAAACACAAAATACCCAGTTGGTGAATAAAATGCAGCCTAATAAAATAGCAATTCCAATTTGAACACAGAGGCGCGCATACACAAGCAGATATATGACCGATGCACTTCGCATACACAAGCAAAAATTTGACCGATAACGAGGAAAAACTGAATGAGTTAACTTTGAGTCTACGAAATTTCTTAAAAGAAGCACGCAATTATGATTCTATGTAATTGATAAGTGACGCAAGCCAATTATGACGCACTGACAGTACCAGTCAATTTGAAAAAAAAAGAAATATACCAACTAACATGCCTCAATTTATAGAGCGGACGCATTTCAACTAGTATACGATAAATTCATTAAAAACATCTGACCCTGCCCAGAATCGAGCCCTCTTATTTTGATGCGGGTCTTCTTCCCTACCTCTACGCTACAGATCCATGATACCTTGACGCTACAGCTATTTGTAAAAAAAAGGAGGGAATTAAAATGGGCCCTTCCTTCATGCCACAGTCCGTGCACAGGTTAGATAGGGCCGGTTTCGTAGCAGTATTTAGACAACCGCGTATTCAGAAACTGTATAAACCAATCTGAATCGAGACAAGAAAGATATGAATTTCATTTCTTTCCTTGTCTCGATTCTTTGCGACTACTTTGAGAGCGTATTCATTAAATAATTTAAACTTAAACTCTCGAACTTAAAATTATTCTTAACTAACTTAAAAACTAAAAGCATCTTATGTATTTAAAAGCACGGGAAGCCCGAATCAATCAGAGACTTGGCGGTCTACAACAATGTAATTACCTTGCTTTGTTTATAGGCGATAGACTGTAGTCAGGTGCTGAAGGATCCAAATTTTCAGTGCCCGGTACGCGGTTGGTTGTCTGGAATTGCAGAAGATTCTGGTTTGGATTTGTCCTGACCGGCACCAAAGCTCTCCGTTCACTTTGCGACAGATCTTGGTATTTTATATCTGATATGTCATGACCAAGCAACTCATTGGTCAGTAGACACGAATACGCATAATGGTCTACAAAAATATTGAAAATAGGATTACAAAGCAACTTGCCAACAAATAGTAGGAAGCGAAACTGACCTTTGGTCGAGTCGGGACACAGATCTTTGCTTTTCTTCGGCGGTGGAGCCGATGGTTTGTTCTTGTCATTTGGACTGCCAAAATTTAGTGCCCATCTAGCGTTTGTTCTGAGTGGGACAAACCTAATAAAATCTAATAAACTTACTAAAAAAATAGAAGCGTAATAGAAGCTTAGGAGATTTGTTTAATAAACACTTCTACCTAACTTTTACTTCTATCTATCTGAAATTGACCAACCTGTCAGCTAATTTTTCTTTTGAAGGTGATGCTAGCTTAAAGGGGCTGACACATTTGATGGGCTAAAATGTTACGTCTCAAGTTATATTTCAACCAAGAGAAGTAAAGGCTTCTAGGTTAAAACAAAAAAATTAATCATGAAATTTTCGACCAATAAATTGAAACCTACGCTCTGAGATGATCCAACAGAAGAACCTCCATAATGCTGCCGCATGAGCCGGTCTTGGTAATCCAAATCCATCGCTAACAACCACCAGCATTACACATACTGAAATTTCGACAATTCAGCTAACGAGAAGAAATTACAGGCAGAGAAAGCTTTTTTTGAAAAACGACTAATCAATTATCTGACACCCTGGCATTTATATTCGAGAAAAATTAAATTTTAATTGTTTTGAATCAAATAAAAAAAGAATCCAAGAAGTCAACTCATTATTCATATACAAAATTATTAAACAAACTTGAAACAAAAAAATTCAATTAGAAAAATGGTAAATTAGAAAAACTGAATTCAATTGGATCTACTGAATCCAATTGGATTCACTGAATCCAATTGGATCTCACTTCGCCAAGGCGTACCTCAAAGTACAATTTTGGGACCCCTAATTTTCAACCTTCACTTAAATGACTTGAACAACAATTTCACTGGATCTTGCAAAGTGGTACAATAGGCAGATGATACACTTCTTTTCTGTGATGATAACGACATCAAAAAGGCTCTACAGCTACTGCAAAATCCTGTCAGAATTTCTCTCTGTACTTCACAAAACATTCTCTAAAACTCCACAAAGAAAACTGAGTTGATATTTAGCAAACAAACATCAAAGCAGAAACCACAATTCAAAGTTCAGTATAATATTAGATGATAACAAAATAGAAGAAAAGCCAGGAGTAAAATAATTGGGGGTAATTCTAGATCAATTTCTATCCTTTCAGAGAGAAGTCAAAAATATATTCCGAAAAATGGCTTGCCGGATTAAAACACTACAATCGATAAAAAAAACCACAGACAATCACAAACCGATTAAAATTACTGAACGCTTTAATCATAAGCCATATGCACTACCCAGCAAAACTATCAAGCAGTTTGACATCCAATCTAGAAATATCGCTAGAAAAACAACAGTTGGGCAGTAAAGACATGCTTTGACAGGAAAAAAAATGATTCTTCATCCGATCTTAAGCTGGAATACAAGGTAATTCCGGTTTCCTTGACTCTCGATTGAAAAACAGTTCGCCATCTATGGAAAATCAAACATAAACTAGTACCAGCAGACACAAAAATCAAGTACGGGAAAAATACAATTGATGAGAACAAAAAACTACACTTTCAAGCAAGATTCAGCAGTCATTACATCGAAAATTGTCTTTTATTCAGAAAATCAATTATCACTTGGAACCAAATTCAAAATGCAAATTCAAACATATACAACAGCAGTTTAACTTAAAAGACTGAAATTCAAATTTAAGGAATATTTTCTTTCTATTTTTTGTTTAGATCCTTCTATGGCAACCTATGGAAAAACAACTTGGAAACAATTTAAATTTATTTGATGTTGAAACTTTAACCATTATTTTAATAATTCGTAAATAAATATATAACCAAGAAAAGTTGTGTGACTTACACCTGCTTATTAATATTAGTCATCATATTGCAATTGAAGCGTTCTTTTTTTCTAAATATCATGCAGACTAGAATGAGAAATGGAAGAAGAAGGAACACTTATACACACTTATTACAACACACATATTACTATACACAATCATGGAGCAAAAACAGCAGCAGGCGAACTCTCAAGGGCTGGAGATCTCTCAAGGGCTTGATGAGAAACACGTCCAAAAAAAGCAACCACGGAAACAAAACTCAATGCTTAAATAGGATATTTTCTCCCTGTACTAACATATGCCTCACAGGAATGGTATTCCTTAGACCGATATTGAAAAGATCGATAAAAATCAGAAAAAAAGCGACTACATGGATACGCAACGGCACTACCGACTTCAAAGAGCCTAATTGTTGTGATAAAGTTATTAGTTAGTTTCTGGTGTGATGGCGAGGAAACTGATGGAGTAATATTACATCTGCACGCTCTGGGATCAATGCCTACTCTGAGAAGTCATTTGTCTCGAGGAACCAATGCAAGTTGCGCGTCGACAACCTGCGGACAACCATCAGGATCACCGTGGGTTCAATGTGATCTTTGCGATGATTGGTATCACATCGACTGTGCAGGTGTGTTTTTCACAAGAGGATGATATCAATCTGCCTTTCCATTGCGAGCGATGCAGGGAAGAGCTATTGCAACAGTCGTCTGCTTAAGTCACATATGAGGTTAAGAAGAGTAGGCCCTATAATCATTGGCTCAAGGGTCAGGGACACTGTCTCTTGTGCTTTTATACCTCATACAGTCGGAGCCAACTTGGTTCGCGTAAGACATGAGACTATAAAATCGTGTTACAGCTTAAAAGCCACTACTAAAATATCCCCCCTCACTCTAGAAAAAAGAACGTCCCCGTGGCTAGGTCTCTATATACCTAAATTACGCGAACGCCATTAAGAACAGGGTTGGAAGCTCTAGTATACCTTCAGTTTTTATTGGACGTGGACCTTTGATCCATTTCAGATGGATCCACCTAAAACTCATCTTGTCTCAACAAAATCACATAAAATGCACTCAAGAAAACATATTAAGTACTCACATAGTGACGCGACTCTAGAATTAGGTAAATAATCAAATTAAAGCAACTCTAGACGTTTTTTGTTATAAGTGGTTTTGAATCAAGAAGTTTAGTTTTCTGAATCATTCGGCAGCTCCACTCGTCTGCCTGCCCAGTCAGGATTTCCTCTCGCGCAGCGATGGTACTCTCGTAAGACTTTGCGATGCTCTTTGTCAGGAACAAGACAGCTCTACTCGAATTGTTGATTTCAGTAAAATTTCGAACAGCAGTTTTACTCCAGTCTGATTTTTATCGACTTTCCCGCAATTCTGATTCGAGTCTCCTCTATCAAATCAATTGTCGCGAGAAATTTGAGCATGACAGGGTCGATTCAATTTTTTCAAAAATTACTAGCGTGTTATGCACCTCCGGTGTTTCGACTTTTTGACAACTCAAGAAAAACCGCATATATTGGAAACCAGATCTGCAGGCTTTAATGTACTCTGACACCAGCCAATTACAGGGTTGGTAATTTCAAATTTATTGAACTTTTTTGAATTCCAATTTTCCGTCAAATCTCGAAAACGTCATATCTCAAAAACTACAAATATTTGAGTAGTCATATTTTGGGGCAAGATTTACAACTCCTGGGAGTACCCTGGCAGCACCCAATTACAGGCTTGGGATATTTAAACTTAAAGAATTTTTCTAAATAAAAATTTACTGAAAATTTTTGAAAAATCATAGCAAAACGTCATATCTCGAAAACTACAACGATTTGAGCAGTGATATCCAGAGACAATATTTGCAACCTCTATGAATACCGAAAGAGCACCCAACTACAGGGTTAGGAATTCCAAATGTTTAAAACAAAAATTCATTTTAAATTTTCTGAAAAACTTTGAAAAAATCACTTAAAACGCCGGATCTGGAAAACTACAAAGATTTGAGTAGTCATAATTGGAGGCATGGTTCGTAACCCCTGAGAGGGTTCTGATAGCCCCCAGGTACAGGGTGGGGAATTCAAACTTTGAAGAAAAAAAATTTCGTTCAAGTTTTCTAAAAATTTTTTGAAAAAAACTACAAAAACGTCATATCACTAAAACTACAAGGATTTGAGCAGTCATATTTAAAGGCAAGATTGGCAATCCCTGAGATTACCCTGACAGCATCCAACTACAGGCTAAGGAATTTTGAATTTGGAAAAAAAAATTAATTTATTTTTTTTTTGAAAATTTTTCGAAAAAATCACAAAAAACATAATATCTCGAAAACTACAAAGATTCGGGCAGTCATAATTAGAGGCAATTCTCGCAACCCCGGAGAGTACTCTGATATCCCCCAAATACAGGGTTCGGAATTTCAAATTTTCAAGAAAAAAATTTCGTTTAAGTTTTGTAAAAAAAAACTTTGAAAAAAATCGCAAAAAACGTTATATCTCGAAAATTACAAGGATTTGAGCATGCATATTTTGAGGCAAGATTAGCAACCACTGAAAGTACCCTGACAGCACCCTGCTACAGGGTAAGAAATTTCAAATTTTGAAAAAATAAATTTTTTGAAAATTTTTAGAAAAAATCACAAAAAACGTCATATCTCGAAAACTACAAGGATTTGAGCCGTCACATTTGGAGGCAAAATTCGCAATCCTTGAAAGTACTCTGACAGCACCCAACAACAGGGTTAGGGGAAGTTTGCTAAATTATGTTGGAATTTGAGTTTTCAGAAAAGTTTTGAAAAAAATCACGTAAATCGTCGTATCTCTTACACTATAAGGATTTGAGCATTCTTAAATGGAGGCCAAATTCGCAGCCTTTTGGTGAATCCTGACAGCATCCCATTACTGGGCTGCTAATTTTAAACTATGGAATAACCACTGAATTCAAACTGGAAAATCGAAAAAATCTTAACCATTGCAATATACGATATAGCTTAAACATGCAAAAATATTACGTTGAAAAAGCTTAAACGTGGCGAGATAGTGAAGCCCGCATTTAAATATATAACTAGCAAATAACGCACCTTCGGTGCTTCGAAATATTTCGACAACTCATGAAAAAAACCGCATATATTGGAAACAACATCTGCAAACTTTAAGTGTACTCTGATTTGAACTTTTAAATTTTTTTAAATTCCTATTTTAAAAGCGTCATCTCGAAAGCTTAATGGGCCTCTGGAGAAATTTGGAAGCCAGATTTGCAACCACTGAGAGTCCCTGAGAGCACCCTACTATCGGGTTAGGAATCCAAAATTTTGTGAAATTTTTCAAACCTAAGATTCCCGAAAAAAAAATTGAAAAAACGTCTTATCTCGGAAACTGAAAGGATTTGAGCATTCATATTAGGAGGCAAGATTTGAGACGCCTGGGTGTACGCTGAAAAGAAGGTTGTATCTTCATCAAGTTAGTAGTTTCAATTTTTTTGAATTTCTTTGTAGATTAGTTCTGTGAAAAATTTTGAAAAAAATCGAAAAACGTCACATCTCGGAAACTAAAAGCATTTGAGCAGTCGCGTTTAGCAGTCGCATGTGGCAAGATTTGCAACTCTTTAGAGTACCCTGACAACACCGAACTACAGAGTTGGGAATTTCAAATTTTAAATAATTAATTTAAACTTTCTGAAAATCTTGAAAAAATCACTAAAAAACGTCATATCTCGAAAACTACAAAGAATTGAGCAATCATATTTGGAGGCAGGATTCGCAATCTTTGAGAGTACTCCGACAGGACCTAAATACAGATTTGGGAATTTCAGATTTTTAAAAAAACTAATAATAATTTAAGTTTTCTGAAAAATTTTGAAAAAATCACAAAAAACGTCATATCTCGAAAGCTACAAAGAATTGAGCAGTCATACTTGGAGGCAGGATTCGCAATCTTTGAGAGTACTCCGACAGGACCTAACTGCAGGGTTGGGAATTTCAGGTTTTTAAAAACTAATAATAACTTAAGTTTTCAGAAAATTTTTGAAAAAATCACTAAAAAACGTCATATCTCGAAAACTACAAAGAATTGAGCAATCAGATTTGGAGGCAGGATTCGCAATCTTTGAGAGTACTCCGACAGGACCTAAATACAGATTTGGGAATTTCAGATTTAAAAAAAAAACTAAATAATTTAAGTTTTCTGAAAAATTTTGAAAAAATCACAAAAAACGTCAAATCTCGAAAACTACAAAGAATTGAGCAGTCATATTTGGAAGCAAGATCCGCAATCTTTGAGATTACTCTGACAGGACCCAACTACACGGTTGGGAATTTTATATTTTGCGAAAAAAAAATAAATATAAGTTTTCTGAAAATTTTTTGAAAAAAATCACAAAAAACGTCATATCTCGAAAACTACAAGGATTTGAACAGTCATATTTGGAGGCAAGATTTGTAACTCCCTAGAGTACTCCGACAGCACCCAACTACAGGGTTGGGAACTTCAAGTTTTGTAAATTATTTTGTTATTTGAAATTTCTGAAAATTTTTGAAAAAATCTCAAAAATCGTCTTATCTCGTTAACTAAAATGATTCGGGCATTCAAAATTGGAGGCCAAATTCGCAACCCCTAATTCGATATTGGGCTGCTTAATTTAAACTCGGTAAAATAACCACAAAAAAATCAAATTGGAAAATCGAAAAAAATTCTTAACTATTGCAATATACGATATAGCTTAAACATGCAAAAATAATACGTTGAAAAAGCTTAAACATGGCGAGATAGTGAAGCCCGCATTTAAATATATAATAGATAGATAATAGATAGATAGATTTCTGAAACGTTTTGAAAAAAATCACGTAAATCGTCGTATCTCTTACACTATAAGGATTTGAGCATTCTTAAATGGAGGCCAAATTCGCAAGCTTTTGGTGAATCCTGACAGCATCCCATTACTGGGCTGCTAATTTTAAACTCTGTGGAATAACCACTGAATTCAAACTGGAAAATCGAAAAAATCTTAACCATTGCAATATACGATATAGCTTAAACATGCAAAAATATTACGTTGAAAAAGCTTAAAAGTGGCGAGATAGTGAAGCCCGCATTTAAATATATAATAGATTTTTCCGCTCAAAATCAAGGTCAAACTTCCAAATATGACCGACTGGCACATATCGAGAAGCAGAAAGCAACAATGCAACACGTGCGGGAGGCTTGTCTGTGTATCCTTGAACGGCAACCTCAGACCCCATGCACCACTCAACGACCGTTGAATAGGTAACCTGAGACACATCAAGTCAGCTCCAAGGTCAGTTACAGACTTCTGTGATATTTTGGAATATTTGAGAAGGAATACAGATGTCCAGTGCTCAAGTTTGTACCAAAAGGTGTTTGAGTTGCGTTTGCTTCGGTAATTACCAAACCCACGGAGCAGATGTTGATGAACCTGGAAATCGTGAGTATTGGGCTAGTTTGCTTGTTCTGCCATTCACTTGTCTGCGGAAACCACCTGCTCGGAAAACCGAACGGAAGAAGAAATCATTGACAAAGATTGTGGAAGAACAGATACAGAGCTTTATTTCTAGGTCTTACAGTGCACCAAAAAGTGTCTCTAAACGCGGCAACAAGAAGTACACCGATGACAAGCTGAACCTGCATTTGATTCGCAAGAAATTAAATGAAAGTGACGTCAAAATGAAAGTGACGTCAAGTCTGTAAGGCTTCTCATAATTGCGAGAAATTGGATTAAAAATGGAGCTAGATTAAAATTGTTTGAAAAGTGATGTCTGGTTCCCGATAGAGAGCACCGAGAGTGGTTACGAAAGTGCTATTACTGTAGAAAGGAATACCCTGATTGGGAATTTTGACCGGTCAAACGAGCGAATGGTCCAAATCGAAAAAAAAATGGCTTAAGAAAAAAGTAAATACTTCTTTAAACTCCTTGAGTTATCTGAGTTACTTTACTTGATCGATTTTAGTCCCGTTGTTAATCTGTGATTATTGAATTATTTGCTAGAGTGTAAATAATATGGCTATTTTGAGATAATGCGGGTCTTAGATTGATCCATATGAAAAAGATCAAAGGTTCACTGTCCAATAACAACTAATGGTATTTTATTCAGTTTCCAACCCTGTTTTTAACAGCGTTCGCAAGTTTTAGGTATTTAGAGACCCAGCCATGGGGAAGTGCGTATTTCTAGAGTGTTGGCGTTTTAGTAGTAGCCTCTGAGCTGTAACACGATCTTGATGTCCCATGTTTTAAGTAAACCGCATTGGCTTCGACAGGAAAACTACGCATCGGATAATATTCTGAGCCAGTCGGTCTTATCCTGAAGTTTATTTTGTATCGGGGATGAACTGTTACTTTCGAAAATTTCGTGTTAGCCATGTCATGCTCGAGTTTGTCGCAGCAATTCAAATGAAAAGGTAAGAAATCAAAGAAATCAGAAGGACCCAGTTCATAATTATGGGAAAGTGGATCAAAAACTGGAGCTAGTTAAAACTGTTATTCGCAATTTGAACGAGTTCACAACGGTGGCTGTAGAAGAACTTGGAGGGATCGGAGACGACAGCTATTTATTCCTAAAATCGCTGGGAAGAAGAATCTTTGAATCAACTAGCGAGAAACTTGTTTTCATTTTTTTGCGACAAAGAATAGCGCTCATTGTTTAGAGAGAGAACGCTATTTGAGTTCTAGAAGCCATGCACTGTCAGCTGACGAGCTACTGACTTCAATCTTTTTAACTGACGGTTTGCCTTTTTTTTGTCTTTTTTTGAATACATTATTTCTTATTCAAAGAGAGACTGCTCCGTACAAAAATCCTGCCGCTATCCAAGTACATAAAACTGCATGCTGTCTTGTACTATATTTTTGTGCTTCAAGGAAACTACGCATCTAATGATATACTGAGCCAGTCGGTCGTATCCTGAAGTTTATTTTGTTTTTGGAGTAAATTGGTGTTTTTGAAAAATTCCAATTTGCCATGTCAAGCTCACGTTTTTTGCAGCAACTGAAATGAAATTTTTCAGGAAATCAGAAGAATCGATTTCATAATTGCGAGAAATTGGATTAAAAAATGGAGCTAGATTAAAATTGCTTTTTGCATTTTCAACGATTAACAATCTATTTGAAAAGTGATGTCTGGTTCCCGATAGAGAGCACCGAGAGTGGTTACGAAAGTGCTATTACTGTAGAAAGGAATACCCTGATTGGGATTTTTGACCGGTCAAACGAGCGAATGGTCCAAATCGGAAAAAAAATGGCTTAAGAAAAAAGTAAATACTTCTTTAAACTCCTTGAGTTATCTGAGTTACTTTACTTGATCGATTCTAGTCCCGTTGTTAATCTGTGATTATTGAATTTATTTGCTAGAGTGTAAATAATATAGCTATTTTGAGATAATGCGGGTCTTAGATTGATCCATATGAAAAAGATCAAAGGTTCACTGTCCAATAACAACTAATGGTATTTTATTCAGTTTCCAACCCTGTTTTTAACAGCGTTCGCAAGTTTTAGGTATTTAGAGACCCAGCCATGGGGAAGTGCGTATTTCTAGAGTGTTGGCGTTTTAGTAGTAGCCTCTGAGCTGTAACACGATCTTGATGTCCCATGTTTTAAGTAAACCGCATTGGCTTCGACAGGAAAACTACGCATCGGATAATATTCTGAGCCAGTCGGTCTTATCCTGAAGTTTATTTTGTATCGGGGATGAACTGTTACTTTCGAAAATTTCGTGTTAGCCATGTCATGCTCGAGTTTGTCGCAGCAATTCAAATGAAAAGGAAAGAAATCAGAAGGACCCAGTTCATAATTACGGGAAAGTGGATCAAAAACTGGAGCTAGTTAAAACTGTTATTCGCAATTTGAACGAGTTCACAACGGTGGCTGTAGAAGAACTTGGAGGGATCGGAGACGACAGCTATTTATTCCTAAAATCGCTTGGAAGAAGAATCTTTGAATCAACTAGCGAGAAACTTGTTTTCATTTTTTTGCGACAAAGAATAGCGCTCATTGTTTAGAGAGGGAACGCTATTTGCGTTCTAGAAGCCATGCACTGTCAGCTGACGAGCTACTGACTTCAATCTTTTTAACTGACGGTTTGCCTTTTTTTTGTCTTTTTTTGAATACATTATTTCTTATTCAAAGAGAGACTGCTCCGTACAAAAATCCTGCCGCTATCCAAGTACATAAAACTGCATGCTGTCTTGTACTATATTTTTGTGCTTCAAGGAAACTACGCATCTAATGATATACTGAGCCAGTCGGTCGTATCCTGAAGTTTATTTTGTTTTTGGAGTAAATTGGTGTTTTTGAAAAATTCCAATTTGCCATGTCAAGCTCACGTTTTTTGCAGCAACTGAAATGAAATTTTTCAGGAAATCAGAAGAATCGATTTCATAATTGCGAGAAATTGGATTAAAAAATGGAGCTAGATTAAAATTGCTTTTTGCATTTTGAACGATTAACAATCTATTTGAAAAGTGATGTCTGGTTCCCGATAGAGAGCACCGAGAGTGGTTACGAAAGTGCTATTACTGTAGAAAGGAATACCCTGATTGGGAATTTTGACCGGTCAAACGAGCGAATGGTCCAAATCGGAAAAAAAATGGCTTAAGAAAAAAGTAAATACTTCTTTAAACTCCTTGAGTTATCTGAGTTACTTTACTTGATCGATTCTAGACCCGTTGTTAATCTGTGATTATTGAATTTATTTGCTAGAGTGTAAATAATATGGCTATTTTGAGATAATGCGGGTCTTAGATTGATCCATATGAAAAAGATCAAAGGTTCACTGTCCAATAACAACTAATGGTATTTTATTCAGTTTCCAACCCTGTTTTTAACAGCGTTCGCAAGTTTTAGGTATTTAGAGACCCAGCCATGGGGAAGTGCGTATTTCTAGAGTGTTGGCGTTTTAGTAGTAGCCTCTGAGCTGTAACACGATCTTGATGTCCCATGTTTTAAGTAAATCGCATTGGCTTTGACAGGAAAACTACGCATCGGATAATATTCTGAGCCAGTCGGTCTTATCCTGAAGTTTATTTTGTATCGGGGATGAACTGTTACTTTCGAAAATTTCGTGTTAGCCATGTCATGCTCGAATTTGTCGCAGCAATTCAAATGAAAAGGAAAGAAATCAGAAGGACCCAGTTCATAATTACGGGAAAGTGGATCAAAAACTGGAGCTAGTTAAAACTGTTATTCGCAATTTGAACGAGTTCACAACGGTGGCTGTAGAAGAACTTGGAGGGATCGGAGACGACAGCTATTTATTCCTAAAATCGCTTGGAAGAAGAATCTTTGAATCAACTAGCGAGAAACTTGTTTTCATTTTTTTTGCGACAAAGAATAGCGCTCATTGTTTAGAGAGGGAACGCTATTTGCGTTCTAGAAGCCATGAACTGTCAGCTGACGAGCTACTGACTTCAATCTTTTTAACTGACGGTTTGCCTTTTTTTTGTCTTTTTTTGAATACATTATTTCTTATTCAAAGAGAGACTGCTCCGTACAAAAATTCTGCCGCTATCCAAGTACATAAAACTGCATGTTGTCTTGTACTATATTTTTGTGCTTCAAGGAAACTACGCATCTAATGATATACTGAGCCAGTCGGTCGTATCCTGAAGTTTATTTTGTTTTTGGAGTAAATTGGTGTTTTTGAAAAATTCCAATTTGCCATGTCAAGCTCACGTTTTTTGCAGCAACTGAAATGAAATTTTTCAGGAAATCAGAAGAATCGATTTCATAATTGCGAGAAATTGGATTAAAAAATGGAGCTAGATTAAAATTGCTTTTTGCATTTTGAACGATTAACAATCTATTTGAAAAGTGATGTCTGGTTCCCGATAGAGAGCACCGAGAGTGTTTACGAAAGTGCTATTACTGTAGAAAGGAATACCCTGATTGGGAATTTTGACCGGTCAAACGAGCGAATGGTCCAAATCGGAAAAAAAATGGCTAAGAAAAAAGTAAATACTTCTTTAAACTCCTTGAGTTATCTGAGTTATTTTACTTGATCGATTCTAGTCCCGTTGTTAATCTGTGATTATTGAATTTATTTGCTAGAGTGTAAATAATATGGCTATTTTGAGATAATGCGGGTCTTAGATTGATCCATATGAAAAAGATCAAAGGTTCACTGTCCAATAACAACTAATGGTATTTTATTCAGTTTCCAACCCTGTTTTTAACAGCGTTCGCGAATTTTGGGTATTTAGAGACCCAGCCATGGGGAAGTGCGTATTTCTAGAGTGTTGGCGTTTTAGTAGTAGCCTCTGAGCTGTAACACGATCTTGATGTCCCATGTTTTAAGTAAACCGCATTGGCTTCGACAGGAAAACTACGCATCGGATAATATTCTGAGCCAGTAGATCTTATCCTGAAGTTTATTTTGTATCGGGGATGAACTGTTACTTTCGAAAATTTCGTGTTAGCCATGTCATGCTCGAGTTTATCGCAGCAATTGAAATGAAAAGATAAAAAATCAAAGAAATCAGAAGAACCCAGTTGATAATTACGGGAAAGTGGATCAAAACTGGAGCTAGCTAAAATTGTTATTCGCAATTTGAATAAGTTCACAACGTTGGCTGTAGAAGAGCTTGGAGGTATCGGAGACGACAGCTATTTATTCCTAAAATCGCTTGGAAGAAGAATCTTTGAATCAACTAGCGAGAAACTTGTTTTCAATTTTTTTGCGACAAAGAATAGCGCTCATTGTTCAGAGAGGGAACGCTATTTGCGTTCTAGAAGCCATGAACTGTCAGCTGACTAGCTACTGACTTCAATCTTTTTAACTGACGGTTTGCCTTTTAACTGTCTTTTTTTGAATACTTTATTTCTTATTCAAAGAGAGACTGCTCCGTACGAAAATCCTGCCGCTATCCATGTACATAAAACTGCATGCTGTCTTGTACTATATTTTTGTGCTTCAAGGAAACTACGCATCTAATGATATACTGAGCCAGTCGGTCGTATCCTGAAGTTTATTTTGTTTTTGCGGTAAATTGGTGTTTTTGAAAAATTCCAATTTGCCATGTCAAGCTCAAGTTTTTCGCAGCAACTGAACTAGAAGCCATGAACTGTCAGCTGACGAGCTACTGACTTCAATCTTTTTAACTGACGGTTTGCCTTTTTTTTGTCTTTTTTTGAATACATTATTTCTTATTCAAAGAGAGACTGCTCCGTACAAAAATCCTGCCGCTATCCAAGTACATAAAACTGCATGCTGTCTTGTACTATATTTTTGTGCTTCAAGGAAACTACGCATCTAATGATATACTGAGCCAGTCGGTCGTATCCTGAAGTTTATTTTGTTTTTGGGATAAATTGGTGTTTTTGAAAAATTCCAATTTGCCATGTCAAGCTCAAGTTTTTCGCAGCAACTGAAATGAAATTTTTCAGAAAATCAGAAGAATCGATTTCATAATTGCGAGAAATTGGATTAAAAATGGAGCTAGATTAAAATTGTTTGAAAAGTGATGTCTGGTTCCCGATAGAGAGCACCGAGAGTGGTTATGAAAGTGCAATTTTTATAGAAAGGAATACCCTGATTGGAAATTTCGACCGGTCAAACGAGCGAACGGTCCAAATCGGAAAAAAAATAGCTTAAGAAAAAACTAATTACTTCTTTAAACTCCTTGAGTTATCTGAGTTACTTTACTTGATCGATTCTAGTCCCGTTGTTAATCTGTGATTATTGAATTTATTTGCTAGAGTGTAAATAATATGGCTATTTTGAGATAATGCGGGTCTTAGATTGATCCATATGAAAAAGATCAAAGGTTCACTGTCCAATAACAACTAATGGTATTTTATTCAGTTTCCAACCCTGTTTTTAACAGCGTTCGCAAGTTTTAGGTATTTAGAGACCCAGCCATGGGGAAGTGCGTATTTCTAGAGTGTTGGCGTTTTAGTAGTAGCCTCTGAGCTGTAACACGATCTTGATGTCCCATGTTTTAAGTAAACCGCATTGGCTTCGACAGGAAAACTACGCATCGGATAATATTCTGAGCCAGTCGGTCTTATCCTGAAGTTTATTTTGTATCGGGAATGAACTGTTACTTTCGAAAGTTTCGTGTTAGCCATGTCATGCTCGAGTTTGTCGCAGCAATTTAAATGAAAAGGTAAGAAATCAAAGAAATCAGAAGGACCCAGTTCATAATTACGGGAAAGTGGATCAAAAACTGGAGCTAGTTAAAACTGTTATTCGCAATTTGAACGAGTTCACAACGGTGGCTGTAGAAGAACTTGGAGGGATCGGAGACGACAGCTATTTATTCCTAAAATCGCTTGGAAGAAGAATCTTTGAATCAACTAGCGAGAAACTTGTTTTCATTTTTTTGCGACAAAGAATAGCGCTCATTGTTTAGAGAGGGAACGCTATTTGCGTTCTAGAAGCCATTAACTGTCAGCTGACGAGCTACTGACTTCAATCTTTTTAACTGACGGTTTGCCTTTTTTTGTCTTTTTTTGAATACATTATTTCTTATTCAAAGAGAGACTGCTCCGTACAAAAATCCTGCCGCTATCCAAGTACATAAAACTACATGCTGTCTTGTACTATATTTTTGTGCTTCAAGGAAACTACGCATCTAATGATATACTGAGCCAGTCGGTCGTATCCTGAAGTTTATTTTGTTTTTGGGATAAATTGGTGTTTTTGAAAAATTCCAATTTGCCATGTCAAGCTCAAGTTTTTCGCAGCAACTGAAATGAAATTTTTCAGAAAATCAGAAGAATCGATTTCATAATTGCGAGAAATTGGATTAAAAATGGAGCTAGATTAAAATTGTTTGAAAAGTGATGTCTGGTTCCCGATAGAGAGCACCGAGAGTGGTTATGAAAGTGCAATTATTATAGAAAGGAATACCCTGATTGGAAATTTCGACCGGTCAAACGAGCGAACGGTCCAAATCGGAAAAAAAATTGCTTAAGAAAAAAGTAATTACTTCGTTAAACTCCTTGAGTTATCTGAGTTACTTTACTTGATCGATTCTAGTCCCGTTGTTAATCTGTGATTATTGAATTTATTTGCTAGAGTGTAAATAATATGGCTATTTTGAGATAATGCGGGTCTTAGATTGATCCATATGAAAAAGATCAAAGGTTCACTGTCCAATAACAACTAATGGTATTTTATTCAGTTTCCAACCCTGTTTTTAACAGCGTTCGCAAGTTTTAGGTATTTAGAGACCCAGCCATGGGGAAGTGCGTATTTCTAGAGTGTTGGCGTTTTAGTAGTAGCCTCTGAGCTGTAACACGATCTTGATGTCCCATGTTTTAAGTAAACCGCATTGGCTTCGACAGGAAAACTACGCATCGGATAATATTCTGAGCCAGTCGGTCTTATCCTGAAGTTTATTTTGTATCGGGAATGAACTGTTACTTTCGAAAGTTTCGTGTTAGCCATGTCATGCTCGAGTTTGTCGCAGCAATTTAAATGAAAAGGTAAGAAATCAAAGAAATCAGAAGGACCCAGTTCATAATTACGGGAAAGTGGATCAAAAACTGGAGCTAGTTAAAACTGTTATTCGCAATTTGAACGAGTTCACAACGGTGGCTGTAGAAGAACTTGGAGGGATCGGAGACGACAGCTATTTATTCCTAAAATCGCTTGGAAGAAGAATCTTTGAATCAACTAGCGAGAAACTTGTTTTCATTTTTTTGCGACAAAGAATAGCGCTCATTGTTTAGAGAGGGAACGCTATTTGCGTTCTAGAAGCCATTAACTGTCAGCTGACGAGCTACTGACTTCAATCTTTTTAACTGACGGTTTGCCTTTTTTTTGTCTTTTTTTGAATACATTATTTCTTATTCAAAGAGAGACTACTCCGTACAAAAATCCTGCCGCTATCCAAGTACATAAAACTGCATGCTGTCTTGTACTATATTTTTGTGCTTCAAGGAAACTACGCATCTAATGATATACTGAGCCAGTCGGTCGTATCCTGAAGTTTATTTTGTTTTTGGAGTAAATTGGTGTTTTTGAAAAATTCCAATTTGCCATGTCAAGCTCACGTTTTTTGCAGCAACTGAAATGAAATTTTTCAGGAAATCAGAAGAATCGATTTCATAATTGCGAGAATTTGGATTAAAAAATGGAGCTAGATCAAAAATTGCTTTTTGCAATTTGAACGATTAACAGTCTATTTGAAAAGTGATGTCTGGTTCCCGATAGAGAGCACCGAGAGTGGTTACGAAAGTGCTATTACTGTAGAAAGGAAAACCCTGATTGGGAATTTTGACCGGTCAAACGAGCGAATGGTCCAAATCGGAAAAAAAATGGCTTAAGAAAAAAGTAAATACTTCTTTAAACTCCTTGAGTTATCTGAGTTACTTTATTTGATCGATTCTAGTCCCGTTGTTAATCTGTGATTATTGAATTTATTTGCAAGAGTGTAAACTATATGGTAATGCTGAGATAATGCGGGTTTTAGATTGATCCATATGAAAAAGATCAAAGGTTCACTGTCCAATAACAACTAATGGTATTTTATTCAGTTTCCAACCCTGTTTTTAACAGCGTTCGCAAGTTTTAGGTATTTAGAGACCCAGCCATGGGGAAGTGCGTATTTCTAGAGTGTTGGCGTTTTAGTAGTAGCCTCTGAGCTGTAACACGATCTTGATGTCCCATGTTTTAAGTAAACCGCATTGGCTTCGACAGGAAAACTACGCATCGGATGATATTCTGAGCCATTCGGTCTTATCATGAAGTTTATTTTGTATCGGGGATGAAATGTTACTTTCGAAAATTTCGTGTTAGCCATGTCATGCTCGAGTTTATCGCAGCAATTGAAATGAAAAGATAAAAAATCAAAGAAATCAGAAGAACCCAGTTGATAATTACGGGAAAGTGGATCAAAAACTGGAGCTAGCTAAAATTGTTATGCGCAATTTGAATAAGTTCACAACGTTGGCTGTAGAAGAACTTGGAGGAATCGGAGACGACAGCTATTTATTCCTAAAATCGCTTGGAAGAAGAATCTTTGAATCAACTAGCGAGAAACTTGTTTTCAATTTTTTTGCGACAAAGAATAGCGCTCATTGTTCAGAGAGGGAACGCTATTTGCGTTCTAGAAGCCATGAACTGTCAGCTGACTAGCTACTGACTTCAATCTTTTTAACTGACGGTTTGCCTTTTAACTGTCTTTTTTTGAATACTTTATTTCTTATTCAAAGAGAGACTGCTCCGTACGAAAATCCTGCCGCTATCCATGTACATAAAACTGCATGCTGTCTTGTACTATATTTTTGTGCTTCAAGGAAACTACGCATCTAATGATATACTGAGCCAGTCAGTCGTATCCTGAAGTTTATTTTGTTTTTGGGATAAATTGGTGTTTTTGAAAAATTCCAATTTGCCATGTCAAGCTCAAGTTTTTCGCAGCAATTGAAATGAAATTTTTCAGAAAATCAGATGAATCGATTTCATAATTGCGAGAATTTGGATTAAAAAATGGAGCTTGATCTAAAATTGCTTTTTACAATTTGAACGATTAACAGTCTATTTGAAAAGTGATGTCTGGTTCCCGATAGAGAGCACCGAGAGTGGTTACGAAAGTGCTATTACTGTAGAAAGGAATAGCCTGATTGGGAATTTTGACCGGTCAAACGAGCGAATGGTCCAAATCGGAAAAAAAATGGCTTAAGAAAAAAGTAAATACTTCTTTAAACTCCTTGAGTTATCTGAGTTACTTTATTTGATCGATTCTAGTCCCGTTGTTAATCTGTGATTATTGAATTTATTTGCAAGAGTGTAAACTATATGGTAATGCTGAGATAATGCGGGTTTTAGATTGATCCATATGAAAAAGATCAGAGGTTCACTGTCCACTAACAACTCATGGTATTTTATTCAGTTTCCAACCCTGTTTTTAACAGCGTTCGCGAGTTTTGGGTATTTAGAGACCCAGCCATGAAGAAGTGCGTATTTTTAGAGTGTGGGCGTTTTAGTAGTAGCCTCTGAGATGTAACACGATCTTGATGACCCATGTTTTAAGTAAACCGCATTGGCTTCGACAGGAAAACTACGCATCGGATGATATACTGAGCCAGTCGGTCGTATCCTGAAGTTTATTTTGTTTTTGGGGTAAATTGGTGTTTTTGAAAAATTCCAATTTGCCATGTCAAGCTCAAGTTTTTCGCAGCAACTGAAATGAAATTTTTCAGAAAATCAGAAGAATCGATTTCATAATTGCGAGAAATTGGATTAAAAAATGGAGCTAGCTTAAAATTGCTTTTTGCATTTTGAACGATTAACAATCTATTTGAAACGTGATGTCTGGTTCCCGATAGAGAGCACCGAGAGTGGTTACGAAAGTGCAATTACTATAGAAAGGAATACCCTGATTGGATCTTTCGACCGGTCAAACGAGCGAACGGTCCAAATCGGAAAAAAAATAGCTTAAGAAAAAAGTAATTACTTCGTTAAACTCCTTGAGTTATCTGAGTTACTTTACTTGATCGATTCTAGTCCCGTTGTTAATCTGTGATTATTGAATTTATTTGCTAGAGTGTAAATTATATGGTAAGGCTGAGATAATGCGGGTTTTAGATTGATCCATATGAAAAAGATCAGAGGTTCACTGTCCACTAACAACTAATGGTATTTTATTCAGTTTCCAACCCTGTTTTTAACAGCGTTCGCGAGTTTTGGGTATTTGGAGACCCAGCCATAAAGAAGTGCGTATTTTTAGAGTGTGGGCGTTTTAGTAGTAGCCTCTGAGATGTAACACGATCTTGATGTCCCATGTTTTAAGTAAACCGCATTGGCTTCGACAGGAAAACTACGCATCGGATGATATACTGAGCCAGTCGGTCGTATCCTGAAGTTTATTTTGTTTTTGGGGTAAATTGGTGTTTTTGAAAAATTCCAATTTGCCATGTCAAGCTTAAGTTTTTTGCAGCAACTGAAATGAAATTTTTCAGAAAATCAGAAGAATCAATTTCATAATTGCGAGAAATTGGATTAAAAAATGGAGCTAGATTAAAATTGCTTTTTGCATTTTGAACGATTAACAATCTATTTGAAACGTGATGTCTGGTTCCCGATAGAGAGCACCGAGAGTGGTTACGAAAGTGCAATTACTATAGAAAGGAATACCCTGATTGGAAATTTCGACCGGTCAAACGAGCGAACGGTCCAAATCGGAAAAAAAATAGCTTAAGAAAAAAGTAATTACTTCGTTAAAATCCTTGAGTTATCTGAGTTACTTTACTTGATCAATTCTAGTCCCGTTGTTAATCTGTGATTATTGAATTCATTTGCTAGAGTGTAATTTATATGGCTATTTTGAGATAATGCGGGTCTTAGATTGATCCATATGAAAAAGATCAAAGGTTCACTGTCCAATAACAACTAATGGTATTTTATTCAGTTTCCAACCCTGTTTTTAACAGTGTTCGCAAGTTTTAGGTATTTAGAGACCCAGCCATGGGGAAGTGCGTATTTCTAGAGTGTTGGCGTTTTAGTAGTAGCCTCTGAGCTGTAACACGATCTTGATGTCCCATGTTTTAAGTAAACCGCATTGGCTTCGACAGGAAAACTACGCATCGGATAATATTCTGAGCCAGTAGATCTTATCCTGAAGTTTATTTTGTATGGGGGATGAACTGTTACTTTCGAAAATTTCGTGTTAGCCATGTCATGCTCGAGTTTATCGCAGCAATTGAAATGAAAAGATAAAAAATCAAATCGGAGACGACAGCTATTTATTCCTAAAATCGCTTGGAAGAAGAATCTTTGAATCAACTAGCGAGAAACTTGTTTTCAATTTTTTTGCGACAAAGAATAGCGCTCATTGTTCAGAGAGGGAACGCTATTTGCGTTCTAGAAGCCATGAACTGTCAGCTGACTAGCTACTGACTTCAATCTTTTTAACTGACGGTTTGCCTTTTAACTGTCTTTTTTTGAATACTTTATTTCTTATTCAAAGAGAGACTGCTCCGTACGAAAATCCTGCCGCTATCCATGTACATAAAACTGCATGCTGTCTTGTACTATATTTTTGTGCTTCAAGGAAACTACGCATCTAATGATATACTGAGCCAGTCAGTCGTATCCTGAAGTTTATTTTGTTTTTGGGATAAATTGGTGTTTTTGAAAAATTCCAATTTGCCATGTCAAGCTCAAGTTTTTCGCAGCAATTGAAATGAAATTTTTCAGAAAATCAGATGAATCGATTTCATAATTGCGAGAATTTGGATTAAAAAATGGAGCTTGATCTAAAATTGCTTTTTACAATTTGAACGATTAACAGTCTATTTGAAAAGTGATGTCTGGTTCCTGATAGAGAGCACCGAGAGTGGTTACGAAAGTGCTATTACTGTTGCAAGGAACACCCTGATTGGGAAGTTTGACCAGACAAACGACCGAATGGTCCAAATAAAAAAAACAGCTTAAGCTAAACGTAATAATTCTTTAAATTGCTTCAGTTATCTGAATTAATTTACTTGATCAATCAGTCCTGTTGTCAATCAGTGATTATTGATATTATTTTGCTAGAGTGTAATTTATATAGTTGTGCTGAGATGAGGCGGGTCTTGAGTTGATCCATAGAAAATGAATCAAAGGTCCACTGTCCAATAAAAATTATTGGTATTTAATTGAGTTTCCAAACCTTTTGTTGAACGGCATTAGCGAATTTTAGGTATTTAGAGACCCAGACATAGGGAAGTGCTTATTTTTAGAGTGGTGGTGTTTTAGTAGTAGCCTCTGAGCTGTAACACGATCTTGATGTCCCATGTTTTAATTAAACCGCATTGGCTTCGACAGGAAAACTACGCATCGAATGATATTCTGAGCCAGTCGGTCGTATCCTGAAGTTTATTTTGTTTTTGCGGTAAATTGGTGTTTTTGAAAAATTCCAATTTGCCATGTCAAGCTCAAGTTTTTCGCAGCAACTGAAACGAAATTTTTCAGAAAATCAGAAGAATCGATTTCATAATTGCGAGAAATTGGATTAAAAAGTGGAGCTAGAATAAAATGCTTTTTGGCAAGTTGAACGATTAACAATCTATTTGGAAAGTGATGTCTGTATCCCGACAGAGAGCACCGAGAGTGGTTACGAAAGTGCTATTACTGTAGCAAGGAACACCCTGATTGGGAAGTTCGACCAGTCAAACGACCGAATGGTCCAAATAAAAAAACAGCTTAAGCTAAAGGTAATATATCTTTAAATTGCTTCAGTTATCTGAATTACTTTACTTGATCAATCAGTCCTGTTGTCAATCAGTGATTATTGATATTATTTTGCTAGAGTGTAATTTATATAGTTGTGCTGCGATGAGGCGGGTCTTGAGTTGATCCATAGAAAATGAATCAAAGGTCCACTGTCCAATAAAAACTAATGGTATTTAATCGAGTTTCCAAACCTTTTGTTGAACGGCGTTCGCGAATTTTAGGTATTTAGAGACCCAGCCATAGGGAAGTGCTTATTTCTAGACTGGCGGTGTTTTAGTAGAAGCCTCTGAGCTGTAAAACGATCTTGATGTCCCATGTCTTAAGCGATTTGAATTTGCTCCGACAGATTTAGGTAAAAACACAAGAGGTAGTGTCCCTGACCCTTGAGCCAATGGTTTTAGGGCCTATTTCTCTTACCCTCATTTGTGCCATAAGCGGACGACTGTTAAATTCCTCCAAAATCCAGTCGTGGAGGTTCAACACGACAACAAACTGATATCTACGTGTCCCGACCACGCTTACAAAAATCCGACGAAAACTTTTGGATCCGAGTTCTCAAACTAGTGAACATAGTACAGAGGAGTGTAAAAACATATAGCGTAATCAACAAAGTTACAATCACAAAGCTATATCAAACGTTCTTTCGAGGTTGACTGAAGCGCCTTGCGAGTGATATGCCTTTAAGGAACCTGTAACTCCCTGAAAAAAAATCAACTCTCTGAAAAAACTCTGATCAGAACTGACTGAAATTCTGAGTGGGTATACTCATTATGCTTACCTAGGTCTGCACATGGAGGTTTTGAAATACCTGTTAAATTTTGGTAAATTTATCTGAAAAAAAGTTGCCAAATAAAACAGAGAAGTGAAATTAATGTTTACAAAATGGTTTTTTACAAACTTTTCAAAATATTCTTCCAAAAAATCTATGCTGATAAAAATTCAGATAGATTTGAAATAAAAGTTCAAATACAGATAAATACCACTCCAGCTAAAAGATAGCTGTTTGGTTGATGTGAGTTGCTAAATGTAGGTTATTTTCGTTTTATTCTGTTTTAAATTTGGCAATTGATCAAATGGCTCCAGTGGCACTGTTTGTATTGCTGTTCAAAGTCAAACGATTCTGATCAAGGAATATTTACTGAAAAAATTAAGTCGGGCGGATGTACTGGAACATGAACTACCTTTACAAGAGAAAATATTGAATAATTTTCCTTTCTCTTTTTGTTATTTAGTAATTATGGTACATTGATTATAATAATGCTTTTGAAATTGTGTGTTTTAGTAAAGTATGACAAGTTGCCGTGGTCAAGTTACTACATGTCTCCACTATTTACTGCTCGGTGCAAGATGGCCGCAAAAAAGGTTTTTTTTCTGAAGGTGGGGGAGATCCATTTTATTGTAACCTGGGTTCTTTTGACCTAAGAAGTTATGGCTCCAAACTTTTGATGCATTTGGGCCGGTAACATTTTTTTAGGGTGATGACACTTTGCAATGACAACTTGCAGTACAGAAAAATGCAAGTAGGCCTACGATTTACCACTTTCTTAGTGCAACTTGGCTCGAAGAGATTTTAAACGAGACCATACTTCTAAACGAGTATCGAAAACTACAAGAAAATCATTATCTGCACTTGGGGTATTAAACGCAATCGCGCGATTCGGAGTGTTGTCTGTAAATAAACAACTGCATTTTCATACTAGTCAGTAAGTACACAAATAGCATATTAAAAACATTTTAAAAACGAAAACAAGCTCAGTTAAAACAACGGACCAAGTCCTGGCAATGTGAAGCATTGAATACAAAATATCATTTCAAATGCTTTATGAAATTTCAAGTGCTATTTTTTTTATCTGATTGTTTAATATAGCATTTGTCTGTCTAGTTACTGAAAAGTCCGACTACGCGGTTGTCGACTTATTGCTACGTAACGGCACACACTGCAACAAAATTAAAAATTATAAACTTAACATTTGAAATAAAGTTGAAAGGGAGTAAACATTTTAGGTGGTAGTAGTAGTAGAAGTAGTAGTAGTAGTAGTAGTGCTAGAAAGCTAAGATAATTTGCAAACCGATTAGGCTATACAGGAGGTTTAAAAATGAAAAAAAAACTTTCAGAAACTTTTGAAAAAAAAAAACTTTAAAAATTCAATCTTAAAAAACCACTAATATTTGTTTTTTTTTTCAGGCCAAAGTTTACCATTACAAGCGCAATCGGTGAAAATATGCTCTGAGATGCTTTTTTGTCTGCAAACCTTTATTGTACGTACTACTTGCAGAGGTTTTTTTAAAAAACTTGGAAGCCCTAGCCCATTTCTGACTTGGCCGCAGTAGTAGTAGCAGCAGTATAGTAGTTTTGCAAAAGTAATAATGTTTGTGAACAACTTGCAAATTTTGAAGAAGCTACGCTTTGGCATTATTATCCAGAAAAGTAATCTCAATTACCTGCACTATTGCATTGTTTCATTAGCTTTTGAAATCCTGACATTATTCGTATTTCCTTTCGAATTGGTTTTTAGCCAACTAAATTATACAACAAAAAAGGAAGTAGCAAATACTTACATAGACCCAACTTTACAACTGCTGCGACTTTTACCGAAAACTTCGGCTCAAAGCGATACAACACTTTGTTCAGCTGCCTCATCTTTTCAACGACGTGAATGTTCTAAGCAAGATCTTCAGATAGATGCATTCCAAGATCTTCAGCTGCGACTCTTCTGGAATCACCCCATCAAAGTAAATTTCTCACTTTATTGTCTGACTTTTAGCTGCTAAGTTTCAACTGCTAATTACCTGTTATTTTGTTGGCACCCATCTCTCTATTGCAAGAAAATTATCCTATACTAGTCAAAAAATTTTTCGAATAGCTAAAGTTTTCAAGTCGTCAGCAAAGGTGTAGGATTTTGAAAAGATAAAGACATCAGGTAGATAGTTAATGTAGACGCAAAACAGAAGCGGCCCTAGAAGCTACCCTTGTGGAACTCTAATTTTAATTTCCAAAATTTATGAGCTCATGTTATCTATTCTGACGAGTTGTTTTTAAATTAATCAGTCAGTATCTCAAAGAGAGCCACCCACTCCAATGCTTATAGTTTTCCGGATTAACTCAAAAGAGTATTTTCATCGAAGGTTTTGGAAACATCTGTATAAATTTGACTCGTTGTTCATTGCTTCAAAATTTCGTAAGAAATTGGAAGCATTTTAGTTTGAACAGATCGACCTATGGCCAAACTGTGCCGATCTTACGTTAAAAAAACTGATGAAGTGATTATACACTGTTAAAATTCTGTAAAACTTTACTATATATATCTAGGAGAAACACCGGCTTGTAATTTCGTACCATCCTTCTATCTGATGTTCTGTAAAATGGAGAAATTGTTACCATTTTTCAACTACCAGGATTTTTGCGTAACTGCTTATTGTTTTTCAACATCGAATGTATAAGATATCATCTTTTTCTGGACGTCTGCTGATAAAACCTCGTCGGTTTTCATTTGGGCCTTTTGCTTTCTTGACATTTAGTGAGCTCAAAATAGTCTTCTTCGAGATGTCGAAAATTGTTGTAGTCAGTTTCCTTATGTCAAAATCATTTATGCTGAACGGAGTTATACGAGACAAAACTGAATGGAAAAACTAATTCAACATATCTACTTGTTCGTGTAGAAGCGTACTTTGCTTATTTCTTTTTATCAGTAATTTTAGTAGCCTAGCTGCTTTGTTCAGTTTTTTCAAGTGTTTGAAAATGACATCAGTTTCACGTGTTACCATTAAAGTCTCCTGATAAGTTATGCTGTCCTTCTCGGATTTTCAGTTCAAAAATTATTTCTTATAAGATGTTGGCAGGGTTTTTGACGGTCTCTTTTGCGTTTTGAGTTTATTCGTCAAGTTTGACGTAAAACTGGTTTTCCAATCTAAGATGGCAACACTTGTCTACATTTGGTTATTTTAAGAAAGTAATATTCAAATATTTCGTCCAGGTATTTATATATTTAACTAATCATTTTATATATGTTGTTGCTGCATACGGCTTTAAATGATTTTTTGTCAAGCTCATGGTTTCTCATGATTTATGGCTTCATAATTGGCGCTACAAAATTTCTGAAATTTTGCATCGTTACTTTTGCTTGGTTTACTGTACATTCCATGAATAGATAGATAGCTTCATGGTCTGAACAATTAGAAATTTTTGAAAAAAAATTCTTTTCGGCTGATAGGAAACAATTAAAATATTAGGCTACATCCGAAATGCTAATTGACCACGTTGGAAATTCAATGGCTTGTCGGAACAGTTTTTCTTGGAACATTTCAATTATTTTATTTTCAGTATTAATGGGAGTTGTCAGACTTTTCCAGTTTCCTTCATGAAATGTATGTCACCGCATATCTTAGCTGGATTCTCATTTCAAAAGTTTTTTTCTTAGGAGCTTTCGGAATTCTTCAATGGAATATCGATATCTTTATTAAACTTCCTGTATTGGGTTGTAAAATGTTTAGTCAGTCTGATTCAGAGCTTTTCGAATCTAGCTTTGTTTGACTCCATCATTATAAAATTCCCAACTTGAAGTTTTAAGTTTGTCTTTAGTGGCTCCTCCAGCTTGTAGTTCCCGCTGTTTCTTCAGTATTTGGTTCTCCTTTATTGCATTCGCTCTCGAGAAGACCGACAGGATACAGATTTCCTTCTCCTTAAATTAGCACTGATCTCATAACTTTGTAAGTCTAGCCTCATGTTCGTTTGCTTCCGTAGTGCTCTTGATTTTTGTCAATCGGTTCTGATTTTTCCAAGACGCTGGACTTCAGTTACATGAGCGTTAGTTGCAAGTAAATTATTCACTTCAAAGTTCGTTGGGCGTTTTGATTTGTTTGTACTCTCTGGAATCTCTTGTATTCTGAGACTTTAATTATAAGGAAAAATGAGATTTTTGAGACATCTACTTTGTGAGGGCTGAAATCCGAGTGATGGGCGACAGGATATAGAAATCCTTCTCCTTAAATTTGCTCTAATCTCGTGATGTTTTGCAATGGTAGGTTAGGCCTCATGTTTGTTTGCTTCCGTAGTGTTGTTGATTTTTGTCGATCGTTTCTGATTTTTCCAAGGTGCTCGACTTCAGTGACATAGCATTAGTCTCAATTATTTTGTTCACTTCATCAGTCGTTGGGCCTTTTGATTTGTTTTTATCCTCTGAGATCACTTGTATTCTGAGACTTTTTATGATATTGTGAGTTTTTGAGATAGATATTTTATTGACACAATTTGCTCTATCGAGACAATTTTCTACAGCAACAACAGCAGCATACTTTCTCTGCACTTTTTTGTATGTAGTTTTTATATTTTTTCTGTTTTTTCAAACACTATCCAACCGACCATTTTTTCCAACATTTTTTCTCAACCCATTTTTCCCATTATTCTCCAATGTTTAGTCAAATTTTTTCCATGTTTAAGTACTTCTGAAAATCAAATTGAGCGTTCCTTAAAAACATTAAAAACGTTTCGTGTGTGCTGCTAGGGTGCTCGCCTTCTAAAATTCAACAGAGTGCCAATAAAAATGGGGTTTTGGTACCACCCACATGTGACCTGTTTTCGTGAGTCCATGATCGATTTTGAATCCTAAAAGAAGGCCAAATGACTGTTACTATAAGGCTCTTGTATAGTAAATTGCAAGTTTGAGTGCAGTTTATTACCAACTTCGAAGACTACAGTAGGAACGTCCCTCAGGATTTCAAAGATGTCCACATAAGCTACAAAAATTTTAACACCTTTCTCAGTCCCCACTTAACACGTTTATTGTTGTATTTTGAGTGTCGTGTAAAATCAGACTGTTTCAGCTATGCTTGCGCAATCTGCTTCCAAACACTAAATAGAACCAATTAAAACAAGTTTCGCATTGTAACCGTTTATCTCGACGTGTCAGCTAATTCTGAAAACCGGGGCATTCTCAATAAAACCGGTTATTCAATTTAGCATCATGAATTTTGAAACTTCCTTCATTAATACAGGTTCGGTTTTTTTGCCAAAAAAATTGCTAGTCAAACTGTAAGGCACTTTTGCTAAACCATACAGCGTAGTCGGCTGCTTTTTGTGGATCTTAACCTAGTATACAACGCCTCACGTCTCTCTTTCCATGCCTAGTTTTTCTTTTTTTTTATGTCTTTTTCAATTTGTATAACAAAAATGTCCGTCAGACTTTTTGCGCACTAGATTGTTCTAACTGCCAAAATTCAGTTAGTTGCTTCCGATATGACTCCTTTCTGCTTTTTTACGGAAAGTATCTACCTTTTTCAAACAGCACAGCCAAAAGATCAGTGTCCTTCAAATACCTTCTAATTGTTTCAATTTCTTTTTCAAAGGTTGTCTGTTTTTTATTCTAGCATATATTTTTACAGCTGCTGTTAACTTGCATAGCTTTTTTTTTTACAGTTTTTCTAATTAACTTCAACTCAGACAAAAAACTTATCTCCTACCGGCTGTTTTGGTTGGAAACTTAAAGTGCCCTGCGCCCACTGCGGCAAACTCACTTCAAGTAAGATTCTGATTGACTTATCATTGAAGTTTTATCAAGATTTTTACTGTCTCTCTGATACTTTTCGAAATCGTTCTTCAGTCAGCTTATCAGTTTGTTGATATTATAGCTTGCTTCTAGGCTTAAGTAGGGTTTTACCGAAGGCCAACACTGTTCATCTGTGACTCCTTGGACCTGATGCTGAAATTGAATCCAAAATTGCCTGGCTTAACCCAGATCTCAAGAGTACTAAAGGAAAATTATGCGCTGCTTGATTCAAACAATTACCAATATCAGGCTCGAGAAACGGCAGAACATCTAGTAATATGTCGTTGACGAGATATTTTGTCAGAAATTTTTTTTATGATGCAATTATTACATTTAAACGTATCTGCCCGTATCTGCGAAAATTGCCGAGCAGGTAGTCTCGCTGAGATAGCACCATCCGTAGTGACTTAAGTTCTACTTCGCTAGATTGGTGCACTTGAATATACGCTCTGAAGACCACAGAATTCTATCTGTTGCTTCGCTGGATTGGTGCACTTAAAGATACGCTTTGAAGACCACAGAATTCTGTCTGATGATTATCTCTGTCTTCCACAGATCTCGAATGATATCGGAAATAACCGTTCTCCTGAAGTAGAATGTGGCTTTTTTAAATTTTTTAGTTTCGACTGCGGGTACGCAAGTATACATAATAGTGCGATGAGACGATATGCTGCTGTTTATCTCATCATGCCAAATGATAATTTATTTTGCCAAAATGATGCCAATGATAACCTTGACCAAAACTTCCAGTTCCAACAAAACTGGTATTAGGATTCAAAGAAAGGCCGGGGACTGCGTAGAACTGTTCCATTTCTTTTTGGTTGTATTGCTCAAGTTCATCATAGATTTGTAAAATGGCGTTAAAATAAAAAACCATCGCCGGTTCAACTCAATTACAAGAAAGATTATGAAAGGAAAAGGTAAAAAAAGGGGCAAAATCTACTAATAAGTGTATAAATGTTAAGAAAACAAAACCATTTTTTACGAAAGAAAATAAACTGAAATACAAAATGCTTCTTCTGGAAGATTATAACATTTTTATTAAAAGTTACTGAAAAAAAGGGTAACACTTCAACAAAAAATTTTTCCATTTTTTGTGCGTCATAAAAATTTAATTTATTAAATTAGTTACAAGATGATCAAAGATCTGGAAAATGTACAAACTTGGTTTGAAACCGCTTTTAAATTTCTGACAAATCAAAAATGTTATTTGCAAACACGTAGTACCCTACTTTTTCTTCAATTAGACTTTCCTGTAAGTTTCTGAAATTTTTAAAGAATTTGATCTTAAAATGATATAAGTTACAAATATGCGTTTTTGGAGATTACTTTTTTATTGAAAATTTAATTGCAAACAATTTTGGTTAGTTATTTAGGAACATACGTGCCTCAATTGAGACAATGACTCATAGTTTAAGGTTGTTTTAATTAAATTTTTAGGCAAAGTAGTAGGAAGTTGGAAGCAAGACGCGAGCAGATGCTGATGACAGATGAAAAATTAGCGCTACAAAGTTATGATATTAGTAAGTTAAGTGGGAAATGCACTGCTTTGTGCCGTGTGATCTTTATTAATCGTGGCCTTCATAACAATGACTAGAAAACTTCTGAATAATTTTATATTTTTCAGAAAAAAACCTCAGAAAACTCAAGTATCTAATTATAAACTGAAATTTCTGAAAAATTTCTGAAGAAACTATTATTGGGTTTTTGATTTTTAGAGTCCGAGAGACCGGTTTCCTTCTCATCAAGCGGCGAATAAGTTTCAGTTGAAAATGCTAAGAATAGAAACAATTATCAAGTGTTTCTGAATTGAAACAATCTGAGAGTATTTGAAAGTCAGTGGTCTTTTGGATGTGCCGTTTGACAAAAGGGTAGACTTTTTGATAAGGTAAAATGGAGACATATCAGAAGAAATCAGGTAATTTTTTGCAGTCAAAACAGTTAAATGCGCAGAAAAATCTGATGTGTAACATTGTCATACAAATTGAAAAAACATTCAAGAAAAAAAACTTGTCATGAAAACAAAGTAGAGATCAGTAAGTCGCTGTATACTAGGTTAAGATCCGCAAAAGCGCAGCCTGCTGCGCTGTTTGTATTGGCAAAAAAGGCACAAAGAAGTCACACCACTATTCTTAGCCCGCTGTCTGAATTTTCGATGGGAAAGCTGATGCTACCCTGATAGTTTCAATTAGACAGATAAAATTTCGACTGAACTAGTCGAACCACACTATCCTCTGTTATAATTAACAATGATTGATTTTTAAATGTAACCGTTCAGGTGGAGGACGAAACTATTGTTGGGTTACAAATGGTTGATGTTCCGGCCTTTCAGGAAAACCATACATACTTGGAACAACTGAAGCCAGTTCAGTTATATTTATTAAGACAAAGAGATGGTAAGTCGACTTTTCTCACCACATACGCCAGCTCATTTTCTTCATGATTAGGATAGAATTCCAATAGCTATTCGTCCGCCATTATGATGGCTTTTGAGTGGACCACTCAAAACTAACCATAATGGCGGACAAATAGCTATTGGAATTCCATCCTTAACAAGTTCTGCTGTTGTTTCTTTCGTGCGAGGATTTTTGAGTACCAACGTTTCGATTTGTTTTCGTATTTGATAAGGCTAGTGTAACACCAAATTGTCATATCCAAAGCTGGAAAAGCAGGCAATTTTGCTGGCATCTCGGTTGAGGGAAGCTATTATGAAGGCAATTTCAATCAAGGCGAACCGCACTTCTTTGTGGACCGATAGCATCACGGTGTTGCAACGACTTCAGTCCGTCAATGAGTTACGGAATTTCGTCGCGAACCGTGTTCGTTAAACAAAAGGACTCATCACTGTGGATTAATGGTTTCATGTGAATAATGGAGATAACAGAGTGGACATTGGCAGGCTGCAGGCCTGAATGAAACTATTTGGTTCAGGGATCCAAGTTTGCTGTTGGGCAATGAGTGGCTTTTCAAACCAAATCTGTATGGTGTTGTTAAAGATTCGCTCAGCGAAATCTGTGAACACTACCGTAGATAATTCACCACATGCTCTCACGAGTATTTTTTATCTGTAGGAGCCCGTTTTTGTTTGAGAGAATCAGATTAAGTTCACAAAATTGCTGCATTAAAGTTTCTGCATGTTGAGGTTATTGAGTAAACACAAAGACTTCCATGGGCCTACTGCTCAAAATAACGATCTGACAGGTTTAGCCATTGCGAAAGATAAGTTGCTTCTTCTCACTCAATCCGAATTGTTCTCGATTGATTTCAAACAAACTCAACTTGGCATACCCTTAATAACGTCTAGTCGCATTGTAGGTTACTCCGTTTATTGGTCCTGATGGCATTATTTGACGTAATCAACGCACAGCCGAAAAAAAATTCAAAACAAAGCATCCAGTCATTTTGGTTTCTCCTCATTTGTTGGTGAAACTGTTCTTGAAGCGTCCGCATTTTGCCCACAACCATCAAAAACAGATTATTTGAGTACATAAGGCAACTGTGGTCTTGGGTCTACTAGGGACTCCTCCTGCAGTTGAAAGAAGTGGTTTTGTTCGCAGAAAATGCACAGGAAGCGCTAATTATCAAATGATATCAGAACTCCAATTCGAGCAGTTTGGTTACCGCCAACGACGATTCAGTACTTGTGAGGTAGAATAAGTTGGTCTACTTTGAGTGACTGATCGCCGCAGTAGTGAGAAGAGATGTGCTGTTCTGTGCTCCTGCTTGACTACCAGTGTAATGCAAACCGAAATTGTTCCTTCAATAGACACCGGTTCTTGCGTCATGAGGATGAAAATACCTATCTGTTCTGTGCTCCTGCTTGACTACCAGTGTAATGCAAACCGAAATTGTTCCTTCAATAGACACCGGTTCTTGCGTCATGAGGATGAAAATACCTATCGCCCGCCGTATTACGCCAAGTGTGGTGTGCTCAGAGAGCGGGAACAATTTTGGTGGAGCGGAGAAAGGATGTTTTTTTTCGAAAGAAATAACAAACAGGCTCCCTCCATGTTAGTGCATAAAGGAATTAAATAAAGATACACTCCCCCAGGCGCGCCGCATCATGGAGGGTCTTGGGAAAAGTAAGTGCGCACTTGCAAACGTGTTTTCTAATACTCAATCGTCAATAATCTCAAATTTTTGGAGGTGGTATAGTCTATCACGTTTTTTGTTGATTGAAGCAATCGTTAATTGCCCGTTCAATAACGACCGTTGGTCTCGACTCAAGACAGTTGGAAATGTAAACACAAAATCCTTTTCACCGAGGCGAGCACTAGGCTAGTTTTCCCTAGCTAACAAATGATGAAATATTCGACGCCAGAAAGCCTTTTTTGGTACTACACTTTCGGTCAAGTAACTGTTTTGCACTACGGTGTAATTGCTTTGCACTATCGCATAAGTTAAAATCAAGTCGAGCTAATTAATTAGAAATTTTGTTGAAAATGCTCCGATTCTCGCTTTTTCGGACAAAAAATTTTCAGTGTTTTTCAAACTGCCCCCCGAAATTTTTTTTCAACCGCAAACGAATTTTTCGTGTGTATTACATAATTCCGGACACACTAGTCTTGGATTTTTTTCCTTTTCGTTTGTCAATTTTTTCGAAAGCGCTTAAAATCATCTTTTTCTGTGTGGCATGTTTATGAATGTCTTGATCTATGTCTGGTAATTTCGAAAATTTCAATTTTCAAAATTATTCAGCAGTAAAAGTTTTTGCCAAAATGTAAAGGTTTGATACTTTCCTTTTATTATTTGTGTGAGACAGAACTAAGACAATTCGGGCCGTTTGCAATACATTTTTAATGCAATCCGGAACAGTTTGTAGAATCCACAAACAAAAGAAAAAGACATTCATATAGTTAAAATGAGCGGTTGCGGAATCCGCATCTGTAAGCGAAACCCGCAAATTGTAAGTGTAATCCGCACACTGAAATCCGCAAACATGTGTTTGCGGATTCAATTTACATAAATTCATATTTAAATTCGCAATTTAAATTATATCTTTTATACACTGTGTGATCACCAGCAATTTCAATATCAATTACTAAAAGAAATACCAAACGTTCGATCTCAATTCCTGACCGTAAATTCAATCTCAATGCCCGTCAAACAACCAAAATTGATATTAATTCCTGTAAATATTCAACTGCGATCTCAATTCCTGTCAAACACCCAATTTTGAATGCGTTTCCTGTCAAATACCCAACTTCGATCTCAATTCCTGTCAAAAACCTTATTTTACAATTCTTGCCTACTGAAAAAACTGAAGTACGCTAAATTATCAGTTCATTTCAATTGAATATATTGAAAAAATATACGTTTTAAATTAGCCTTTTTCAAATAATTTCAAAATGGAAACAAACCAGAACAGTCCAGAACAGTTTGATAATGCAATATGTTCATGAACATATTTGAATTTTTAAAGTCGCGTTAAGATATTGCTTTTAACCAACCATCTCAAATCAGACAAATTTAACCAGCCATCTCATCCCAAACACTGATCTTTTTAAGTAAGAATCTCATGTCAAATACTAATGATTTGAAAATAAGTACTGTGAACCCACCCTAATACCCCTTAATGGGTGATTGGGTTTCCAATTCGCGAAAAAGTTATGCCTTTGCCCAAAATTGCAAAAAAAAGTACAGAAAACCAAATAGCATGCTGAACTACTCCCTTGGCAAGCCCACGTACCCTTCAGGCTTCACTCATGGGCCCGTTTAACACAAATTGCTGTTATATTTAGCAAAGAGCTGAAATTATCAAGAAAACAAAAACCTAAAAAGTAGGTTGGTTTCAATTAGAACGGGCAACATAACAAAACAAAGGCAAGCTCATGCGTAAACTTTATAATTAACGAGTGGTGCATGTTATAGTAATATGTTGTATACGTACCGGTACTAAGCATACATTTTTCAGATGTCTTGAAATAAAGCTTCTACTTCAAGCTGTTTTCACACGACAATCTATTATATATTTAAATGCGGGCTTCACTATCTCGCCATGCTTAAGCTTTTTCAACGTATTTTTTTTGCATGTTTAAGCTATATCGTATATTGCGCATGGTTAAGAATTTTTTTCGATTTTCCAATTTGGTTTTAGTGGTTATTTTACCGAGTTTAAATTAAGCAGCCCAATATCGAATTAGGGGTTGCGAATTTGGCCTCATATCTATTATAAATTTAAATGCGAGCTTCACTATCTCGCCGTGTTTAAGCTTTTTCAACGTATTATTTCTGCATGTTTGGGCTGTATCGTATATTGCAATGGTTAAGAATTTTTTCGATTTTCCAATTTGATTTTAGTGATTATTTTTACCGAGTTTAAATTAAGCAGCCAAATATTGAATTAGGGGTTGCAAATTTGACCTCCAATTTTGAATGCCCGAATCATTTTAGTTAACGAGATAAGACGATTTTTGAGATTTTTTCAAAAATTTTCAGAAATTTCAAATAACAAAATAATTTACAAAAGTTGAAGTTCCCAACTCTGTAGCTGAGTGCTGTCGGAGTACTCTAAGGAAAAACAAATCTTGCCTCCAAATATGACTGTTCAAATCCTTGTAATTTTCGAGATATGACGTTTTTTGTGATTTTTTCAAAATTTTTCAGAAAACTTAAATTATTGTTAGTTTTTAAAAATCTGAAATCCCAACCCTGTAGATAGGTCCTGTCGGAGTACTCTCAAAGATTGCGAATCTTGCCTCTAAGTATGACTGCTCAATTCTTTGTAGTTTTCGAGATATGACATTTTTTGTGATTTTTTCAAAATTTTCAGAAAGTTTAAATTAATTATTTTTCAAAATTTGTAATTCCCAACTCTATAGTTCGGCGTCAAAGTACTCTCAAGGATTGCGAATCTTGCCTCCATTTATCACTGCTCAATTTTTTTTAGTTTTCGAGATATGACGTTTTTTGTGATTTTTTCGAAATTTTCAGAAAGTTTAAATTAATTATTTTTCAAAATTTGAAATTCCCAACTCTATAGTTCGGCGTTGTCAGGGTACACTAAAGAGTTGCAAATCTTGCCACATGCGACTGCTAAACGCGACTGCTCAAATGCTTTTTTTTTTTGCGAGATGTGACGTTTTTTTTTTTCAAAATTTCTCAAAGAAGTTATCTACAAAGAAATTCAAAAAATTTGAAACTACTAACCTGATGAAGATACAACCTTATTGTCAGCGTACACCCAGGCGTCTCAAAGCTTGCCTCTTAATAAGAATGCTCAGATTCTTTTAGTTTCCGAGATATGACGTTTTTTTTTTCAATTTTTTTTCGGGAAACTTAGGTTTAAAAAAATTCACAAAATTTTGGATTCCTAACCCTATAGTAGGGTGCTCTCAGTGACTCTCAGTGGTTGCAAATCTGGCTCCAAATTTCTCCAGAGGCCCATTTAGTTTTCGAGATGACGCTTTTAAAATGGGAATTAAAGAAAATTTAAAAGTTCGAAATTACCAACCCTGAAATTGGGTGCAGTCAGAGTACACTAAAAGTTTGCAGATGTTGTTTCCAATATATGCGGTGTTTCATGAGTAGTCGAAAAATTTTGAAGCACCGAAGGTGCGTTAATTGCTATTTTATTTTAATACATCAATGAAGTTTAAATCGCCCGACCTCCCGGCGAACCCCACGCCAGAGCAGTGGAAGTGGTGGAAGCAATGTTTTACAGATCGGGCTCGTCATGAACGAAATAACGCTAGACGCCCATAAACTGACATTCCTGCGGAGTATGGCCGGTTCAGAACTATTCGCGCTTCTCAACAACTGTGGGACGTATGCTGAGGCGATTGGTGTACTGGATACTCAGTTCAAACGACAACAAGGGTTTTGTACGCGAGGCACCAGCTTTTGACATGCTGTCAAAGGCCGAGCGAGGCCATGAACGATTTCATCAAGCGCCTTCGTATATTGGTTCAACAGAGCGAATGTAAAGATATCACAACATCAGTTCACCAAGAACTCTTGTTGCGCGATGCTCTTGTCGCAGGCGTATCGTCCGATATTATCAGAGCACGCCTTCTGAAGTTGGATGACAGCAAAGCCAATCCTAATGACTGCATATTCCTCGCGAACGCGATAGAACTTTCAACAAACCATCAACCCAGCGTTGTTACCAAAGGTAACCAGACAGCTACCTTAGCAGCAACTGGTAAGTCTAATCACCAAACTCAAGGCAAGGTTCAGGCCCAAGGTAACACCTCCAGAGGTAAGTGCCAATTCTGTCGTTCTGGTTTCCATAGCCCCAGGTCATGCCCTGCAAGAAATGACGTTTGTCATAAATGCGGAAAATCGGGTCACTGGCAAGTCGTTTGTCGCTTACAAGCTGCAGCTGTCTATGGAGATGAAGAGTCAATTGTTGCCTCTGTCTTGTGCGCCATGCCGTCAAAATCTAACTCCTTTTACGCTTCAGTTTGCGTGAACGAGCGATCAGATATGAAAGCTCTGATAGACCCAGGCTCTACTGATTCTCTTATTCGAGCTAATTTGGCCAAGGAAGTTGACCTAAACATCACTCGCAATAGCTCTACCACGTTACTAGCGGACGGCAAACCTGTCAAATTTATAGGCTATGCTAGAGCTAATTGCTAATTTAGTAATGTGCGGCCGAGAATACGATGTGCAGTTTAAGGTTATTCAGTCTCTCGTCACTCACATTTATCATTGGTAATAATGTGCTTGCGGAGCACGAGGTTGTGGAGTTCCGTCCAAGTGGAACCAGGGACAAGCTAACTTTCTGCGCTAGTTCTCGAAGGTGTGCTTCTACGGTGTTTCCTACCATGAGCATAGATCCTCCCTTTATTTTCTCCGGGCGCCTTTGGGCGGGGAAGTCTGCAATTGTCACCAAATTGCGTAAATGTGCTCCTGAGAACATGCGTTTTATGAGGGAAGAAGTAGCGAGGCTGCTTCACAGTGGCATAGTTGAGGAGTCGGTCACAAAAAGCGAATGGTCGTGGATTACTCTCAAAAAATTAATCTGTATAATGAGGTTGATGCCTATCCGCCTATCCGTTCCCAGACATAGAAGATCTCATCCTCAAAGCCTCCGACAATAGCATTTTTTCAAAGTTAGATCTAAAGTCGGCATACCACCAAATTCCTCTTCGTATCGAGGATAGACCTATGACAGCGTTTGAGGTCGATTGTAAATTATACCAATTTCCGCGCCTTCCGTTCGGAGGAACCAATGCCGTTCCAGCATTTCAACGCATTGTGGATTGAATTGTTGAAAAACGCGCGCTAGAAAGAACTCATCCATATTTTGATGATGTCATTATTGGTGGCCGTGACAAGGAAGAACACGACCGTAACCTTGACGCGTTCCTTTCAGCAGCTAAATCTGTGCAACTCACCATCAACGAGGACAAAAGTGTTTTCGGTGTCTCAAAAATCTCGTTTCTCGGTCACATCATTGAGAAGGGTTGTAAAAAGCCCGATCCTGAGCGTTTGCAGGCTCTAATAGGTTATCCTGTTCCGTCAACTTTACCTCAGCTTCGCCTCTTGCTGGGGCTTCTTCGCTTACAACGCGAAATGGATTCAGAATTACTCTAACAAAGTCAAACCACTCCTTTGGCACTTCAGAACAATGTTATCCCACTTCAGTTGCCCTGTTTGAGCGCTATCGACACCATCAAGAATGACATCGCTAAGTCCTGTCTGGCAGTCCAAATAAGCAGTTTGGCCCTTTGCTACTTGAGACTGATGCTTCTGGGTCTGCGATAGGGGCCGTTCTTTCCCAAGCTGAGCGACCAATTGTGTTCTTCGCACGCACCTTGAGTCAACCAGAGCAAAAACAGTCGGCCGTAGAGCGTGAGGCTATGGCTATCGTGGAGTCTTTTCGCAAATGGGCTCACTTCATCAAGGCTATTGATACAACTGTCAAAACGGATCAAAAGTCTGTTTCATTCACATTTTCGCGGAACAAGTCGAAATTTAACAAGACTGCTCGTATCAGGGCGAAGCCCTGAATGTTCCGACTGCCTTCTAAGGTTTATTGAGCCGCAGTAATACAAAAAAAATGAAATAAAATAAAATGAAATTTTTTTAAGTTTGAAAATTTTTTATGAAAATCATCCCCCCACACGCCATATAAAGTACAAAAAGATAGATTTCGTTCCTTGCAACACATCAATTACGGTAAATAAGCTTCGTTCAACCAATTAGGAACGATTTATAAGACGGATTAAATCTCGCTTACGCGTTAATAGCGCGAATTATATTGCGCGTTAATTGTCCCAAATTGGTCAAAATGGCAATCTTTAAACCCTCATAACTTTACGAAAAATGATCACAGGTGAAATATCTTTTCAAAATTAAGCTCAGGACAACAATACCTTTTGAATGATATAAAAAAATTCCGTCAAAAATGGCTAGTTAAAAAGTCGAAATTTGTCTGAAGAAAAAAAAACCCACCCCGAGCACAAATATTCCGTTACTTTCGTATCAAAAGTCGGAACAATAACAAAAAACTGGTGCGATGGAGATTAGAATTATCCGAGTTTAAATATGATATTCAGTATCGTTGTGGCAAAGACAATAATTCCGCTGACGCCCTTTCTCGGATTCATGTAGCTGCTACAACATCTTGCCTGCTAGACGACCATGTCGAAGTGCATAATAGCCTTGCTCATCCTGGCGTCACGCGTCTAGGGGAGTACATTCAGCGACATAATCTGCCTTTTTCGCTTGCTGAGGTTCGTGAAGTTGTTGCCACTTGCAGAACTTGTTTAGAATGTAAGCCAAGGTTTTTCAAACCTTCCCAAGCTGGCCACATTGTGAAGGCATCAAAACTGTTTGAACGTCTGGGAGTTGATATATTGGGACCAAAAGTTCCGTCTGCAAAATCACAAAGCCGATTTGTTCTCACGGTAGTCGATGAATACAGCCGCTTTCCGTTCGCGTTTCCTTTGCGGAACATCACATCTGAGGCGTTGATTGCGTGCTTTTCTCAGCTCTTTGCAATTTTTGGGTCACCCGGGTTCATTCATTCGGACAGTTTATGTCGGCATAATTCGATGAGTTTTGCCAATCTCGAAGAATATCGGATTCGCGCCCGACGCCTTACAACCCAAAAGGAAACAGCCAAACCGAATGGTTTAATGGCGTTCCCTGGAAGGGTGTAACCTGTCTACTGATTTATCGTCGACTAAATGCTAGGAGGTGGGAATCAGTCCTACCCGAAGCGTTAATTGCCATGAGGTCTTTGCTTTGTACCGCCATAAACGACACGCCACATAACAAGTTTTTCAGTTTCGTAAAGCGCGAATCTCGTGGAACTAATCTTTCATTGTGGCACTCCGCGGGCAAGAAAGCAGGTCTTCGTAACTTTGTTCGAAACAAAAACGACCCCTTAATTGTGCCTGTTACTATGACCAAGTAATCAACCCATACTTTGTCAGAGTTCGCAAAGAAGATGGTAGGCTGGACACTGTTTCTACAACCTCGCAGTTGTGAAATTTTTGGCACAACTAACGTGGGACTAGCCATCCTATCTCAAGATCCATACGGAACTACGATGCTGGCGAAGAGAAGCCTTTATAGGCTCTCTTCGGCATAACCGCAATCAAAAACAACAGCAACAACAACAACAACAACAACAACAACAGCAACAACAACAACAACAACAACAACAACAACAACAACAACAACAACAACAACAACAACAACAACAACAACAACGACAACAGCCTTGACTCCTGGGGTCAATAGTGTCCCGTCTCCTTCTGAAGATACCAGGGCACACGAAGTGGGAACTGACCAGGGTGAGCAGGCAAACCCACCATCAATTCTATCAACCAAGAAGACGAGGTTAGTGAATCCATCGAGCCGTCTTCAGTCCCGTGTGACAACCCGGAAGTATTGAACCCTGCGTGCAACAAAAGGAGTATTGCTTAACAAAGAGCTATCCGGTCCAGAAAGCAGCCTGATAGACTTATAACGTTGGGGAGGAACGTTATAATAATATTTTGTATACGTACCGGTAACTAAGCATACATTTGTATTTCAGATGTATTGAAAGAAAGCTTCCACTTCAAGCTATTTTCACACAACATTGCACACTTCTAGAGAACATTTAAAACATTTTTGGACGACGAATCTAACTTTTTTGAGGAATGAGATGATTTATCAAAAAAACTCACAATTTTTGAAAATTATTCAATTTTTTGCCGGCGGATATCTATTCAATTATTTTTTTGACCGACCAATTTTTGCACATGACAAAAACCAGTTATATTCCTAAATAATCCATGCAAAAAAATTTCATTGGTAATAATTTATACTTTCAGCGCTCTGAAAATTGAATAAGAAAAACAAAACAAAAATTTAAGGGATACTCTGAAAAAACAACAACGTATCAAAAAACTGAATAAGTCAACCACCAAATTTTAAACTATGACCTACTTTTTAATTGTTGTTTTTTGTCTTTAAGTAAAATTTGGACATCAAAATTGTTTTTAAAAGTCAAAAAATCTGGAAAAAAATGCCTAAAAAAACCTATAAAAATTGACTTCGTTTTCCCAACACAACAGATGATAAATTTTTCGGTTTTTCAGAACAACCGACATGATCATTTTTTCTAAAACGCAAAATGTCATCTATAGCAACCATTGATAATAAAAAAAGTAGCCATGTGACAATGCAATAGTGCAAAACTCTGGAGCGAACCAACCTCCCAGCGAACTACAAAAAAAACCCTAACAAGAAGTTTTTTTGCAAAAAAAAAACATTGTTTTTGACATTAAAAACATATTTTTTGGTCATCTATCCCAAAATTGTCTCCAGACACACACTTTTGCAAAGTTTCGAGAAAAATGCAACAGTTACTTTAGACAGGAATGATTTTTAAATTCAGACATTTATAAGGTTATAAGCTACTCTCTCAAAAATAAATTAAGTTTTAATAATTAAAAAAGGCGTTCCGACAAGAAAAGTGTTGTTTTTTATTTTAAATCTTACGAGTGTGGCAGAATAGGATCCTCTACCATTTTTTACCGACACTTGTACCGATCGGTCTAATTTCTCCAATTTCAGAGATTTTTCTGAGTTCATCTGTTTCAGTTTGCCTAATTTCGCGTTCGCGTTGCCTAAATTTGATAGGTTACGCATGTTCGTCTAATCTGATAGCTAACTCATTAGTCATAATAGCTCGTGTTTATATCCCAGTTTGAAAATAGGTCACTGAACCAGTTTTATATAATACATCGTTCGTTCAGTTTTGGGTTGCTTAAATTATTGTCTTTTCAAGACAGGTTGGCCGAGTGGACTGCTAATCAAAGATTGTCACCGTGCGTGTGATCGAATCCCATTTCTCCATCTCTATCGAAGTGTTTTTCAGCGAATTTATTTTAATTTTGGATTTCTCCAACCTTACATTTTCTCAATTAAGCAATTTAAAATGACAAAAAGAATTCTTCTGATATAGTGGTAGTGGTTCATTTAAGATAACCACGTCCCTTGAATATGTGACTTTTGTACAAATTTGTTTAATGATTTAGAAAGATTTAGCATTGTTTAATCAAATAAAAAACTACGCTCATGATTTGACTTCACCTTCGACTCATCTCAAACACTGCCTTCATGATTTGAATTCGAAATCTACCAGATTCAATTTTGGAATTTAAAAAATCCTAAATGCTGGCAAGTATTTAGGATTCATGGAATCCCAAATACTGACCCAATTAGGCGATATGCTGTGTTTCTAAACACTCTCAACCCAATGACTCCAAATAATGACCTAATGACTTTATTCTGTGTTGGGTTTCCAAACCATGATTCAAAAAAACGCCCGCTTGGATATGTAAGTCAAATACTAAAAGGTTACATCAACCGAGTTAGTTAACCAGTGTTTTGAGATTTGTCCATGGATTCCGCTGACAATGGTTAAGTCCTTGCTTTTAAATTTCGCATTAATCCAGCTCAGCTTCTAATTGTTCATATACAAATTCAATAAAAAACAGAATTCGGAATCCACTTACATTTGCGGAATCCGCTTACAATTGCGGATTCCGCTCACAGTTTTTGCGGATTCCACTTACGTTTGCGGAATCCGCTTACAATTGCGGAATCTAGGACAACTAGCTATATTCGCTTGTTGCGGAATCTGCGACACAAAAATATGCCAACAAAAATTACGTTATAGGTATTTGTACGCGGAATCCATGGAAGTTTTGAAAATGGAATCCACTTACAATTTGGAATGTTTAAAGATTTGTCTTTAGAATCCAGGAACAAACAGACACAAAATTGTGCGCCTAGCCAGGGCGCACTTTGGCCTCGTAATGAGTTATAGACCTTTCATGCATTTTTCTATAATTATGGAACTGCATGAAAAATATATGATTAGCATTTTTCCAAAAATGAAAATTTTATGACTAGCATTTTTGGTCAACCCGGGTGCCAAGTAGAAAATAAGATATATTTTGACTTTATTACAATCAATTATGAACTCAGTGCAACTGTTTGTTTTTTCGCAATTCATGGGTCAAAAATTGAGCTCTTAGCTCCTCAAAGAACAACTTTGAGTCTAAAGTTTAATCTTCGTGTGATGGATGTTCTTAGGATGTTTCAACAACACAGCTACATACTTAAAATTCAATCCATTATCTATTGCGAAGAGAAAAAAAAGAACCAACGAAAGATTTTACTCTTATATCTCCTAGTCTCAAAAGATCTAGTGTACACCGGTTTATGCGAGTTAGTTCCAGAATGAGAACAACTGTATTCTAAGTTTTATTCAATTTGTTCTGGTGTTGAAACTACAAGTAGTTTCAACACTTTACAAATAAATAGGTTGTTAGTTTTATGGAGTGTGATTGGTTAGTATTTAATATTTTATAAAGATAAAATATCATAATAATAACCAATGATAAATACTAGTTTAGATCTGGTTCCAAATTGCCAGGTGACTGTAGCATGGTGCAAAAATTGTTTTCTAATTGCGCTTCATTGAAATAGAAAAAATTCAACAACTGACCAATTCAAACAATAAGCATCTATTTAAAAATATACATTTCTTTCTAATTAATTTCTCACACTAAAAATAACTAAATTACATTTATTGTTACTTATATATGCTATGTAAGTATTTGATTTTAAATTCGTTAGCGGTTTTTAAAAGGTCAGAGCTGAAGCACAAATTTGCAACAAACTTCAATTTTCTATAACTTCGAGGTCACATTGGCTCCATCATCGTCCTTCCATTCAGGCACTTTGAAGTCTATTTTTCTGAACTGACTCCACCGGTGGAATATTTCGCGTTCAGTGAAGAACGCGTGTGAGTTCTTTCTGCTGTTTTGGTGCGTCATCATCTCAGAACAAGCGGTGGGCGTGTCTCTTTTCTGATCATAGTGATACTAATCAACAAAACAACAGATAGAAAAAATGTTTCACAAAATTTGAAATGGGAAAGTTTGGCCGCGGTAATTTGGTGGTATATAAGCCAGCCGAAATACAAATTAGCTATAAACCAGCCGCTATAAACGGAATTGTTATATAATAGTTATGTAACAATTATGAAACAGTTACGAAACTCATACAAGCTTCATTGTTAAGATGTAACTTTTCGGCTGGTTCATACTTCGGCTGGTTCAATGAAAAATTCAAAATTGTGTTTATATATTTGAAAGACCTTTTTTATATTTAACAAAGGCGTTTTTTGAAAGGTTTGACAAGAAATTGCTTTTTTGGTGGATGCTCCTCAAATTTAGTGTACAATTTTAGGCCCAGAAGTTCCTTTAAATAAAGTTTGGTTTGTAAATCAAAATGTGCATCGTAAAAAAGTTCCAAAAAATTTGTCAACCAGAATTTAAAAAAAAAAGGAGGGGGGGGGGGGAGGGAGGGGTTGGTGGAAACTTTTATCGGCACTTTATTGGCTTTGTGGATAAACGCAATTTGAACCACAGATTACGTACTAGTACTATTATTTATGGTTATTTACTGAGCTGGGACAAGACAATAGCTGGGAGATATATGATTCTTTACGTTAACGAACAAAACCAAAACAAAATTAAACAAAAACTCTTATAAATGTTTGAGAAAAATTAGAATGAGATGTGAGCATCGAAGAAAAAATGCAGCAATCATTTGAACCAGAAGCGTATTTAGGGCGGTGAGGGAAAATGCTACCACTCCCAACTCGCCCTCCCCCTCCTCATCTCTCTTCTCTCAAGGAGTCGCCCCTCCTTATCCAGATGGTACAGTTGGTACAGTTGGTACAGTTTTAAGACATCCATTTTGATCGACAAACCCTATATTGAGTTTAAGTCCGGGGGCTTTCTCATAAAAGAATTTTGGATAAAGTAAACCGTCTGCTCGTCACGCTATCTTATTTTCTTCCGGATAGGTTCGTGCATTTTCTCAGTCTTATACCAATTCTAATCTTACTCTTATAACTCCTAGTGTCAATAGATCTAGTAAGCCCTAGTCTTGTTGCGAGGTTTAGAATAAAAAAAGAGCAACTGTTTGCTAGGTTAAATTTAATCTTCTCTGGTTGAAACTATAAATAGTTTCAGCCTTACAATTTAAGCTTTAGTCGTGAATCATGATTGGTTAGTTCTAAGTTTTTTACAGAGATAGTTATCAAGAATATAATTGGATATATTAAATACTTGTTTTGAGCAGGTTCCACCCATCAGTGATTTAATGAGTTTTTACGTTTTTATTGTGATGGATGGATGGAGAAACTTCTTTTCTTTCTTCTTTGAGTAGGTTCATTAAAGGAGTGAGGAGAGAAGAGAAACAGTTGCTTGTATTGTGAAATAGTCGTCTTTGTAGAGAGAGAAAAAAAGAGATGCTTGTGAAGAGAGAGAAGATTGCGTATATTGAAGATGAATTGAGAGATTGTGTCAAGATTGCAGATTGAAATAGTGATGTGTCGATTTTGTTGAGTAAAGCGAGACTACAAGCATTCTTAGCTACTCATCGAATAGTGGGATAGGGTTTGAGTTGAAAGGGAATGAAGCGCCAAGTTACTAAAATTCGTTTTTCTGAGTTCAATATCGAGTTGGCTATTGTTATTGTTCAGTAGGTATTTTTGCTGCGATATTGCCACCATACCTTATATCCTATGAGGGTTGTGACTCTGGCAAGCAAAACCAATAGAAATGGCATCCCAGAGTCGGAATGTTGTCATTCTCAACATATGGCATTCCAGAGTTTTGGGAATATTTGTCGAGAATTTTCTGATAGTTTTTTGATCTGTGAAATCTTTTGCATTATATATATATGTTTGTATTTACATATATTATATATACATATATATATATATATATATATATATATATATATATATATATGTAGATACTAATTAAATTACTATTAGCTTTTAACCCCTCAGTTTTTAGTCAGTACTAAGCGGTTTATTTCTCTCATGAAACCTAAGTGGACCGATAGGGATAGAGGTTTTCAATTGTTTTTTTGGAGTGTGATTAGTTGAGAAACATTTTTGATTTTTGTTGAAAAAAAAACTTTAAAAAGATTAAATTTTTATGCAGTTTGCGATTTAAACCGCATTGAATTTTTTGACAAATTCAAAGCTTCGACTAAGTGAAAAAAACTTAGCGCTGCCGTAGCTTTCAAATCACATGATTATTGTTTTTCTCAAAAAAGCACCAAAATGGTTTGATTCCTATTTACGAATCATTTTCAAATTAATTGATGAATTAATTGTTGGATGGTTATTTAGGGTATATAAAAGTTAACCCGGTATTGCTTTTTCAGATTATTATTTCCTCAAAAAGGCCGTCAAGAAATCTCACATGACTAATTTTGGCAATTTTCGAAAGAAGTTTTCAGATTTTGGTTCTGCATATTTTGTACAAGCTACAAAATTTTTAGTTTACAAAAGTAGATCTCTTCAACTATTGTATTGAACAACAACCCCTACATTTACCCTATGTCTATTTCGATTTTTTAAGCATTCATGAATTTTGTACCTACTAGTTGCCCACTTTTGCGATAAGAAAGAAGAACACAATAAGAAAAAACTTGCACGAACCAAAAAAGCAATTTAGCAAAAAATGAATAGTAAATTTTCGCTTGCTGTGAAATTTTTTCATGTTGCTGACTAAAACTTTCTAAATTTAGATCACATAACGCATAATTTTTGGTAAGACTCTCGCTTTTAAGAAAATTTGAGGCGTGGTGGTCGAAGGAAGGAGTTGTAGGGCTGGCCAATTTTCCAGGGGCCCAAAAATCCGCCCCTGCAATTACCTCTCTGCCACTTATAATTCCTACCTTGTAGCCTTGTTTTTCCATAGCACAATCCGTTCTCTTCACAAATCCAAAAAGCGTCACTTGATCACAAATATTAAGAGCAGTCACCATTGTGAAAAATCCAGTTGACAGCCAGGTACTTGTCGTCGTTCTGTTCACTCCCCTCTCCTCTTCCCAAATACCGTCAAAATAATTGGTGGTGTTTTTGCTCCCGACAATAAACACTTTCACATTTGGAGTTCGATGATCGGCTACAAAGTCGTGGGTTCTAAGTGCCCATTTGTAAGCTGATCCACTTGATCTGACGTCGTGGTGGGGACCCCATATTAGATATGTAGTTTTTTCGTTAGTTAGTTCTGATATGGATAAGTTAGACGGGATGTTGTTGATGGCACTATGAGCAATCACTCTAAACATACACCAAGAATAACTTGTTGCTGTGAAAATTGCACTCGAATTTTTTTGTCCCTTTGTTTAGTTTTCTTTTTTGAACTTACTTGTTGTTTAATTACAAAAACAGAAATAGAGCAGTTGTAGTGTTAAACACCTTTGATTCAAATTGTTCTGCTCCAAAGTTACTACTAAATAAAAAAAAAGTTGAGCCGGAGAAAGTCTTTTAATATTGATCATTGTATGTCTGTTTGTTGAACTGTTGAAAGCATTAAGTCAAACAAAACTACTCGTAACAGAAAGGGCTTTTGAAGGATCCGACTGCATTTTAATTTCCATGGAGTAGCTTACATTAAAATCATTTATAAATTTTTTAAAACAAAATAACATTTCAAAATAATGAGGTTTTTTTTATAAAAAAATCATCACCCCACACGCTATGTAAAGTACAAAATGATACAAGGTTGATCATATCAGTGCTAAGTTTTGAATGCTGCAACTGATTTTTGAAGCTGTATGGAGTAGTGTTTGCTTCAAAAAATTGATGAAAAGAAAAAAGGAACATAAAAACTTTTTTTGCGTTTTCCAACTCAACCCCCACCAAGTAATGTATTTCGGATGCAGCGAATTAATAATTAGTATGTGCAGTATTTGGTAAAGTATAAAATGAATTTTCGAGAAACTGGCGGCAATAATGAAAAAACATCGACAAAAACAACAAAACTGCTCCTATCAGGGTGAAGCCCTAGATGTTTCCACTGCTTTTTAATGTCCATTGAGCAGTAAAAATATGAAAAAAATAAATATAATAAAATAGAATGAAACTTTTTGTTTTTAAAATTGAGAATTTATTTGTGAAAATCATCCCCCACACACCATATAAAGTACAAATTAATACATTTATATCCTATTAACAAATCATATATGGAACATAATCTTCTTTCATTTTATTTGGAACGATTTCTAAGACGGATTAAATCTCCGCTTGCGCGTTAATAGCGCGAAATACACCGCGCGTTCATTGTTCCAAATTGGTCGAAATGGCAATCTTTGAACCCCTTAACTTTGTGAAAAACGATCACAGGTGATAATCTTTTTCAAATTTAGGTTCAGAACAACAATACCTTTTGAATGATACAAAAAATTCTTTTGAAAACGGCTAGTTAAAAAGTCGAAATTTGTCTGAAGAAAAAAACCACCACGGGCACAAATATTCCGTTACTTTTGTTTAAAAAAGCAAAACAATTAAAAAAGGAGCCTGAATTGCTTACAAAAGTTAAAATAATTTTGCAAAGCAAAAAACATCAGTATGGCAAGTTTTACTTCAGAAATCTTAAAAAAAAGTATTAAGAGTTTGTAAGATTTCGTTTACCTATAGGGTTGTGATAATAATTTTAACAGGTGCAGTTTGTTGCTAGATCGGCGCAACGCTACAGTGGAATGGTCGCTCTTACATTCAAAGTGATCTAGGGTCGAAAGAGGAGTGAGCCCGGCAGTTGCTAAAATAATCACGACCACTAAAAGAAAACCAGCAAAAAGGAACATTAAATCAAAACAGGCCCCTAATTAACACACAAAAAACAAGCTCGACAAGAACTGACAATCACAAAAAGTGAATAGCTAGACCGCAGACAGCATTTTTTTTTAAATTTTCAGTGTATTCCAAATTTTTCTTAGAAAATTTTGAAAAAATTGTCCGATTTTGTTTTTTCTTAAAAGATTTTTTTTTTAAATCTTTTTGAAGAACTTTTAATTTTAGTTTTTTTTGTAGACTGACCACGTGCAATGAACAAGACTCGGCAAGATGTTTGTAAATTGCTTTTCTATCTCTTTTGTAAGTAAGTGACGTAATAACAAAATGGAAGCATCAGTTGCCATCTAATGGACTTTGATTTGTTCTAATCAAATTTAGTGGGAAACACATTGAGAAAAAATTTGCGGAAAAAATACTTTGCAAAAAAGATTGGCAATTGAAATCTTCTCTTCTCGTCTCGTGATTGTTACTTTTCAATAACCGCTTATCACATTGTTTGTTCAAAAAATTTAAGGAACGCTGAACGATTTAACAAAAAAATGCATATAAACACATACTCTAAGAAAAAGAGCGGGAGTACGTAGATAGGAAAACCTAGAGACATCCCCTTCAATTACAAGGTTTCCTGTAAATTACTCTACCGGAGTGATTATTGCGTCGTGAAACTCTGACAGAGATTCTTGTTCAACGGTAGAAATAGTTCATCACTGAATATTTTTGTTCAAGTGTAGATTTTTGCTCACATGGTAGAAATAGTTCATCACTGATTATTTTTGTTCATGGGTAGATTTTTGTTCAAGGATAGAAATAGTTCATCACTGAATATTTTAGTTCAAGGGTAGATTTTTGTTCAAGGGTAGAATTAGTTCATCACTGAATAGTTTTGTCTAAAGTAGATTTTCGTTCAAGGGTATAAATAGTTCATCACTGTTCAAGTGTAAAATAGTTCATCACTGAACATTTTTGTTCAAAATAAGATTTTTGTTCAAGGGTAGAAATAGTTCATCACTGAATATTTTTGTTTAATATTCCCCTGATTTTAAATAATCCCTGATTTAAACAGAACTTGTCTTCTTTAAGAATACCTGTGAGTGGTCCTTTGTCCCACGTCTTTTTCGAACTTTGCACTAGCATGGTTGTTCATTCTGAATACACATATATGACCATCGATCAAATCACCAGCTGAAGAATTTAAGAGAATTCCTGAACTGCTCACAACTGCGCAAGTATCGCAGTGACTGTAAAAACTTTGAGAGGTATTTTTAATATGCACAAATTCATCTAAGCCGGAGCGAGCTAAAAAGGGGTTTAAAAGTGCTTCCAAATCAGTCATAGAATTTCGATTATGCTGGATATTTGGATCATGTTTTGAAAATAAGTCAAAATATTTCTGGTATACAAGGCTCGAAGTTAAATTGTTAGTAGAACTCATGTTAGAAAATAAACGCAACAAAACTGATGTAAAAACAACAAAATAAAATACCATAACCAAGGATAAGATTCTGCACGTTGAAAGAACCATTGCACTCAAGAAAGACGATTTACTCGATTTATCGGATAGGTTTTCGAAATGCAGGTCAAAATTACGCCTTTTAGTTTAAAAAACATGAAGATTTTTTTTGCAAAATTTTTTGCAAGGTTTCTGAAATTTTTCACACAAAATGAATATTCCACTTCGTAAAGTGAAACTAATTTGGAAACTAATTGAGAGAAGTTAGAATAGCCAATCAGATCCCTAGTCTTGATCCCGCTCAAAACCCGCTCAAGATTTGTGAGCAGTTTGAGCTTTTTTAAGGACGATTGCGCTCAAACCGCTCAAAGACTGCTTAAATCCTCGCAAGAAACGCTCAAACCGTTCAAAACGGCTCAAATTTTAGCAAAAACCGTTCAAGCTGCTCAAATCTTGAGCAATTTTTAATTTTTTTTCTCGAAAACTTTCTCCCGATGTATTTGTTGCAGGGCACATACAATCAATTTTTGAAAAGAATGAACTTCTAACCTTCGTAATACCAAAATATATTTCGAAACCGACCTAAAACGTTCTAGGGTCAAAAGTTCATTGAGTTTCCTAAAAAATCAAATAAAAACCCGCTTAATTTTTTTTTTGAAAAACCACTCAAACCGCTCAAATCTTGCTCAAGTTTGGGCTGGAAACCTTGATTTGAGATTCCGGCATCCAGCTCCATTTTAAACCCGCTCCACAAAATCAAAAACTAGCTCCAAGAGACAAAAAAAATCTTCCTAACAGCTCAAAGTTCGGCTTTATTTGAAATTGGTTTTTATTAACTAATCGTTTTTCTTGCTTTAATAACTAATCGGTGATGTGCTCACTTTATGTCAGTGCTTATCCGAAAATGAATATCTGATACCGGGTTTGTGATCGAGCACTTATTCAAAATATACATCGAGAACGGTCGAAACATACTCGCAAAATTGTGCATTATAGAATCAAGTAACCATATATTTTTTGATCATATATAGAACTGCCTTGAAAAGGCGTTCCACAGAAAATATATTGGGTCAAACACTGTCAAAACAACACCGAATTCGGTCGAACACCGTCAAAAAAACCCGAATTACGCCGAAACGGTCGAAAAAAACCGAGTTTTGGTCGATATAGTCGAAACCAATAGAGCTTTGGTCAATACAGTCAAAACATAACGTGAGCAACTTAACTGGGGCTGCTTCATACATTGGCGGAATAAATGAACTGACCCAAATAATCATAAGAAAGTAAAGCGAATCAAAAAAAAAGTCTTCGCTTTTCAAGGTTTGCTCACTGAAGTTTGTTTACTCAAATACCTTACATTTTGCGTTTCAAACGCACGAAAATTAAAAAAATTTTTCTTAATGCAAACTCAGTGATTTTTTTTTAAATACTGAAAAAACGTCCAATTAAATCAGCTAGCGCTCATCAATAGGCGCTTGTCAATATCGCTAAGCCCCAGGGAAAAAAATAGTTGTTGTTTAGTGTACAGTAGCTAGCAATTGTTCCGACATTGACTACAAAGAATTTTCAGTGGAAAACGAATTTTATGGAATGCGAGAAATAAGTTTTCAATACTGTCTTTTTTTTCACGACACTATTTTTTGAATGTTTTGAGAGTCCCAAATTACGATGAACGATTAACATATCAACGTCAGCATCTACAGTCAGCATCTACAATTATGACAGACTGTAAAAAACTCAAAAAGAGCATTACGCTTAGTTGCTTAAGATTTTTAAAAAATCAGAACCGGAAATCATAATAATCACCGCGGAATCAGTTTTATCAAGCAACCATTCAGTAAACAAGACCAAAATTCATTTTGTTTGATTTTTTTTGCGAGCTCGGAAAACGTCTATACAAAAATCTGTTTAGTATCACTTGAATCAAATATCAATTTTTACTACTCTCTAAGTCTTAGTAAAAGACTGGCGACTGATATCATCACAGGCAAAAAAAATATTCCTATTCTTAATCGTTTCGGAAGCTGAACATCATTTCGGCATTTAAAAAATATTTGTGATAATTAAAACTAATTTTTAGCCATTATTATTGTTCTTTGAAGGTTAAACCTGGCAATATCAGCAAAAAATATAGTAGTACTGCAAACAATTCTTTTTTTTTCATCAATAATTTTGCCAGATGTTTGCTTTCCATTCGAACAAAACGTGCACACCTAAAATTCATAATGTCTTCTTTCAGCGTATTCAGTATTTCACGGAGGCGCATGCAATGGTTTGATCCTTCATGTTCCCAGGGGTCAACCTTTTGTCACGCGGATCTAGAAGTTTTTTGAGGGAGTGGTGATTTCTGAAATTTTGTAGAAGTTTTTTGTACATTGCTCTTGATTTTTTGAGGCCTCTTAAAACAGTAAAAAGAACTTATTTTGTGTCCAAAACAAGTATAGCTAAGCATTTGTCTTCGAATGATACATTTCCGTTGGATTCTAAAGTAAGTCTTAGCGATAATTTTTGTTCCGACTTTCGAAAAAAACGGAATAATTGTGCTCGGTGTAGTTTTTATTATTCAGCCAATTATCGCCGATCGAAATAATAGTTTTCGACAAAAATGGTTTTTTCTCCATTTAAGGTATTGACTTTTTGAGTTCAAATGTAGAAAGATATTTTACCTCCAAGTATTTTTTGTAAAATTCTGGGGGTTTAAAAGTTGCCAAAGTGGCTACGTTCTAAATTATGCGCGCTTTGAAGAATTTATTCATATTGCTGATAGCGTGACACGAATTATTTATGCGTGGCAAGTTATCCCGCACAACAAAGTTGTTCCAAATTGAATTGAGGCTTGCTAATTAAATCAGTGGTATTAATTTCGTACGACTCATTATTTCACACTTTGATATTGTTCAAAATTTGTAGATTTTCATTATAAATTATTCGATATGAGTTACTTGTTAGTCGGAACATTCAGGGCTTTGATCAGATATACGAACGGTCTCGTTTGTTTTCGATTCATTTGTCTTTCGATCCGTCAGATTTCCGACTTTTGAAGGTTTTAAAACTGTAGCTAAATTAAACACAAATTGAGCGGGTTTCGGGGAAATTTTATGTGGAATTCAAACCAATACACCCTTAAAATTTGTCAAGTGTTTATTCGAACACTGCTCACATATTATTCAAGTAAAAACAGTTGAGCAGAAAAAAAAACACGTGAGCAGATTTCCAACTTCAATTGACATTTGCTCAAACGTTTTTGTTCGCAAAAAACACTTACTCAGATTTTAAATTTCACATCTGCTGAAATCAGTGACGCGAGCAGACGTTTTTCTAAGGGGCGTATTTCTGAAAACAAATTGAAAATTTTGTCGACCTTTCTGGTCGACCCTCAAATGTTTTCTTATCATTTCTGGAACTGCACAGATTGTGCGCTACTAATGTCACGCAGTCGAAAAGAAGACATTAGAGCTGTCACCTAAGAAATGACAATATCGAAATCAGATGAGATAACATAGTTTATAGCTAAATTGTCGGAGACAAACTGAAGCTCGTAAAATGTGCGAAAATGAGAATCTTCGTTTTCAGCGACGGAAGTTAAAATAGGTATTCGAGAGGTTGCACAAACTTGGGCGATGATTTTGCGTACAGTTTTTCAAAAAAAGTACCAATTGAAGCGAGCTTGCGCTGTAATGATTTCAAACGAACAAAAGTTGCGATAATTAATATTTTATTGCGCACTTTTCCTTTGTCAATAAATTTGCCAGATAACGCGCCAAGAAACTGAAAGAAGCAGTCACCAAATGTGAAACTGTCACGAAGCGCTTTATTTATTATTGAACATATCTCAAACTAATTTTATAGAGAGCTTCCGTTAAAGTAAACAGGACTGAGAGATGATTTTGTTGGTTCTCTGAGATTTGAAAGCTGATATTAAAATGGAACACATTAAAATGGTCTGATTATACAAAATTTTCTAAGACACACATGAATGACTGGAGTTTTGAGGAATTAATGCTTTCAAATGGCTTCATTGCTTTTTGTATATCGCATACGTATTTTGACGTTGAAAACAACAAAAAAGAAAAAAGGCAAAAAAAACATCTTAGCCCAAACATAAACCTTTAACTGCCTTTATGTGAAAATTTTGTCGGCGCTTCTGCGCGATATAAATCGAAGAAAATGGCTTTTATCAACGCTATCCTCGATTGATCCGACTGTACTTCATTGTCTGTGAAAAACAATTATTGATTTTTAAAAAAAACCTGAATGAATTTTTCAAAAAAAAAACTCACAAGGGAAACAGTAGGAAAACATCACAAGAATTCGTCCGACACAGGGGCGGAGATAGGCGGGGGGCGGGGGGTGGCGTACCCCCCTTCTTGGATTCGACCCCCTGTCGACCCAAAGGGTCCCCCCTTTGATAATTTTTCAGAAATCCATTTTTGGCCGACCGACCCTAAAATTTTTCTAAAGGCGCCTTCGGCGCTAATATATACTAACTTTGAGGGGGAGCGCGCGCCAAAAAAAACGCAATTTTTCTGTCAAAAGTTTTCAAAAAGTGCCCAAAAACAGCTTTTTTGACTGTTTTTTTTTTCAAAAATTTGCCTGCGGCGCAGATAACCTAGCCAAAATAGGGGCAAAACAGTGCTCTAGGAGAGCTCGAAAAATCAATTTGGTCGGCCTAAAAAAAGATTTTGGAAATTTTTTTTGGAAAATCCGCCCCCCTCTCGAGAAAATCCTTGATCCGCCCCTGCTCCGACACCTGGTGTAAAATACAAATCTTTTAACCTAATTCTAAGACCAAATACTTTGCCTCAATTTGACTAAGAATAAATTTTAAGATGGATTTCGTTGCCCGCGTACGCGTGAAAGCTCAGAAAAAGCAAAAAACTAATCGAGCCTTCTCGATAGTATCCCATCTTTTTTCAGATTATGATCCAAAAGTTGGAAAATCGAGTTTGAAATATCTCTCATAATTTAAAACCGTTTGTGAATCAGATTAAGAGCAAAATCAAAATGTGGAAATCAAAAAAATGCGAAAAGTAAATACACAAAGGACTCTATGGAAAAAAATGAGTTTCAGGAAATTTTGTAAATGTTTGTTCACAGGAATCATAGAACCCCTTTTTTCCACCTGAACGCGTAGATGTTTTTTCTAATCACAAAAACATTTCATAAATTGGATAGAAAAAAGTTATGATACATAATCCACATACAAAATTGAATGACAAGCAGTTTTTCCTTGAAAAAAATTTTTTTTTTACAAATTTTTTAAAAACTGGCAAATTTTCTATGACTTAAACATGTTTTTTTTTGCTTGAGACTGCTTAGCTTATCAAATAATTTGTTTTTGTTGTTGCGATATATTCATCATATATTTTTCACGCGCAAATTTTCATTCATGATTTTTGATTCATCAAAGAAATGAAAAAATAAAAAAAACTAAGTGATTAAAAAAAAAAAGACTCCGTCGTGAGCGAGAAAAAGTTTAGTTCTCTTGTTAGTCCTAAATTCAAATTCGAATTTCTAAAACAAAAAAAAACGAAAAATATCTATAATTTTTTTATTAATTGGAACTACATATGTAAAAAAAAAAAAAATTAGGCGCTATCGAGCAGAAGCTTTCGAATAAGTTATTAGAAGTTTGAGTCTTGTAAAGTTTCGTTTGAAATTCACAAATGTTTTTGTCAGCTGAGACTGCAATTTTTCGTGCTCAAGAAAAGCACTAGTTATTTCTCGGAGAAGCTACAAAAATTGAAACAAAAACAGAAAACTTTTATTTTTCATTTTTATTGAAAAAAAAACAATAAAAAACTCTTTATTATGGAAATTATTTGTCATAGATACTCATTGTATGAAACTTTTTGTATGATACCAGTTTCAAACGGTTTATTAGTATAAAATTTTGTGATGAGATTTTTTCATAGTATGGTATTGAATTATAAGCCTTTTTGTCTGCTAGTCAGGTTTTCAGAGTTTTTTTTGAAAATATTCTCATATATTTCTCATCTAGAAATCGCTAGTCAAACACGTGAACAGAAACCTAAAAAATTTATAATTATTATCAAAAAATGTTACTATTCGAACAAATTTGGAGGTCTCTTTTATCTAATGTTTCGTTTAAGTTAGTCTGCAAAGCTAGAAATGTTTAGACCAGTTTTCCTCGCCATTGAAAAAAAAAAATTCCAAAAGGTTCCAAAATCCGAAAAAAAGTATTATGCCTTCAATATGATTTTTAATTTGACACTTTCGCATTTTCCTTTGGGTGTCAAACTGGCTGAAAAAAAATTGAAGAAACAGATTTTCTCTCATTTTCCTTCCCGCTCTTTGAGAGCTGTCTGAGCGATATTGAAAAACAATCAATTAGTTCAAACTTTGCTCACACTTATCGTTTCTTGTAGTCCGGTTTCTCATTTTTGCTTGCTCGTTGTTTGATAGTTAAAAAAATTATTCATCCTGAAAGTTCGAGAAACCAATTTGCTGTGTTTGGGATAAAACAAGGATCACAATTTTTTTTTTTCTGTATAAACGCATCATCTCAGGGGCACGATGATTAAAAGCACAGGTTAATTGTGAACCCCATTTTTTCCAAACCGCTGCTGGCATAGGAAAGTATCACAGCAAATTTCGTTGAAAGTGTCATAGCAAATTAAAAAACTAATTTTAGAAAATCTTTAAAAAAATGTTTTTTTTTGCAAATTTCGATGGAAGTGTCATAGCAAACTAAACAAAACTTTATTTCAGATTTTTTTTAATATGGGATGAAATTTCCACTAATTAAAGCATGCAAATACAAGCGATTGATCATTTCGATTTAGTAGGAAATTTTTTGTCAATTCAAAGAGGAATCTGAATTTTCCTAGTGTCCATCCTATCTAGATTTGTGTCTGAAACTTTTCTACGATATTTTTCTCGAAATAAAAGTAACGGCCCAGAGACCCAATTTTTGATAGACACTGGAGCGACTTGCTCTCTTATAATTTATCGTACTTAACAATATTATAGTAAACTACAACTTTAGAACTTCATAAATCCGATTCGAATACAGCAGCAGTTAACGGCGAAAAACTTAAATTTTTAGGATATACAAACTTTAAAGCAAATTTTGTTATTAAGGCCGACTATCCAATAAAAATTGAAGCATGGGTTGCGGCCAAAGAAGGATGTAGGTTTTATACATTATGTATGGGTTTCACTCAGTTTAACTCGAATAATTGAATTCAATTAAGTTTTTTGGGAGGTGCCAAATTGAACGCAAAAAATACACCTTTCGCCATAGTTGCGCTCCATCTTTTCAGGGATTGGTTAAAACAAAAATATTTGACTTAGAATATAACTTGACAGACATCTTCAAATCTCCTTGCACAAATAACACAGTGCATAATCAATTAGAAGCAATCAATTCAGATAGACCCAGTCAAATCTGATTCTTAATTTTAATAACCTAAAAATCAGCTCTTTGAGCTATCGTGAATTACTAATTTGGTTCGCCGAAAACGAATCACTCAAAAAACAGAAGTTATCTCTCAGTTCAAACGACAAATTCATTTGCCAACGATGAGATCAGGTCAAGAAGATACGACTCGATCAACTTCGCGGTTTTCCTTATCTACTGTGCATGCGGTTTTCAATTCAAACCTTGCCAGGGTACATTAAACTACCAATGGTTGGGCGCAAATTGGCATGGCTGTGTACTTCTCGCTATCATTTCGAGATGGGCAATGGGATTCTCAGTTTCTATTCGAATAAGGGTACAACGTGTCTTCGTCAACGTGATGCGCGTTGCAGTATGGCTGATCACTTCTCGTCGTCGATGCATAATTTTCTCTCCGATGGCAGTGCGATATCAGGAGGAACTTTGCCAGTTTCCATGCTTTCGTTGATCTGGATTACAGTGTGCTACTTTTGAACAGACATTTATCATCTGGCCAAGAATGAAAAACAACGGGGGTGTCTATGACAATCAATTAAGATCAACCAATTCAGTAAATTATTTGTTAAATTTCGGGGATTATTGTTACCCGCTCTCGAAACCAAGATAAAACTTGTTCTTAACTTAAATAACCTAAAAATCAGCTGTTTGAGTTATCGCGAAGAATTTACATTGAATTCTTTTTTAACAAACACAATCTTTCAAAGGTGACACCGATTTTATAAAACCGCTGTGATACTTGCCTCAGCGGTATCATTATAGTAGTATAACTGTTATTTGCATTGGCTAAGCACCCTCGATTAGAAATTTTTTGAGCAATTTTCAATTTATGTGTGTACGGTATAAGTCAATTAGATATAATAATGGGTTATAATTGAAACCCGTAGCTTTAAAATTTGACAAATTAACTAAAATTCCCCGAAAAAATTCAATTGCATGATTTCAGTTTGATAACTACCTTTTGAGAAAGTAGCGATTGGTTTCGTTTGCTAAACTGTCGAACTTTTTGCAATTCGATGGAAAGTTATTTGCTTATTATTGCAAGTCGAAACTACAAGAGTAACCAGTATTCCAGCATTCCAAAGTATAAAATTGGACGTTTATGTTTATTTTGAATAATTGAATTTAGTTAGTCAAATTTTAATGACAGGTAAGCAAAAAAACTCTAAAGACAAGTTCGATTCTCAAGATATTGTTCAACTTTCGGTGGTTAATCTTCTGGGCTATCTGTTTTACTTCTAGAAGGAAGCAGTGCAACAGTTCGGAAGTAGTAAAAAAAGCATGGCGGAAAACTTTTTTTGTTTTCAACAGTGCTGTTTTTTTTTCAACATCAGAAAAAAGAAAAAAATTTTCTGAAGGCTTAAGCTCTCACTCATAATAATTAAATCGTGATTTTTTAACTTTTCATTTGATGAGTTTTCACTCAGTGTAACAATAAATCAGAGCGTTTATTTTATGTGAAACCATTTCTGGCTCGATGTTTTCATAAAATTGATTATCGAACCTTTTTTTATCAAAAGTAAATGAAGTATTCTGGAAACAACTATAAGTTAACGACAACGGAACATCTGATACTATAACGTATATGAGAAGCTGATGATGAACAGTCCTTATTCAATGAAATTAAAGTCCAATAACAAGTTAATGTTCTAACTAGATTTGTGCAGACTATGTGCAACTAACTAAAAGGTTAAGCGGAGCGATAGATGTGATGAATTAAAATGTCTTTACTAAAACTAATACGAACAGGCAATTCATGTGGTGAGTTGAATGGTATCTAATCAAATTCGAAGGTCATATTGACATAATACTAAAACAAATCACAACAATCCAATAAAAAAAAATTTAAATCTAAGTAAAAAAACTGATTCCGTATGCAACTATATCCCCGCCAATGAAGGATGAAAAACGTTTACCAATTGCACAAGAATCAAAGTAAACGGACAGGAAGAAATGATGAATCTACTACAATTGAAGTTATTTTTTATGTACAAAGATGAACAAAATGGGTGATTTTAGAGAAATTGCAAATTATGGTATCTAAGTTAAAAATAAATCTATTAGATAATATTACGTTTACCAAAATAGTCTTTGAATCAAAATATTGTAATTTGTTTCTAAATTCTGCGTCAATCCTTGAAGAAGTTTCACTCGCGTCGTCAGTATCTAGAATGTTTGTAGAAGATCTTAGCTGGAGCGTGGGTGTTGATCTACTGGGAGAGATTGCTAGTGTTGTGCGTAGCGGATAAAAGTGGAGTCGTCACGATGGACTGCAATTTAATGAGAACCAAGTTATTTTGGTTTCGGCAACTAACTTTCTTTTCACGGGCAGATCGGTTAGTGGAGTTAGAAAGTACGAGGGTGATCCGCACGAGAAGCTGAGTGTCGAAGGGTTGTTGATGAGGTCTCCTTCTAATATGATGACTTTCGCGTTTTATCACTCCTTCTGTGAGACCTTGTCGACGAGTCTTCATTCTTTGTAAAACCTGTGAGGGCCGATACATCTTCGAGGTCTTGATTGTCACGCTTGGGATTACACCGGTGAAGATTTTTCTGGAGAAGTATCCACTTGCTGAATGAAACGCCAGGTTAATATAAATGGTCCGGAGGTACCGTCGGTCAACTTAATTGAACCTGGGAGTGATCCATGAGTTCGCCACATGTGAAACTTAAACCATGCTTACAAACTGTCGGTGCATCTGGCGAACGATAGCCTTGTTGTTCTCAACGTGGTCGAATTTACGTCTATTAGGCCAACCAGTGAAATTAAATTTAGCGAGGAAGAAGAACCTGAAGTGTTCTGAGGGGACTCGTGTATCACTACAATCTCCGCGCGAGGCTGAGCAATTCCTGGTTGAGACCGGTCTGTGCGTACTCTGGGTAGGTTGCAGGGGTGTTCTCACTATTACTTTCTGTGGAGGAGACAGTTTCCTTTTACATGCTGATATTGAAGGTTGGTTTAAACTCCGCCCAATGGGTGTTGGTTTTAACAAGATTTTTGTAGGGCCGGGAAGCAGTTTTCCTTCGTAAGCTAAATCTGATTTTGAAAAAATGAGGCCGTTCTCTAGTGTGATTGTGTGATCTGAGGAGAGATGACGTTTTCTTTCATGAAAAAGTTTTTCGGGGATTTACGGACTTTTTTAGTTCTTAAGGAGTAGTGGAGGTTCTGGTGCGACTTGCCGCAGGGGGATTGTTATCAACAGACTCCGTCAGAGGTTTCACTAGGCATTACTGGTATCTATCTTCTGCCCCGTTTCTCCTAGTTTTTGGTCCGGCGGTCCAAAATAATTGATTTCCCCTTAAAATAAACGGTTATCAAAGGAAACCAGATCTTTCCATATGTTGTTTGCGGTATGATTAAAAATTTTTTCGAGTGGAGTGCCTTCTATTGAAGGTATTTTAGTAATTTTTAGTTTCCAAATGACTTTCTCGATTGAAAAATTCAGAGAAGGTTTTGGTTACTCGAACGTGACAGAGCCAAAAACTTGATTCTTACAGTATAAACAAATTTTTCAACAAGTACGTTAGATCTATGATCTCCCACTGTACTAAGAATGATTTCAAAAATGATTTATTTGCAAATTGATTGAAAATTGAGAGACAAGAAGCATCACCCATGCTCTACTGGAACTTTTCTTCAGGAAGATGAAAATACTATTTTAAAATTGAAATAACAGAAACTGAAGTCGCGTCGTTCACCACTTTATCGGCAAGGAAATCGTTCACTCTATTGGGTCCAAGAATATGGCGGCTGCATTGTATGATTTGACCAGAATGAAAGATTTTCCCGCAGGTTCAATTCGTCTGACTGCACCATAATAAAATGTTAAGACATTCCTACTAGGTTTGTACAGACTATGTGCAACTATTTAAAAGAATAAAAGAAGTAAATGATGTGTTGAATTAAAGTGTCTGTTCAAAAACTAACACGAACAGAGAATGATCGACCATTGGTCAATTCATGTGGTGCCTGCTATCTATTCAATATCTATTGAATCGAAGCCATTTTAGCTTGTCAAAGTTGTTACGTTAAGCAAACAAAAATTTTATAGAGACCTCAATGTTCAAAAAATTAGCACCAATTTTTGCCAAAAACCAGTTGATTTTACCCAAATTTTTGAGTTTCGATCTGAAACATAATGTGAAAAGAAAAACCTCCAAATAACAAAATCTTTCATTTTTAGAGACTGCAGATAGCATTAAAGCCAATATTGGCAAAGACTGCAGTGATGGCCTTGAGCGATTGTATGCAATAATAAATTTGAAGACTGAGAGCTACTGAAAACTTTTGTGTATTGTTTCTTAAAAGCTGCAGTTCAAAGTTTTTTTTTCAATTTTTGTCACTGTTGAACTTGATTTTTGTTTTCGGCACTCTTGAACGACTATGACGCTTTTAAACTTCGGCACTGTTGATAGACCCTGCTAATTTCGGTCGCGAGACCTAAGCTAAATTAGAAGTCTCGACTGGTTTTTACCGCATTTTCATCTCCAACTTTGACAAAACGGAGTTTGCTTCAATGGCTGAAAATGAACACTAATTTCGAAGACTGTTAAAATGTCAGTGACTTCAAACTTAACATAGTTCTTCCATAACAGTAAGTTTACGGACAGACCACAGATACCTGTTTTGTGTTGTCAATCTCGAGCGGCGCACAAGACATATTGACGTACGGGCTTGCTTGCCCATTTGGTGTTATCTCAAAACTCTTCATGTACCTGCAAAATTAGCAGAAACGTGAGTAGCACGAACGAGTGCTACTTTCTTTTTTGTAGCTCAGACGAGGCTATCATACTGGTCTGATTGAATTGACTTGAAACTGTATCGGAAATTGATTCGGAACGACATATGTTCCGTTTTTTCATCTTTCATTTCATGAGCGAGTTTTTCAAATCTCAACAAAGCGATAAATAATCGCGTGATTGATTCAAAATATATGAAGTTGATCGATCTTAAGCCTGCTATAGTACAAATTCCCATTTTCAATTCCCCATACCCCTTATTGGACTCAATCCTACAGAGAATGGCTTCTCAGTTGGGCTACAAATACAACATTGTTCCAGGAAATCAAACACGTGATTTGTTATTTCAAAGTACCCGTAACTTATCGTTCAATTCATATCAAGTCAGACTTGCTTCTAAACGTCTTCGAGAATTTTCGGCCAGCTGTTCTTCGAATCAAATCACGTTAATGGAAATTCTATCATTCAAAAGCAATAAATTTTGGCAATAAATTTTGGCTATTCAAATTCTCGCGTCACACTTCTTTTTTGATTCTGCTTCAAAACAAATACGAAGAAAAACTTTCAGCTTTGTCTACTTTTTACCTAGCAAAGTAGTGTTTATTCTGCGAAAGTAACCAGTTGGTAATAAATCTGTCGTTTGAAGTTAATATTTCTAACTTATTTCTGCCCAACTTTCATTAGAGCTCAAGAAGTAAATCACTTTCACTCCAATGGTATAAATGTATTACTGAAGTCCATATAAGCAACTGGTCTGTATAAACGTCAAATAGAAGTTAATTCCCAATTCAATTTCCTGGTCAAATTTGACCGCTTATTATTTGAGGATTTCCAATTTTTTTCAAGCCATCCCTTGCTGCGAAAGACAGGTAAGACTGGGATGTCACTTTAACCTGAATATAATTGCTAAATAAATCTAATTGGGAAATCTAATTGCATATGGCCAAGATTTAATGGATCCTTTTTGACCTAATAGTTGTCACTGGAAAAGACAGGTGAGAATTAAATGTCATTTTTATCTTAACTCTTCAAAATTATTATCACAAGTGAGCAAAAATTACTACTTTCCTTCAAGAATTTTTTCTATAAAAAGAAACTATTTTAAGTAAAAACAAGATAACTTGTTTGTCAGGTCAAAACACTGAAAGTTCTGACTACCCCCGCATACAACTGAAATAAAAATTGGAAAAATGACTCTACCCGCACCGAGCGCCCATGTATCATCATCGATTAAATTGTCACAATCTGATCAGTATCTATAAAATTACAAAATAATCAATTATAATCTATTAAAAATGGATGATAATCCTTATACGTTTTATGCCAATTATGATCGATTATAATGGATTTTTTGAGACTTTAATCATAAAATTTACTGTTTTTAATCAAAGTTAGCTAATTTCTTGTTTAGTGAATTGCTAATTGCTACGTATTACGTTTCGTAAAATGTTACATTTCACATTAAAATTCAAGTTTTTTTCGTCTCTACTTTTTTAATTTACCCTCCCCTTATTAGCTGAAGAGGAGGTAAAAAAAATCGAGGGGTTATGTTGAAACATGGCATTTAGTAAAGTCATGGCATACATTTTGCAAGTTTCTTCAATTTTCTTCATTTTAACCAAAATAATCGATTTTAGTTCTAAAAAATTGGATTATAATAAATTATAATGGATTATAATTGATTTTTAGTTCAAAATTTATTGACTATAATGGATTATTTTGGCAATAAAAATCGATTACTTTGCCTTAAATAATGGATTATAATTGATTATAATAGACTTTTTTTATTCAAAAAAAGTCTGCTATAATGGCAATAGAATCGATATCGTGGTCTAGTTTTACATCTTTAATGGATTATAATGGATCATTTTTGGGTCGGCAATCCATTTTAATCGATTTGAATCGATGGGCGCTCGGTGCCGGTATATTTATCATTTCGCTGTAAGCAACACAAAAGAACATGTGCAGAGTCTGGCATTGTATCAATAAAACCCAATTGGTGACCTCAATTCAATTTAGAATGACATAATTGCCGCTGACGCGTGATATAAGAACGCAGAATATTGCGCGTTAATTACTGCAAACTCGCCAAACTATATTTTTTTGATCTCCTGTAATGTTGTAAAAATTGATCACACATAAGAAATCCTGAAATAAGTTTCAAAGCGATCGGCTAGATATTCTGAGAAATACCACACCAATTATAAATTTTTCGCAACTATCTTCGAAAACCGAAAATTGGAACGATGCCCTGAATTTTCCAGCCACCTTTTACGTCTATGAAAGAAATTTGGATAGAAAATTTTTTTAAAATTCTTCAAGAGATGGATGATATTTCATTAAAAGTTTCGAAAAAAATGGACAAAAGTTGACAAAAAAATCTTCAAGAAAAGATTTCAAAACTTTTTTAAAGTAAGAGTTTTAAAAGATAATTTTTCTAAAATTTTTACTTCCACACATTATTTTAAGTACAAAGTGTCTGGCAACAAACAACACAAAGTATATAGCTCTTTTTTTTCCAATTTAGCCAAAAATTGGTGCTACTTCATAACTCGAAATTTGTCTGAAGAAAAAAACCCACTACGAGGACAAATAGTCAGTCGCTTTTAAAATTGATGTTCGAGAAAACGTCTCGTATCAGGTAAAAATTCATTAATAGTAATGCCCTGATTTTCTTTAAAATCTTATAATATTGTTTTAACTTTCGAAAGGTTGATGAAAATTTCAATTAAAAAAATGAAAATTTTATACATTTTTTTTGTTTTTTTTTGAAAATTTCTCCCTGTTAAGCATGAACTGATTTTTGTGTTTAGCAACGTATCTTTTGGACTAAATTTTTTGGCTCGAAATGGTTTTAAAAGGGTTCTCAGAGTGATTAAACGGCCGCTAACGCATTGTTAACAGTTCAAAATTTATAGCGCGTTAACTATCAGAGTTTGATCAATATAGCAACTTTATATCATTTAAAATTTCTGTCAAAAACTGTTAAATAACAGACGAAGCTGGTTACAATAAACAGAAGAGTGCTGGTAATCAGAAATCAATCTAATGTAAGGAAAAATTTGATAAACTTTGAATTTTGAGTTCAATTTATTTTTTTAAATCCCTCAACATCAAATAGTAAGTGTTTAATTAGAGTGGTACAGAGATTTAATACGACCAATGGGGTTGTCACAACTCACTTAAGATTATTTTCGAATTTAAAATTGTTCGCCATGCTTCTACAGCTCGCAAGTATATTTTAAGCCTTGCACATGGCTTACTTAGTTGGCAATATTCAAACCGTGAAAACTGTAGACAAATAATCGCAGTTAAATTATTTTTAGCACTCAAACTCAGTGAGTGTTTTTCATTTGAATTTTTTTTGACCTTTTTTATTTGAATAGTTGAAATGAGTCTAGATAAAATCAAGCCCTGAATTTTTCGACTACGTTTGAATATCTAGCAATAGGTTTGGTTTTTAGAAAATGTGTGATATTTAAAAAAGTTTTTTTTTTAGTTTTTTTTTAGTTTTTCTCCCACACGCTATTTTAAGTACAAAGAGATATGTTTCGCTGATAGCAAAGTATCAAGTAGATCAAATTGCTCGCCTCAATTCTATTTGGAACGATTTATATGACGGATTAAATCTCCGTTTATGTAAATGGGTGGCGTCCCTCATGCTTGAAGGACCGAATGCTTGAAATTTAGTTTAGCTTACTTTCAGCCAATCAGAATTGAGTATTCAAAATCTCAAGGTAAACCGTGAAAATCTCAAAGTAAGAAAATAAATCCAGGTCATTAGTGTTAATACTGACCGACTAGATAATAAGCAGATGACTTTTCAAGACTGAAAATTCTTATGAACTTGAACTCATAAATTTTGATTTTTATCTAAATAGTATTGCGGTTGTAACCCGAAATTTGTAATATTTCTGATTAATTTTCATTGATTTGAAACATTTTCTGTTAATATTGACTTCGATTTTGTGAGAAAGGCAGGTAGCCAATAGGAACGCTTAGCGATTTTGATTGGTTGAAACTTTTCAAGCATTCGGTCCTTCAAGCATGAGAACCCTCCCCATGTAAATGTATCAAACGTTAGTTGTCCCAAATTGGCAATCTATTTTAAAGGACAAAACTTCACAAAAAATAATCACAGGTGGATTTTTTTTTTAAACTTGAGCTCAGGACAACAAAATTTTTATAATGGTAAAAAGAAATTCCGTTAATAATTGCTAGTTAAAATGTCGAAATTTTTACTGGAGAACAAAAACCACTTCGAAAGAATTTGGAACAAAAATCATCCCAAGCATAATTGTTCCGCACTTTCTTCGAAATTAGTCGGAACAAAAATCATCCGAAGCATATATAATCCGTCACTTTCTTTGAAAATTGAAACAGAATGATAAATTGTCTCCAATATCTTATGGTTATATCTCCGATTCTGCAGAAACTTGGACGAACACTTTTTAACTCGTTGGGAATTGAATAAAATTCCCGTTGCCATATACTTAACCATTCTCCCATGTTTCTAGAGGAATACTGATCAAGCCTCATTTTGAGGCAGTACCAGACATTGTCCAAGTTAAAGTCAAAGTTGGGTAAGCGGGCGAACCAGATTGAAATCACGACGAAACCAAAGATTTTAAGGAACCCCATGACCTAACTTATTGGGGACATGGCCAGGTGTTTTATCGTGCTGTAACACGCTGGCTTCGCCCAGAAAAAGAGCACATAATACTGGTCACCCCCAGTACATTGACCACTCTGAAACTACAAGCATGCCAGAATCTAAGATCTCAAAACCCAAAAAGGACTCTCTGGCAACCGGGTAATTTTGGGAGCAAATACTTCCGGTGGTGTTCAAACAAACTGTACACGTTCAGCGGATGAACAAACTCATGTTTCGTCGCTGAAAACCATTTTCAACATTATTCCAGCTGGTTGTCCCTCTTTTTGCTGGTTGACCACCATAAACAAAAAAATCTAATCATCTAATACCATAAACTAGGTCTATGAAAGAATGCATATGTCATACAAATTTCATACGTTTTGCAAAACGAGTGTGATCGAATTTTAAAGGTGTTTTTTGTTGTCTTGGTACCAATTATGCTGCTTCAGATCGGGTTTCCAATTCCTACCATAAAAACTGTACTTAACCAATGTTATGCGCATTTTTCTGCTAGAGGGGACACAAGACAGGCTGTCATCAGTCCAGCTGGCTGTTAGGGTCAGTTAAAACTCAAACAAAGTAACAAAAATTGCTTGGATTTCCCTAGATTTACTGCTAGCACCCGACAAATTTTGTACTTAGACAGGTACAAATTGTCACATAAAAAATTTGGAACAACCAATCAAAAATTTTGGTAAGAGTTTTCGCATTGCCAGAGGAGTATTTTTTAAAACCAATTGTACGTTTTTCAAAGATGAACTTGAAAAAACTAGAAGAATACAGAAATTTGATTCAACAATTAGAAACGGAAAGCCACCAGAAACGGCCCAAATGTGAACTAACATGCAATCTCAGTTGCGACAATTGTCTCCAGGGTTGGTACAAACAAACAAAATGGTATATCAAGCTTTTGAACCAACTGTGGTCGAACTTTTTTCTGGTTATTAACCCATTTCCTGGAGAAAATTTAAATATTCGAAACTGGTTCTTATTATTTCCGAAAAAGTTTTTTGATTCAAAACTGGTTTTTATGATTTCAGCTCGAACTATTATTTATGTTTTCAAACGTAGACGGACGTTTTCGAGCTCTGAGCTCATAACTGAACATATAACTGAAACGATGTTCTGGAGTTTTGGAGTTTTGGAGTTTTGAAAATACCGTTTGCGATCATTTATGTTTTTTTTTGTATTTCATCTATTTAGGGGTAGCAGAGGCAATTGCAAATTATTATCGCAAATCAAACCAAATAGGAGCAGTTTCTGCTAATCTATAAAAAACAATGCGTTACTTACGAGGCCAAAATATGCATTCTGTGCATTGTAAGCGGATTTCGCAACTGGCCAAAATCAGATTTGTCGCGGAATCCGCATCATTGCTATTTTTCTTTGATCTTCTTTGCTGTTGTGGATTCCACAAACAAAAACCCCAAAAACTGTACCTCTCAAAATCGCTGCAAAAATAGGCGAATTTGCGGAATCCCGAACAGTTTGTGGAATACACAAACAAATAATAAAAAAGTGTATAGTTAAATTGAGCTGTTGCGGAATCCGCTTCTGTAAGCGGAAACCGCAAATTGTAACTGGAATCCGCAAACTGCAAGTGGAATCCGCATTTTGTTTGCTTGTATGTATATATGTAGTAGCGTTTAAAGTTATATCTTTTTTATTACTAGGTGGTCACTAGCAAGTTCAATCTCAATTACCAAACTACTATGTTCATCAGCTACCTGTTGAAATGTCTAATGTTCGATCTCGATTTCTGTCAAACACCCAGCTTCAGTATTTCGGATTGATGGAATCCCAAATACTGACCTAATTCGGCGATATGATGTGCATTGTGTTTTTAAACACCCTCAACCGAACGATACCAAATAATGAATTCATTCGGTGTTGTGTTTCGAAAATAGTGATCACAGAAATTGTTTGCTTGGATATGTATCCTAAATACTAAAAAATGACATCCACCAATTTAGTTAACAAATGTCTTATAATTTGTTTGTGGATTCCACTAACAATGGTTATGTCCTTGCTTACAAATTCCTCATTGCTAAAGATACCAACTCCAGCTCTTGTTTTTAATTGTTCAAAAGCAAGTTCAGTAATAAACAAAATTCGGATTCCACTTACTTTTTGCGGAATCTACTAACAGTTGCGGAACCCAAAATAACTAGCTATATTCGATTGTTGCAGAATCCGCGACACAACAATTAATCCGACAAAATTTACGCTACAGTTATTTCTACGCGGAATCCACGGAAGTTTTGTAAATGGAGTCCGCTTACATTTGGGAGCATCTTTAGAGATTAGTTTCTGAAACCCAGGAACATTCAAATCTAAACTTGTGCGCCAATTCAGTGTTCAGTTTGGCCTCGTAATGATACAAATGTTTCATGTTACAATTGCGCGTGGGAAAACACTCCCTTTTGTAACGAAAGTAGCGGAAAATTTATAGTCCCGGTGGTTTTTCTTCAGACAAGCTTCAACTTTTTAACTAGCTATTTTTGACAAATTTTTTATATCATTCAAAAAGTGTTACTGTCCTGTGCTTAATTTTTAAAAGACTTATTTTTTGGGGTGTTTAAAGATTGCCAATTTGGCCAGTTTGGAACAATTAACGCTCGATATATTTCGCGCTATTAATGAGTAAGCGGACATTAAATCTGACGTAGAAATCGTTCCAAATTGGTTGGATTAAGCTTATTGGCCATAATTAATTTTTTAATTGAAACAAATTCTATCTTTTTGTACTTTATATGGCGTGTGGATTGATGATTTTCACAACAAAATCTCAAATTTTTTTAAATTCCATTCATTTTTTGCAATTGATTTTTTGATATTATCACTGTTCCATCAGTCTCAAAAGGTAATCGGATTATTTAGGGCTTTGCCTTGATACGAGCAGTCTTACTTATTTTACAATTAACGTTTTTTGTTCCAATTTGGTAATGATAGTAACAGAATATTTGTGCTCGGGGTGTTTTTTTTCACGCTGGCAGGTTCTCAGACAAACTCAAAAAACTCTTAACATAGTTAATAACATACCAAAATAACATGGACGCAACTGCAAGAATTTAGTTTTAAGGTGGAAATTTATAATGAACATATGTTTACGTATAATATACAAGTATCATATAGGGAGGTAACGTTAAATGTAAGCCCTAAATATACACAGGAGATGAATTCAATTTAGCTTAAAAAAACTTGTTTCACTTTTAAGAAAGATACTGTGATAAAATGAGTTTTTCGGCCATTTGCTCCAGCTCTCTCCCTGGACTTCCTTGAACGTGCTCGTTGACCTCTGTTACTTTTTTTGACGATCTTATAGATCAGTACGCCTCCTAGTTTTGTTACGCCACTCTTTTGTCTTGTAGAGCGTCCCGCCGGTTTCTTTGGCTCGTCTGGCCGTTGGATTCCGATGTCTTTGCTTCACTGCCGTCGTTTGCGCTTCCGAATTTCCCCTCTTTTGCGGTACTTGTGCTTTTCGCACTCGTCGTTTTCATCGGTTCGTCGTCTTCGCTCTCGTTGCTACTCGGTTCCTCGATTCTGCGTCTCAATTATTTATCGCATTTTTCTGGTTGGCTTCGTTTGTTCGCTGTTTTTTGCTTTGACTTTTCCGCCCCTGGAGGTAGCGTGTCAACCAGTGTGTGTGTGTGTGTGCGTGTGTGTGTGTGTGTGTGTGTGTGTGATGGCCCCGCTTTCGATGGACTTTCTGATGATTTGTTCCGCGTGGTGTGCTGGGTGTCCGTAGATTATTCTCATCCCCTTCGGGTCTAGACGGATCACCGTTTTGTCCCTGCAAATATCCTTTTTTTATTTGAACAGTATAAGGTGTTAGTGTTTCATTATTAGTGTTTAACTTTTGATACCTTCGTGGATCTTTTGGGTTGATTGCCACTTCTTTTGATAGACTACGGTTGTACTGGCCTTGTGATTTTTGCGCCATGGTGATGCAAACTGGTGCTCCTCTTACAACCTCAACTTTTTCGGGATTTGTGGTGCTAATATCACTTTGCTTCGCTTCTCCCAATCGCTCATTGTGATATCGATTTCGTCATCGCGTCGGTTTGCTTCATCTAAACATTGTGGTTTTTGGTTAAATACAATTGTCCAATTCAAGTTTCTTAACCATGGTTTTTTGGTTAGGTTGCGGAGTACAGAATCCTGACGCCTGGCTTTTGAGTAATTTCTTAAAGTACCTGTGAGTTGATAGATAAACCGGAAAGAACTTTATGACAGTTTTCAATTTTTTGCTAGATCAGACATATGCGGACGGCCAATGAGAGACAGCATCAACAGCTACTTATGCGTATAATTTACGTTCCGTTCGAAAGGACATAATTTTTTACATGCGTTTTTGGTCACGTTTCATACAGGACCAATAGGTATGTGTTCCAAGGTAAAAATCAGAGCACCACTTCTATAACATCTTCTGCCTTCTTGCGTATTTTTCCCTGGTGTGCTTTCTCTTTCTCCTCGCCCTCGATTTTCAAAATATTACGCTCATCTTCTGATGTTACTGACTGACTGGCACTTGCTTAATGGATAAAGGCAGCGCCGACGATGCTGGTTCTGGTTTTCCGGTGTACGATATGTATATGTGTTTTTTCTTCGTTCGTTTGATAGCGCCATACGGTAAAAACTCCTCGTGCCAGGTGTTAACACCCTCTGACAGTCAGACCTCTTCATATCATGATGATTATGTCTCGGTTAATTTCCTCCGCATTGGCCAAGTCACACACAGCGGCCCACTACCGTAGTCAGCTCGGCGTAGAAATTCTCGAAAGTCTCGTTCTCCCTCTGTTTTCTGACATAGAATAAGCCACTCTCGTGAATGACGTTCCTTAAGCGCTCGAAAAACTCAGTCAAGGCATCCATTAGCATAGGGTACTTTTGGGTCTTGACTTTGACCGCCTGTTTCCGAGCCTTGAGAATACGTTTGGCCTCGTCCCCGATGCATAAATATAAATAAAAAATTTTTCTCTGACTCCATACGATTCGTTTTGTCTGCGTCTGCGGTAATGACGCAACCGCCGTTGCGTTTAACGGCACGTCGTAGTAAAAGTCGTCGGGGTCAGCGTCGTACTTTGCTATCATTCTCCAATGGAATTTGATGATCCATTCCTCCCAGTAAGCAAGCGGTTCCGGGGTCTGTGAGTCTCAAAATGTTACTTTAAGGGATTTTTCCCCACTTTTTTATGCGCTGACTGTGCCCTGATGTCAACGTGAAAATGGACGAAGAAAGAATTTCAATTAGAATAAGGCAATTATATGGTTCAGAAACAAAATATGAAGTGCACCCTTTGTTTAAGCATGCTCGAGACAAGCTAGAGGTAAGCAAGGTCACGCTGGCAGGTCCTCAGACAAACTCAATAAAATCTTTACATAGTCAATAACCTACCCCCACATCGATTTGCCCCTTCGCATCTTACTACATCACCGTGAATTTTACATAGCGCGTGGGGGAAAAGATTCAATTGAATCCGAAAAAAAAATGTTTCAACTCGATTTCCTATCTTGGAGAAGTCAAAACACCCAAAGATTTTTTATCTTCCCAATTTAATTTAACGCAATGCCGGAAAGGAAATGCAGTGCCGAGTGTAACGAGTGTATAAACATGGGAAAGGATTGAAAATAGGCGAAAAACTGAGAAGGTGTTTAACGTCCTTAATAAACAACCCAAAACAAGTTGTCGAAAACACAAAAAGTACAGTTTGCAAATTCGGCAAATGCCCTAGATCTATACTCCTTCGCTTTTTCAAAAACAAACATAGACCTAAGATTGGCCGAAACAGAGTGTTTTTAATGCTCTGGGAGCGCTCGGAAAATCAATTTAGTCAACCCAAAGAAAAGGTCGACATAATTTTCGAAAGTTTTTTAAACATCCGCAACCCCCCCCCCCCCCCCCCCGTGAAAAAACTAAATCGGGCTGATTTAGGTTTTTCACGGAGGGGGGGGGGGGGTTGCGGCATTTTTTAAAACTTTCGAAAATTATGTCGACGTTTTCTTTAGGTTGACTAAATTGAATTTCCGAGCGCTCCCAGGGCATTAAAAAGACCCTGTTTCGGCCAATCTTTATACGTCGCAGGCTAAATTGTGAAAAGGCGTTTTTATGCATTTTTTGGAAAATTTTGACCGAGAAATCAGTTTTTTTTGGCACGCGATTCGCCCTCAAAATTAGTAAACTATGGCGCCAAAGGCGCCTTATGAAAAATTTTATGGTACTTCACAAAAATGGGCCGGCAGCTTCCGCTACGCCCTCCCCAAAATCCGCTGTCAGTGTTGGCAATTAAACTCAGAAATGTTGACAACGGATTGAACAGAGGCAGCAGAAGTTTATAATGTGTTTAACGTTTTTCATCGAAGAACGACGCAAAAAACTACTCTAAGTTGGCCCCAAGCAGTATTCAAACCCCGGAGAAAACTTTAGAATCCCCATGAAAAATCCTCCGCATTTTTGAAACTTGTAGAGCGTGAAAGGAATTCTTAGTTAGAATCTTTTCATTAAAGATTATTTTAGTTCAAAATATTATGTCAAGCGGAGAAATCGAACGCTGCACACGCGTTGAAAACTGCTCATTGTCCAGTGGCGACTTAACAAACAAAAAATTTTGAAGTGTTTTTGCTTAAGAGAAAAAATTGAAAAAGCTACTTGACACCTTTTTGCTTGATACATATAATAAACAGCATATTTTTACTCATTGCCTTTTTCTATAAATTAAGTCTATCAAAGCTAACACAAATATCGAATTCTTACTGTAAATTCGCCTGTGAATCTCATTTCCTGGTAACGTCGGTCGGTAAACATCTTTTAATCCCATCGGCCTATGATGTCAAGACTATTGCATATTTTTATTGCAAATCCAATTTCAACTATCAAAACCACAACTATAGGCTGTTTCTTTGATATAAGTATATATTTCAGATGATACAATTCGGGCAATTGACTTTTATTTGCACTTCGCTAACTGAACTAGGTCAGCTTTTTTTTATTTGAACCGTTTTTGAAGCCTGAATTAATTGGTATCATTTTGAAATATTAATTTTGAACTTTGATTTTGATTAAATCTTCAAATGCAAACATTTTCTTGGGAGTTCAAGTTTTGATTTACCAGGTTTGTCAGTAATAGAATAGTTCAAGAACATTCAATTTATTATTATTCGACCGTTAAATCGCTTTAGTTTTTTCTTTTAAAAACATCGAAATCATTCTAAGAACGTGCCAAATTGATTAGGTTTTTAATGGTAATAGCTGCGCGTTTTTTTATATTTGTGGAAATAACTTCGGTCGCGCTTATGCCAGCTTAATTTTACTTTTTGTCTGTTTTTTCCTTTTCAAACTGTTATTTTTACATTTCAGGGGTTTTTCTTGAAGGGAGATATTGAGAGCTTATTGAGGATCTGAAAGGCTTTGAGATTTTGATAATTGGGATTATTCTGACTAATTACCGAAAACCAGACAGTGCGGCAGGCACTTGTTTCATTTCAGTCGCAGTAGAATTTCACTTGACTGGCTGGCTCCTGATGTTTTTCAGATATTATTTTTCAAATCGACATGACTGAAGCTTACCCTTTTGCACAAATAAATACATCAATTCATTTTTTTTCTGTGAAAATTTTTTGATTTTGTTTCAGATATAACGTTTAGAAATTGTTCCAACCTCATTTTGTTTAACGAGAAAAATTTTACTGAATAAACTGATTTTAAATATATAGCCAATTTGAAGATAAACGAAAAGAGAGCAACATAAAAACGATTTTTCCCTCTATTTAATGACTGCTGTTTTTCGAGAACCAATCAATTTCATTACCAACAAAACTTATCAGCTTGTGAATTGTTTGCTGTTGTCATAGATTTTCAAATCAAAATTCGAAGATCCAAAATTTGAAGATCGCCTGCCTTCCAAAGTTTGAAGATCCACGGTAAGTGACGTGACTGCTGTAAACTTTTCTCATAGATGTAAATGAGGAGCGACATCATCTCAAGTTTTTTTTTAATTCACACTGGTTTGTCTCTAAAATTCAAAGTCAACATTAAAATAATAAGTGCTAGTCTTGGTCTTAAATACAACTTGACTCCGTCCGCCGAGATTGAGAAAAAATTACTTCGAAATACTGCTGTCAAATTACAAGACATTACTACATCCAGGATAAAACTTCTTCCAATTAGCACGTTTTTCTATTTTTACTCCTATTACGGTCGACCCTAGTTACATCTAGTAATATAGCATCACAGCATCATAAAAAGTGGTAAAATAGCATTATTTTTGTAACTTTTGAAGTCTACACTTTTAAGCTGTGCTCAACCGTGCTCGACTCATGCGAGATATGTTTCGACCGTCTCGGCCGAATTCGGGTGTTTTTCGACAACCAATTATCTTGAGTTATCCAAACTTAAAAATTATAATTTATGATTTTCGGGTATTTATCAGATGCTTTTTTATCAGAATGAAATCATTGGGTTAATTGCAACTTAAATGCTTTGTTGTGATGCATTATTTTTGAGCATTTTTATGCATTATGTAGAAATAATTCAACCTTAATTAAGCATATGCGAATTTTGTACCTAGTAACAAATCTCCCCTATCTTACAAAAAGGGGGAAATAGTTAAAGAGATCCAGCTAACTCCTATTTAAAAAAATAAGCAAAAAAAAAAGGATGTTGCGGCAAAAAGGTTGTGCAGCTTCGGCTGTTATAAAATACCATGGATGACGTTCATACAAGAAAAATGCCTCTCATACAGTTTCATATATGGAGTCTATGGCAAAAATGTTTATTATACAACATTCATAGAATCATTTTTTTTTCATTCAAAAGTTTTTTTTTCTAAAAAAACCTAAATTTGTTTAAGACTCAACCAAAAAAAATCGTGGCAGTTTTGAGTACATGAGAGCCATTGTGGCATCAAGAAAAAAAACGTTTGAAAAAAAAATGATACTTGTCATCATACAATTTATGATACAATTTCATATGTGAAAATCATAAGAAATGCAAATTCATTTTTTTTCTATGGCAAAAATACATATTGAAGCAAAAATTTTTATCTCCTTTTTAGTTTCAAACTTGCTTCTGTGCTCAAATATGCTTTTTACGAACAAAAAATTATCCATGCATAACTTGACACGTTGCGTCTGCAAAGGTAGTCCAGGTTGAGTTTTTCACCCAAAAAATCCGAAAAGCACAAGCAAGCGTTTTTTAATGCTTTTTTTTGCTTTCGAATGCAAGGATAAACATAATGTAAAAAACAAGCCTCAACCACCGAAAGGTTCAAAAAAAATTTTTGTATCCATATACGAAAAGGTCGTTTTTGATATGTAATTCTGCGTGAAAAAACTATCATTAACGTACATGGCTAGAATCACCGCTCCTAGTTTATCTGCGTGGTAGCTGCCAGTAACACTCGGGGTTTTCTCATAACAGAATATCCTTGTTTAGTTGTGCTTCAGATGAAATTCAAAATTCCAAAACATTTTTTTAAATATATGGAAAAAACGCTTCTACTACAATTTCATTGTAAGAAAAAAAACTTGTCATTCAATTTCATAGTACAAAAAATTGCTTTTGCTTTTTTCAAGAAGTTTTTCAATTAAACGTTGGGTGAATTGCTTGTTATTTATTTCCAGAATGAGGTAAAATAAGTTTTGTGAAATTTCATTGAATGAAAAACGTGCTGACTTTGCTTTTTTCATACAACTGTTTCAGTCCAGAAAATTGTATAAACTTTTTTGATAAACATTTTTCATAGTATGAAAATGTATGGTAGGCATATGCTTTGTGTAGATCGAGTTTTATACCCAATCATCTATAATGCTCAACTCGGATTGTAAATTCAATCTGGCTAGAGGGCATGAATTTCGAACAATCCGCTACTAAGCGCAAATTGTTAGCAGATAAAAATACGAAATTATTGAAGCTAAAATGTGAATAATAAAGCAAGTGAAAAGATTTACTTTAATCAGATGTTACTGTCTAGCTTTTCCCGACTTCCTCAAAAAACTGAATATTTGTTCCAGGTTGTTTTTTTTCTGTCAATTTTCGACTTTTTAACTGCGAAGGTTTTTACGGAAAATGTTGCTATCTGGATATCAATTTTAAAAAAAACCACCCGAGATCATTTTCGTTAAGCTATATGTTTTTGACTAATTTAGCTAGCTTGTTCTCTTCTTATATTCTCTTCTTATAACAAGCTTAAGTGCGGACTAATGCCTTCTAAATTAATTTGAAGCAAACCATTTGGTTTTGTTGTTAGGACAAATATTAAACACATCCCCTTGCAAATAAAGTTGCCGTTTTTTCTTCGTTTTTTTTTCGTCATCACAAAATTTTTTAATTGGCCTTAAAGTGCAGTCTTCATTCAGGTTTGAGCCCTGAATAATCCGAATGCCCTATGAAAATTGTCTCAAATAGCTTTGGTGAATAAAACTCTGACGAAGTCTCAGTTTCGAAGTGTTGTTTTTCATCCCTCAGCAGCCGTATAGATAAGTGTAATAAAAAAATGTAGGGATTGATAATGACTAATTAGCTTTTCACTCTGATTTTGAGTTCGGGAAACTTTGCTGCGCATAAATGTTTTGCGTTGCGTTTTTTTAGCATCGCAATTATATATTTTGAGGTTAGTTTCACTATTTTGCCCAGAGCATTGTCAGCTTTCAAATCCCTAAAACTTTACCATAAAACATAAACATAATTTTACCGGAAGGAGCCCATATTTTTATTGAATTATCATATTTTTTTCTTCAAAATTTTTTGTTTCGATTGGCAGTGATAGCTTTATTCCAATAGAAATGGTATTTTTACGCAGAATTACTATTACCGAGGTTACGATATGCGAAAAAAAATTAGAATGTGCATAGAGTCCTTAATATACTAGCAAAACCAAAAGAAACAATTCCCTAGACAAACTCTTTCAGTCGCAATAATAACCGCAAGAAAAATTGAGCAATTTTTTTTATTCTAGAAGTTTGTAAAGTAACAGAAATTGATCGAAATAAACCTCCAAATATTTTAAAGCAGCAAAATGCTACAATTCGTTTCATAGTTGCTCAAAAAAGCGATAAAAACGCGCATTATTTTTTATCCGAAATTGATCTAATTAGCTCAAGATGTTTTGTAATACTCCGTTCTGTTATGTGCTTGATACTGAACGAACCAAAACGTTTAAATAAACGTGGGATTGACAAACAAAATTTTAGTCAAAGACTACCTGAAAAAACGTAAATAACTATGCAAAGGCTAATTAACTTGAGAAAAAATGTGAAACTGGGTGAGGTGAGACCACAAAATTAATTCTCTATGTTTCAAATAATTAGGAACAAAAGCAAACAGCTCACAAAAAGATATAAAAGTCAGACTATAATCCATTATAATTGATTGAAATGGATTTGCTTTCTTTCGAAAAAACTTTCAAAATAAGTTAAAAATATTCGATAATTATTGTTCAAGATAATGTTTTTTGCACTAAAAAATTTAGTATTAAAGCCCATTTCCAACCAATTGTAATCAATGGTTCCACAATTTAGAGACAGGCTATTAATGTTTAAAATTTCATATTGTTTTCCATAAAGTAACAAGAAATACGGATAACTGTGCATCTAGCACAGGAAATTCCGGTCACAGTTTAACTGCAAAGTATAGTTTTTGAAAGTTATTTCGACTTTGCTTTGACGTCTATCATTTTAATATAAGGTACTGAAAATTAAAAACTGTTTGAATACAAAACAAATAGTTTTTATGTTTAAAAAAATCATCGTGAAGAGTGATTCTTCACTCAAAAATTATCTAAAAGCATAAAAATTAACTCAATTGATCAAAGTTAGCTTATTGATCAAATCCCTTTTTTGTAAAAAGGCTCAAATCCCTTCATTGTAACATATTGACAAATCGGATAACACAGGAAAATACAAGCTTGTTTTTTGAATTTTTTTTATGAGTTAGTGTGATGCAGTTTACCTAAATGATGTAAAATTCTACCGGAAAAATGAAATTTTTATAAAGATTCAAAAAAGATCATTTCAGATGTGCTGTCAATTTTCTGGTCTTTCCGCCACGTTTTTGGATCTATAAAAGAAGTCTAAAAATATCTCATGTCGAAAATTGATGCAGAATTTTGATTAGAGGCTTGCCTCCTCAATAATTTTGCCTTGATTTTAACGTTATGTAAGTCATCAAAAACTGTTTTTTCATGATTTTTTCCACCTAACTTAATTGCCGTTTCTAAAGAAAAAGAAAAAATTTTCTGTAAAAAAAATTCAAATTTTTTTCCATTTTTCTTACTATTAATTGTTTTTAATTTTTTTTTCAACCAGTTGGGTCATTTTTTTTTGATATTGCTTGTCTTATATTAATTTTACTTCAAAATTCTGTTTAGAATAGTTAATGTGGTGCAAAAGTTCATTTCTGCATGCGCAGCCACTTGCGACTCTCTTTGAACGTGGGTTTTGATATTTTTCCTATGATAAACATTTGACTGGACACGTTTTTTTGTAATTAGGACTTTTGAATATTTGCGCTAGGAGTTGTTTTCTTTCTCTATACGAATTTCGAATTCTTAACTTGCAATTCTTAGTTAATTTTTCAATCAGTCAAAAAGTATTGTTGTCGTGAACTGAAATTTAAAGAGATATTTGACCTGTCAGTTTTTTGCGTAAAAGTTATGGAGGTTTGACTATTGCCAACTTGACAAGTTTGGGAAAACTAACGCGCGAGATGTTTCGAGCTATTAACGCATTAGCGGAGATTTACCCCGTCAAAGGAGTCCTTCCAAATTGAATTGAGGCATGCTAGGTAGTCCATTCAATTCTCAGCTGTAGCCAAATCATTTTGTTCTTTACATAGCGTATGGTGGTAAAAATTGATTTTTGTTTCTATTTTTTTTGAAGCGAACACTACTTCATAGCCTTTTAAAAACAATCAGAACAGTAAGAGGCTGGCTCTAATTTTAGCCGTCTTGTTTCATTATCTTGCATTCAAAGTTTTGAATAATTCTAAAAAAAATTAAAGATTGTCAGATAATAAAAACAACTGCTTACTTTTTTGCAAATTCATAAATGTTAGATGCAAATATTTTCCTAGAAAAACAAAAAGTCAAACAAAGTATTTCTTTTTAGCGAAATAGAATCAGAGATGTTCAAAAGCGGAGCGTGAAATTGTTGTAGTAATTGATGAATTATGAAAGCCAGCATATTTTCGTGACTTATAAAGCAATTTCCTGCGGCTGAGAGATTTCTTGTTAAAATAGAAACTAACTGCTTTCCTCTGAAATTGCTTTCTTATTCATTATAAGTACTTTCTATCTGCTTAGAGTGCTTTTTTGTTGCCATATTTATAGCAAACTGTCAGTTTATAAAAAACTTATTGTTTAAAACAGCAATCGTCCTCCTTGCGTTTTTTGAATTTTTTTTTCGATTTATGCAATCTTTTTGATTTTTTAAAATAAACTTCACAAATGAATGATTAAAGCAAAAAACTTATCAAAGTCTCAATTACCTTAAAATATTTCAACATTGAATTTTTCCAAAAAAATGTGTAATTGGTGCAGTTTTTAATGCAAATTCTTCAATATGACTGAAATGGATTTTTAAAGAGTAGCGAAACATTATTCTGCTTGCTGAAATGGTCTTGATAAATTGATTTTGTGTTGATACCTGGAAGGCACTATTTCACAAAAAGTTTCTTTCTTTTTAATTTTTTAAACTAGACAAGCTCATAAACATTGAATTGAATTTTGGTGTGGCTCTGTACTATAGCGTTTTGATGAACAGGAGCGATCTAGGAGTTTCTCGAGAAACATTTGTTGACTTTTCTTAGGTCGACCAAATTGATTTTCCGAGCGCTCCGTGAACACTATAAAGACCACCCCGCACAGACAAATTTGAGATTAAAATCGATTTAAATCGATTTTATACAGACAATATAATGCATAGAAATCAAATTGTAGTAACCGATTTAGATACCAGTTAGATGCGTGAATTTCTTTAGCAAGGATTCAATGGATTTTTACGGCAGAATAAAAAATGGATTCAAATTGACTTAAATGGTTTTTCGCAAGGTAGTGAAAAGCATCAAAATCTGAACAAAACTGATTTATCTTGACTATTTTTGTGCTTCGAAGCTTGAGGATGAATCCAGTTTTTTGTTAATCATTTAGAAAAAACCACTCAGTCTTTCGTTTTTTTTTCCAAAAATTAAATCGATTAAAAACATTTCGAGATTTTTTTTTGAGTGAAAATGACAGAATAATTGTGCTAGGGTGGTTTTTAACACATATTTCGGGTTAAGTTTAGTTTTCTTTAGTTTCGATTGATTATTTTTGATACATAGATTTAATGGTTGCTGTATCATCAAAGACACCCCTCAAATAATTTACAACAATTCCAGTCTTCGGCCTAATTTAAAAACGCTGTTACAGTGCATCCTTCTTTCCTTTGATGCCCCTTCCCCTTGAGACGAGAGAGGGTCGACAGAGTATTGTTTCCCTAAAAAGATTGGACTTCATATTAGAGCACAACTGATTTCAAATAAACATGGCGGCATGTTATTACTGTGCAAATAGTAGATGAAGCAAAATGAAGGCAGTGCAAAATTTGACATAAAAACACAACTTATTAAAGAGGTGAGTGTCAAGAAAAATGACCAAAAATAGGAAAAAAAATATAACTCAAATGTTCGCCGTATCCAAGAAAGTTCCAGCATAATTTTTTGTTTTACCGGCAATCCGACCGAAATAGAAAACGGTCCAAAAGAGCTCACCAAACTTTCAAAATTATTAAGAATCAAAGAGCAAAGTTCTAGAGTCGATAGACTTGGGTTCTAAAAACGGGTAGACTTAGGGTGATGATAGTCTTGGGTTCTAAAAATAGTTTCGAGTTTTTATCCGGCTTAATCAATTTCATATTCGGCTTAATTTTTATGCCGGCTTATGCTATAAAAGAGCTTCGACCGAGCAGATGGTGAATATATTGATTTTAAGACCCAACTCCTGCTCGCCACTTTTCGCTTACTTATCTTCCTGACCTAACTTAGCCTGCCTCAAATCGCTATCCGCCCCTCGAGTGGAGAAAATTTTCCAGTCTTGTTTTTTCAACCCATTGTTCTTACCAGCGATTTATAGAAACTGTCAATTTGTATTTGCTTGAACATTTTTCAACCGAGAAAAACCGCTAATCTCCGGTGAATTAGAGGATTAACTAGATTTAGCATTCCGCGTAAAATATTTTCAACAGTTCTTCAGTCTGTGGATTAAACATTTGAGATTAAAATGGAATCGAACTTGAAATATTTGTTCAAGAAAAGATAAAAATGTTTGTAAAACTGAATATTTCCTACTCATTTCTTAAGTTTATTTGAGCAAATGTTTTTTATCTTAGAAATGCTAAAATTCGCTTAGCTTTTACTAAGAAATTCATACAGGTTTTATTTTATCTAAGAGACTTCTTATTTTCAATCTGCGAAGGCGACGTTGGTTGATGGATTCTCTTTTTGCTACTCTGGGAATTTAATGACACTAGCTAGTTTTTGGTTCCGCTGAAGTTGCCGCAGACACTATGCTCCATTAGGGTAATTATTGCTCTTCTTTTAAGAGGGATTAAACACCCTTTCCATTTACACGTATCTGCTTGTCTATAGTTCAGCTGAATTCAACTAAAAGCTAGTAGTTGGCTTTACTTTGTGATAAGTTTTCACGGACCATTAGGCCCTTTGAGAGAATATCTGGGCCATTAAATGATGGAAGTTTGTTAACAAATGGATATCATCTTTATCACAAACAAGAGGTAAGTTCTTCATTAGAAATACTAGTTAAAAAACTCTTTGGTGAGTCATGTTTTTATCCCGACAGTTGAAAACAAAAAACTCCGTTCATCTGTTGAAAATCCATTAAAATGCAAGCTTAGTTACAGATAACTGCTGTTTCGTCTTGATCAAGATCTACATGCCTCCTTTTGGTTTCCTTGTTTAGAAATTAAAGCCATACTTCCCATACCCGCGGAAAATTAGCACGAATCTTGCCAATTTCAAGCTTACTGAAGTTTTCACCTTCTGATATCACACCTGACAGTGAAAAAAATGTTAAGGATTTTAGTGCTATTTTAGATATTCCCGAGGAATGCACTAGTAAAACACGTATGGCCAGGAGTGCTATTTTTTTCGAAGTAATCGCACCGTTCTGAAAAAAATGGTTGTGGAAGTATTTCTCCGTATAGAAATATGCTAAATCTACTAAAACGATTGAGAAAAGATAACGTTTTAATTTCTCTAAGACACGTTCGCCACTGGCAATCACAATACCAATATTCTCTATAACGTTGACCTTGACCAGGTTAAATAAATACCATAAATAATAATGAATCCAGCATAATTACATAACCAGTTTTACAGTCTCCACTACACTCTCCCTTCGACTAAATCAAGAAAATCATAATATATAATAAGTTACTGCAAGTATAATCAGTCCATTATCATTTTACAGTTTATTGAACTAAATTTTGAAGTTTTAAACTCCACTCGACCCTTTTCCCCCCTCGGTCGGCCCTCCAGTGGCAGCATGATTCGACAACAATAAACTTCTATAACTCCAAGGTTCTCCAACTCCTCCAAATTGTCCTCCTCAATCATGCTGATAGCCGAAATTTCCTCCGCTATGTCCTAATCGTCGGTGAACATTGTGCCGCTAGCATCTGGACTGATGTCGGCTTGTCCCGAAATCATATGTTCACTGTCTCCAGCTTCAATATAGTCGACGCCTAAGTCGCATGGTGTTTATTTGTCCATACTGACCACCCGCTGTATAGTTGAAGTTACTTAGTGATTTTTTTTGCTGTTTTAGATATTCCAGAGGAATACATTAGTTGATGAAAATGTAAGGTCAGGAGTGCAATTATCTTCTAGTTATTTTATTTCATTTGAACCTATGAACTAAAAACTTCGTTTGGATATGTGAGAACTCAAACATCTGATCTGTTGTAACTTTTACTAAAATGATGTTTTTTGCTCTAAAAGAATAATTAAGCACCATTCGAACAATTTTTCCCATCAGCGTTTCTGAGTCGCTGTTACTTTTTTGAATTTCAAACATTAGCGTAGTTTTTTCCATAAAGTTTTGTATGTCGCTATTTTTGAAAACATTGACCTGTTTTTTGCAGATTTAGGTTTATCTTTCCGAAAAAAATTGTCAGCCTAGATTGTTTTTTGTGGTTCTTTGGTGCGAAAAGCTTGGCCTGGACTGTTTGTATAGAAGTAGTTTTGGAACTAAAAATAAATTTGAAAAAAATTGCCTAAGTTTCGAAAGTTTCACTAGCATTATTTTGTAGTTCTGGAAAGCCAATCAGCCTAGAATTTATGATGCGTTTTTTGTTGTGACCTTGAAAAATGGGGAGGAACTTTGTGTTCGAGTGCGTTTTAAATTTTTTTCTTCTTGTTCTCCACGCAAAATCAGGTACCACAAATAACCTTCAGACTGGGTTGAGTGATATATCATAATGAAGCCTTTTCAGTAGTCATTCGAACCATTTAATAATTTCAAAAAAATTCTAGTGTCGAGAAAGACCGGTTTGAAATTTTCGATTTTTTGTCCTAATTCGAGCGAATAAAGCAAGCAAGCAGGCTTACAACAGCTGAATTATGCCTAATTTAAGACCCTAAAACTTAATTTTGTGCTGGTAAAACTAGTTTTTGGAGTTTTTTACTTTCAATTTAGGAACCAAAAACTTCAAAAACTTCAAAAATTTTCTGCAAATGTTTTGAAAAAAAAAATTTTTTTTAAATAAAAAAAATCAGAAAAAATTTAAAATTTTTTTTTTTTTAAAAGTCTTTCTACAAATTTTTTTTTCAAATTTTCCAAAATTACTATTACTGTCAAATAATCCCAAATTGAATTTTTAGTCGGATCTTTTTATCACACCAAGCAGAAAAAACTACACTAATTTGAAAAAACAAAATTTTTAAACCGCAGTTTTCTGGAGACTATGGTCCGAGCGTTCTGTGCTACTTGCGCAGTAATCTTCTATGGAGTTGTATGACAAGCATTTGACGAGTTTTAGACCAAAAATGAGTGTTGGTATTGTTTTATTTGTTTCGGCCGGATAGTTTAAATTAGCACTTAGCGTATGTCAGCTCTCAAAATTTCATTAATTTGTTTGATGCTTTGAAATTCCCAGTCAATTTGAAAGTTAAAAAAACACTGGAAAAGGAGGAGTATTTTTAATCAAAATAATTGACTTCATGTATCGTATCTGTTCTATTGTGCGTGAAAAAATTTACCCAATTGGAAATCTCCACCAAGTCGGGTGCCTGGATAAAAAAAATGAAAGGTTATGTTTTCAAAGTATTGCTTTGTTTAAATGTGTTGCAAAGTTACAGATAATGCTGTTTATGTGATAAAGAAGATATAAAACAGATTTAACAATGTTTCGGACAAATATTGACACATAGAACCCGATCTGAAAAAAAAACTTAAATAGATTGATTGTTAGCTGAAATTTTTACATACCATTTTAAGCGTGTGAAAGATCACAAATTACTCATCTACCATGAGCAAATTTAATTTTGATTGAAGTCAGGCAATTCAGGTTTGAATTTTTCGTTCTTTGTTATTTCAATGATTGAGTTAGATGCATTGATGAATAGCTTGTGTTAACCTGAGGCTATTTTTTTCAAAACAAGTGAGAACAAAGTAAATTCTTAGATTTTTTTGTTGCCCCTAGTTTTTCGGGTTCTTGTTAAGTCAGAAAAAAGATACCTTTAAAAGTTAAAAATAAATATTTTATACTCTTCAAAGTTTTTGCTCTAAAAGGTTTACTCGAAAACCCAAAATCAATTACAGAGAAGCGTATATTTGATAAGAAAAAATTCACCCCTTGTTAATGCTCAATATTCATCAGAAAACTACATAAGTGTGGTTTCAATCTGCCAAAATTTGTGTCAATTATGGCTGAAGCGCTTCAATCAATTGCTGATACCAGAATTATCAACAAATAAACACCGCAAAGTCTAAGATGTTCATTGGAACCTTCCTGAACTTTCACTTTTTTTTTAAAACGGAAGGTCAACTCCGATTATAAACGCTACAAACATGAGAATGCGTAGATTCTTGTTATTCAATTCTACAGAATTGGACCCACTGGGTTTCTTCGCACCTTTCGTGAATACCTTCAATATTGTTTCCCGAAATTCCTGACCAATACACGCCAGTCATTGAAAAAATGTTGACTCAATATTGCCAAAACCTTTCAGTAAACATTTCTAGCTTCATAGGGATCTCCACATCTTGTACGTCGCTTCAACTACATACCTTTGTAGACATTTAACAATGCACTAAGGCGGTCCGCAGCTACCTTCGAGCTGACGATTCTTTCTTGTTCACGCAAGTTTTATCATTTGGCGTATAAAAGTAGCTCCTCTACGACAAGAAAGTATTCCAAGATTGAATTTTCAGACAGCTCTTATAGTCGAAACTAAATTCATTTTTGAAAGAAATTTTTTTCTTGACTAATAATACAACGGTCTTCACATGTTTGAACTCATGATAAAAACAAAAATCACATTGTGCTAATTGGATACACGGATTCATCATCTCGTGATTTCATTGCAACCTCTAACTACTCACCAATGCATTTAATTTAGTCATGCAACAAAAAAAATGTAATGAATCATCTTCTTCTCAACCTTGGCTTGATTCTACTAGGTTCTGGGATTGGCTTCGCTTCCTCGTCGTAATACCCCGCCTAGAATTCTGTTCTATGCTTCTAATCCAAGAAAACGATTACCCAACCATAAATGATTGCAAAAAAAGCATATGATTGGGTAATGGTTTTCTCGGATTAGAAGCATAGAACAGAATTCTATGCGGGGTATTACGACGAGAAAGCGAAGCCAATCCCAGAACCGAGTAGAATCAAGCCAAGGTTGAGAAGAATATGATTCATTGCGCTTTCCTCAATCTCAGCAAAAGTCTTTTCCTGAGGATGCAAGCTTCTTCCTTTTTCTCTATTCTAAGATAGGCATGCTCTGCGAGTCCAAGGCCGTGTTCGCAACTTCTTCTTCATGCAAAAAAGCAGTCAGGTCGATTGATAATGCAGTACATGTATATGCAACTCGGAACGGAATACAACTGCATCTATGTACAACAACTAGTGATAGGGATAGGGACAGTGTTCACATTGTCTTTTTGCCGTGAAAATTGACATGCAGATTTTTTAAGTCATGACAAACAAATTTGGTCTGCATAAATTACCTTGTAAAACCACTCGCTAGATCATAAAACTGATGCTCGTGTGAGGTGGGGGGGAGGAGGAAAAAGGAAGTGTTTCGATTGGGTCATAAGGTGTCTGAAGTAGTGTTTGACCTAACCTGATAGTACTTGAAAAAATGAAAATGATTTTGGAAATGATTCTTTGTGAAGATATACACGTAAATGATATTGTTCTCATTAAGTAACGTGTCATTTCGACCAATTATTTGCCTCAATTCAATTTCGAATAGTTTCTTTGCCGGCTTTTTTGCTGCTTACGCTACGCGTTAAAGGAAAACTGGGTAAAAGCCCTCATTAAATATCTCAAATTGCTCATATTGGTCAAATTGCACAAATTTATGAAAAATTTTATTTGGGCCCATGCAAAAGAACACCTTATTGAAACTTAAAGAACTGCTCTTCATCGATTAAATAAAACCAGATTATATTACTTATCTGTAAAAAAAATACATATCTAACTTGATGATGGACGTCCTATCCTTCTGACCTTTTTGGTCTGTTTTATACTGAAATAACTCTGCAAAAACATACCCGTAACTTCATGCGTAGTTTCAATGGAAATTAATTGAGCCTACGGAAAATTATCATTCTACAATTTTCATCCAAAGTGTCATTCAAACTTGCGGTTGTCCTCTCACCCCCGCAAAATCGCAAATTTATACAATCAATTTTATTGTTCACATTGTCCGATTGTAAAAAAAGTTTGCATGGGGACTAATAGGGTCATGATATTTCATCCTCATATTTAACCTTGTAGGGGAAAAGAAAGCAGAGCCAAATTTGGGTTTTTTGGGCGTCTGAATTGACCTGCTAATATCCCCATTTCTGCTAAAAACATCGTCCAGCTCAAAAAGTCTGCGGCAAATGTTACTTTCATCAATCGAAAAGATATTTAAATAAAACAGCCCTTTTGTCTTCTTTTTATACTCTTTCTTTATTGTTCTTAAAGTCTTTGATTAATTTTTGGTGAAGTTTTCTGCAACATTTTTTTCAAGATTTGTCAAAGAGACGGCGTGTTTTCTGATCTTATCAGTTTATTAAAAAGAGCACGAGCGCTCCTTTAACATGCATCAGTATCAATTTGCCACATTTTCCCTGCAATTCCCATGTTGGAAAATTTAGAACTAATGACATCTCTGATTTTCACTGACAGTTGATCAATTTCCTGGAAAATCCACACGTCTAACTTAACTTCAATTTTTTAAGGATAGTTAGTTCACCTGCACAATTTTCACATTTTTGTCAAATTTTGTTTGGTGTATGCAAACTTATCAGGCAGAAAAAAAGAGAAATTTATCTAAATAGGAACTGATTGTCTTTTTCGGGTCTTCACAAGCCATTCTGGCCGGCGAATTTTTCTCTGAACGTTTTTCTGGATTACTTGAACAAAAAGGCCGCTAAATTTAATCTGCCTGAGAGCCAAAACAATCTGCCCATGTTATTTTCCCCACCTTTTGTCAAGACGCTGATCACTATGGTCTAATTTTACTCTTTTGGCCAAGCTATTGCTTTGAGGGCCGATGATCGCAACACTCTGATAAGATTGTTATACCGTTGTTGACCTCAAATGAATAGTAAATATTTCTGATCTTGGCATCAATTTCAACATCGGATGATAGAATTTTCTGAGTTTCGTCATTTTCACCCTTTTTCGCATTTGTATTATTTTTGACAATGTATTAAATTTATTATACTTTCGATGTGACATATTTTTAACAGAAAAATAGACCGAGAATTTGCAAATCACGGTAAAAATAATAGACCGACAATTTCCAAAG